>NW_022900931.1:51870640-51885099 GCF_012274545.1 Fukomys damarensis
GGCTGCCCCTTTACAGCCTGCTGTCTTTGCACTGTGCCCTCCTATGGCAGAGGGGTGAGAGACCCCTCTGGGGCTTTTGGGGTCCCCTTCCATGAGAGCTCCACCCTTACAACTTAATCCCCCCCCCAACATTCCCCCTCTTTTTTTTTTTTTTTGCCATACTGGGGATTGAACCCAGGGCCTTTGCACTGAGCTGCATCCCCAGCAGCAGCTCCTCTCCCTCTTTTTTGAGACAGTGTCTTGCTAAGTCACTGAGTTGCCCAGGCTGGGCTCCACTTTGCAATCTGTCTGACTCAGCCTCTGAGTGCTGGGATTACGGGCATGTGCCATCGCGCCCGACAGACGCACCACCTCTTACACCACACTGAGGATTAAGTTTCAGGAGATCGACATCAAAGTGACACGTGCATTCAGTTTACAGTAGCTTGGTTCCTGTCAGCCCCTTGGAAAGCAGATACTCCCAATGTTCTAGGGAAAGATAACCCTCATCTTCCAGCCACTCTGACTCAGTCAGTCCCCTCTCCCAGTGCTGGGGAACAAAGAGAACTTTCCACATCCAGTGTGTTCCCATGCTGTAGGAAAAGGCTGTCCTGCCCACTCGTGGGTGACACCTGTAGAAAGGTACAGACTGGCCTCACTTGGGAAGAACCTGCACAATGCAAACTGCTATTTAATACTGACTGCAAGGTAGAATCAGATGTGGAGCTTTCAGGACAGGGCAAAATCCCAGACTTCACCACCATCTAAGCCTAAACTAGAAACCTTGGGGGTCAGGTCCTGGTGTCTCTGCTTTTAATCAGCATGGCCTTGGGCAATCACCTGCCTCTGGGACTCTGTGTTGTAGCAGTAAAGAGGACTCTGCACAGAGTAGGTGCTCTGTTTGGGCTCTTTCTGCAGTCAAACGGATAGTTCGTGGCTTAAGGGCCAGCTGGAGAAACAGTTATGTCTCACCTTCTCAGGTTCATGGCCCAGGTCTCTGAGGTTGACCACAACCACACACAAGCACCCTTCCTAGGCCAGGCACCCTTCCACCCAGAGCCTAGGACCAGGGATGTGGATTTTTGATGACTCTAAAGTACTGTGTTACAAATATTTATCGACCTTGAATTCTGAGAAATTCACCTCAGTCCCAGGGCTCAACATGAAGGTGGGCTCGACATGGTGCTCAGAGAATGAATAAGCAAATCAGCAAATAATTCCCACAGCTGGATGGCCAGGCCTCTGCGGGCCATTGCAGGGCCACCTCTGGAGCGGGACTGTATTCTCCCTTCACTACCATGCACAGTATCAACCACTGTCACAGAGACACTGCTTTGGGCTAATGTTTCCAAGCTACACATAGCGACTTCACTGTGTCTGATAGCAGGTGGTGATGAGCACTTTTTAAAAATCATGGTCAGCCTGGGCTAGATAGCAAGTTCAAGGCCAGCCTGAACTACATACTGAGACCCTGTCTCAAAAACCAAAAATAAATAGATAAATATTAAAATATTTAAAAAGTAATAGAATAGATTGAAAAATAGGTGGCCTGTGGCAGGTTACTTATTTTCTCTAGTTTTGCTTCAGTTATGGACGGAGGTCTCTAGACCCCAAGAGGCATAGGTTTGATCCCCTCAGAACCACCTCTGTCTTGTCTTACCTTTACTCTGAGTTGCCTCCTTGTTCCAACAAGTGCATCCTTCACAGTTTCAGGATGTTTGTACTAGCTTCGCATTCCTTCATTCCAGCTGGAAAGAAAGTAGAGTGTTTCTGCTTTGATTTATTTTTTGTTTTTTCCTGGTATCCATTCCTCCAGTCTCAGCATTCCTTTGCTCCGATTTGACCATTTGGATTAGGTCTTCATCCTTGTGCTGTGCCTAGGGCGCCCAGGGTACTGATACCTCAGGCCTGGCTGGGTCACATGCTCTGTCCTAGCAACCTTTGGATGGATTTTCAGGAAAGCACGTATCCCTCCAAAAGAAATCAAGGTACTGCTTTTAAAAGTAGGGAGAGCTGGATGGGGTAATACGTGCTTATAATCCTAGCATCCTGAGAGGCCAAGGCAGGAGGATCACAAGACCAGACCTAGACCCTGTCTCAAAGGACTGGGGATATAGCTCAGTGCAAAGATCCTGGGTTTAATTTCTAGTACTGCCAAGAAAGAGAGGAGAGGAGGAGGGGAAGGAAAGAGGAGAAGAAGAGAAGGAGGAGAGAAGAGGAGGAGGAAGGAGAGAGGAAAAAGAAGAGGAGAAGGAGGAGGCAGAGGAAGAAGAGAGAAGAAAGGAAAATGAAGGAAGGATGGATGCTGGGTGGCAAAAATAATAATCAGTAATAAATGTCCAATGCCAAGCTCTCAGAGGAAGGAAAGGGTATAACTAACCAAGGGTCCCTGCAAGATATCCAGCCAACCCACGTGAGGTGGAACTGTTTCCCAGCATCCCCTGACCTGTATCGGCGCAGACAGGACTACTGGGTTGCAGGGGGCACTGTGGAAGGTGAAAGTGAGGCAGCAGACTTCTTTGTGCTCTGGAGGGTCCCTGCAGGGCAGCAAGGGTTGTGAGCTCCTTTGGGATGGATCTGAGCTCAGACGTTGGCACAGGCCATAGCCAGGCCCATAGCCTCTCCAGCTCCCCAGCTCCTTCTCAGTCCTGCCATGTAGTGGAGAAGCTGCCGGTGTCTCCCAGTGGACATGCTCCTGGGTGAACTGACGGCTGGGAGACAGCAAAAGGCTGGCCTCGAGGTTCACTCTGTCCTTGCATGCCCCACTTCACATCCACCTTCCCTCCTTCAACCCCCTCTGCTGCCTTCAGGTTCCAGCACCAGACAGAGAAGCACCTGTTTCCCATCCAGTGGTGGTGAACCTATAGCACGTGTGCCACAGCGAGCTGTTTGTATCACTGAAATCTCTAAAAGATTCGGCATCACTGCTGTAGACTCTTGAACTGGAATGAGGGGTGAATCAAATCCCTGTGATAAACCCTTTATCTAGTCTTCTAGTGGCTCTGCTTCTCACCTAGAACCCTACACAAAGAGTCCAGGAGCTTCTTGCTCTGAAATCACCCATGAGCCCAGGAGCAACACATGAGACAGTGCCACTCCAGTACCCAGAGCAGCCATCTACCCTGCTACCTACGAGGACTCCCAAAGTCCCTGGGAACTCCCAGGGGATCTGTTTCACCCAATCACCAAAGTCCATTTTGGAGAATCTCTGCCCTAATAGAAAAACTGGTCCAGATTCACCCCATGGGGACATTGACAGAGCCTGGGCCAAAGGCATCTTCTCTAAAGCCAACCTCACCTCACCCTCTGCTTGATCCCAGTAGAAACATCCTCACAGTGCAGGCTGTGGAGCACTTTGTGGTGACTGGCCGGTACCATGTCCCCTCAAACAGCGACTCTGAGACTGCCATGGAAACTCCAACTCCTTATCTGGGGTTGGTTTAGAAAGAAGCATGTGATCCTATCCTGGCCAATGAGGGCAGATGTAACAATTTTTAGCACTGTTTGCCCAATATTTCTAGTCCTCTCCATGTCCAGTAGGGAAAATTTTTATTTCCTGGTCTTTTTGTGGTTAAGTGAGACCAAAAAACAACCCTGGTCTATGGTCCTGAGCAGGAGTCAGAACATTTACCTGCTGGTATAAGACCTTCCAGAACTCTCTTCCCTCAGATGGTGCTACTCCTTCAGCCTGGGACCCAAGTTCCTTCCATGTGACAGTCCCTTTACTGACCTTCCACAGCCTGTCCTATGAGTGCAAAATGACCTTGGCTGGTGTGGTCCACCCTTCTCAGTTTCGATAATTGAACTCAGGACCTTGCACTTGCCAGGCAGGTGCAGCACTACTGGGCTACATCCTCAGGCCCTGATCTTTGCTGTTTTAAGTCATTGATGCTTTGAGAAATTTTCTTACTGCTGCATAACCTAGTTTATCCAGACTTGTAACAAAATTCTACTAGGGGCCCAGAGGAGAATTGTTTGGTTCTAAAAATGAAGCATAGAACAAGAACCTACAAATCTATTATCTTCCTCCAGATCACGCATGTCCAGAGGAAAAGCCAGGCATTCAGCCACCACCTGGAGGCCTGAAGCCAGCCTGAGGGAAGCCACCACCTAAAGATGACCACAAAGCTGAGGAGAGAGAAGCCAGACTCTTGTGGTCATGTTCAGGCCACTGTGTCACTAACCCTGAAATCTGTTTGTTTTCAACTTCCTGTTTTATGAAATAAAGTTCTATCTTGTTTAAACCAATTTGTTTTGGAGTTCCTGTTACTTTCGGCTGAAAAATACTAACTGATAAAAGATGTGGACACATTTCTTCTTCAAGCAACCCGTGAAGGTTGTAGTTTGTCACCAAGTTTACCAAGGAAGAATCTATACCCCAGAAAGGCACAGTCTCAACCGAAACCACACATCCCCTCCTCATCAGAAAGCTAAGCACAAATGAACGAGGTATTCGTCAGCTGGAAATGAAGAAAAGAAACTCAAAATTGACCTGTGCTTTTTAAAAAATGAATGGGGGAATATGTGGGTTTAGGTAACAGAAAAGGATGGCAGTAATTGTAACTTCACACATGGCTGGATTCAGGGGCTCAGAGATGTTGCCAGGAATCTGTCTTTCTCCATCTCTATCACTGTATATCCTTCTATATTAGCCTTTATTCTCCATTGGGGTCCATCTTGCCAATCACCCCTGGGAAGCATTTCATTCCCACTTGACCAGCTCAACACCCCTCGGTAAAGGGTATCTCTTTCCCAACAGCACCAGCAAAGGGCCTGAGGTAGGTCTTAACTGGCTAAGACAGAGCTCATGCAGCACCCTGAACCAACTGGAACGGGAAAAGTTGACCTAACCAGGCAGAGTCAGACCACATGTCTGTCTCCAAGGCCAGGACAGAGACCAGTCCTCTCTCAGTGAGAAGAATGAAGAGAAAGATGTGTTTCCTCAGAAAAAACAGGCACCTCTGCCAACAGAGAGAAAGGATTCTGGGCAGGCAAAAACAGTAGACGAAGATGTCTATACGGCTCGGTGTACTTGGATTTTGGGAGAAGACCAGGATTGAGTGTGGCCATAGGACTATTACACTAAGTCTTTGCCAATCCAGTAGCTAGGAGTACAGAGGTAAGACTAGGGGAGAAATAAATGCTGTAATTGGCCTGGCCAAAGAAAAGACCCTGAGGCAAGAATTTTAATGTGTTATTTATTTTGGAATTACAGATAAGCACTGGCAATGGAGAGGGGGTGAGAGAAAAGGGAAGGTGGCCAGCAGAGTGACTACTATCAAGCAGTTTATCCCCCGGGGTACTCAGGATACAACATCACACACCCAGCTCAGTGGCCCAACGGAAAGGCGAGCTGAGGGTGATGCGGCCACCAGTGCCAGCTGCTAAGGCTGTCCCAGGGGTGCCAATCAGCTGGCACTTCTGGATGGCCACACAGGTGGACACAAGCGTGTCCTGGAGCTTTGGGAATGGGATGCAGAGAGTGGTGTTGGACTTCACCTTTCAGGGTGTGGGCCAGGCACTGAGCATGCCTCCTGAGGAGTTAACATCGATCAAGCCACTGCTGGAGACTTGTATCAGTCAACACTTACTGGAGAAACAGATGTAATACAAGATGTACACATATATAAGAATTTACAAGACTGGCGTACAATGGCCGCCCACAGAGTCGGGTGTGGAAGAGAGTGGAAGGGCTGTCTGCGTGCTGGAGATCCAACAGAGTTCAGTCTGAGTTTGTGTCAGGAGGGTATGCCAGAGGCTGAAGAGTCTGCACTGGAAGCCAGGAGATGACGCTGGCTTTGTGAAGGCAAAGACTAGAGCTCCTCCCAAGAAACAGAACTGAGCCTTCCTTTTTCACTTCCCTCTATGCCATTCAGGCGATGAGCCAACCCAGGGTGGCTCAGTAAATCCTCACAGGCACACTCAGAACTACGCCGATCCAATTTAGTCGGGCGTCTCTCACTCAAGTTGACACAATCACTTAACTATCACAGTACTCTAGAGTAACCCCTTCAAATATAGCAATTACCAACATTCAGGTTCACTCACGAGTCTGAGGAACCTGTTTTCAACTGGCAAGAAGGAACAGCAGGGATTTGAACCCAAAATCTCTCACTTGAAGCTGCTGCCCCTCCCAACACACACACACACACACACACACACACACACACACACACAGACCTCCACAAATTCAGCAGAGTAATTCTGCCAGGCCCTGCCAATTTTTCAGAGAAGAAAAGCTGAGCTGACACATGAGAGGCCCTCCAGCTGCCTGCCTTCGCTGATGGTCACTCTCTGGGACCATCTGGTCACTCCTGTTGGGACCCCTTGAGTACCCAAGGTGGCCCACGATCAAGTGCTTTCCTTCGGTGACCACAGCCTTCTGCAGAGTCTCTTTCCTGCAGTGTTTTTCTGCAGATGCTGATGAATGACCCTTACATTTTCCAGGAAAAGCTGCCTCTTTTTGAAATGCTGAAGCATCTCTGCTTTTGATTGCAATCTTTCCAGGGCTGATTTTGGCTACTTGGCTCTTATTTCTAAGTGACGACAGGGATGAGAGGAAGGGAAAGTGTGTGGGCTCAGCCCTTCTGCAGAAATTGGGATCCCAGGAGGCAAGGATTTAGGCAATCAGGATTGTGAGGGCAGAGAACTGTTTTCTTTTCAGTTCTGTGCACACGTTATGCCCAGTTTATACCCCAGTATAAGCCACAGTCCTTCCTGCCTGGTCAAGACTTGTCAGGGAAAAGTTTACCACCGTCTTCTCTCAGTGATTTCACTTTATCACAGAAGCACAGCTATTTCTAGAAGTCTCATCCCTAATTTTTAAAATCAAAGCCTATGGGAAAATATACCTTGAGCCGAGGAAGTTTATATTATATGTAATTTCTACAAAGCCTTCATTTCTACAGTGAGACACACCTGGAGAACTGGGCTAAGGCATAATTGTGACGTGGGAAATAAAAGACCCATGTTGCAGCCAAAAAGCTCACACTAATCTGATTTTGCCTCCCAATATTAAAATTAAAAATGTTTGTTCATTAAAACACTGCGTTAGGGCCAGGGATTTAGCTCAGTGGTTCCACCGCCTGCCTTGCAAGCATAAGGTCCTGAGTTCGATCCCCAGTACCCCCCACAAAAAAAATACTGTGTTGCAGGGCATGATTATGAATAGCTATAGTCCCAGCTATTCAGGAGGCCCAGGCAGGAGGATTGTAGTTGAGGCAAGAGGATTCAAGGCCAGTCTGGGCCACACAATGATATCCTGTTTCTTATTTTAAAATAAAACTAAAACTAAACAAAACTTCCTTAAATGAGAGAAAAGCCAAGCAGATTAAGACAAGATATTACATATATATGCAACAATAAATTCATACCTACAGTGTATTTTTAATTTTGTTGTTGTTGTTGTTGTTACTGGGGATTGAACTTGGGTCCTTGAGCTTGTGAGGCAGGCAGCAGAACCACTGAGCTAAATCCCAGGCCCTATTTTTAAAATTCTTACAAATCAATGAGGGAAAAGCAGACAAGTCATTAGAAAAATGAACAAAAAGATCCAAATGGCCAATAAATATATGAATAAGAGCTCAATCTAGTTGGTCGCTGAAGAAATTGTAATTAAAAGCATAATACTTTATTATTATAAACCCACAAAAATGGCTAAAAGGAAGGGGAAACCAGATGTGGTGGCTCACACCTGTAATCCCAGCACTCAGGAAGCTGAGGCAGGAGAATCGCTGTGAGTTCAAGGCCAGCCTGGGCTCCATAGTGAGTTCACAGTCAGCCTGAACTACATAGCGAGACCCTGTCTAAATATATAAATAACAAAATAAGACAATGCCAAGGAATAGCAGAAGCTTGGAGCACCTAGAACCCTGCTACATTGTTTGTGGATAGGCAAATTGGATCAATCACTTCAGAAACGCTCTCTAAAAAGGCTGAAAAGTGCCTTCTCTCTGACCCACAGCTCCGTTCTCAGCTGTTTACCCCTCAGACATGGCCCAAGTTTTCACCCAAAGACAAGTGCTAGAGAACTGGCAATAACCTCCTCAACTGTAAGCTACTTTGTAAGATGCTCAGCCAGAATAAGTAGACAAACAAAGGGTAGAATATCCAGATGTGATGTCAATCTATGTGTCAAGGAAAACAGCAAACTATCGCCACATCCAACAACCTCAACATTGAGACAAAGAGTAAATGCAAATGGTTCCATCGATATGAACTTCAAAGCCCAGCAGAACTAATTTCAGGATGGTAATGGGGGTCAGAGAGCGGCTACCCCTGGGGACACCAGGCTGGGGAGACGCCTGAAGCAGGCCCTCTGGGCTTCTCAAGAGGCTCTGCTTCTTAATGTGCTACATCAATCTATTCACTTTTTTATTTTTTCACTACTAATGAGAGTATCTTTGCACTGAGCTACCACGCCGTCCTTTTTATTTTTATTTTGAGACGAGGGCTTGCTAATTTGCTAAGTTGCCCAAGCTGAGCTCAAACTTCCAATCCTCCTGCCTCAGCCTCCCAGAAACACTTTTAAGAATAAGTACAAAGCCATGTATTGAGTGTAAAGCCTTTTCTCTGAACCTGGAAAGCTCTAGTGAGCTTGCACTGTGTGGGTGCAGCTGGAGGAGCCCTAAATTTGGGACTTGCCTCAGGGAGGGATTACATCACCCTGTACCTCTCTACCCTCTCTTTTTCCCCAGGACAGCTGAGAGGTAGCTATATGACCTTGAACCAGGCAGAAATGGGGCTGAAGGTGACCTGAATCCTTCCAGAATGTTCTGCTGCTCCCCACAGAGCCCTTGAGGGAAAGTGAATCCATGCAGGAATCAAGACCCAGACGCCAGTGCAGGAACTCCGACAAGCTAGGCCCAGCTAAAGAGGAGGCCAGTCCTTACCTGGGCTGCAGGCGTGTGTGCACTGGACACAAAGGATGTGATCTATTGAGAATACCGAGGGCAGGGAACCCAGCAAGGCCCACCTGCCCTGCAATCTGCTCGGCCTCTCTCTGCAGCTTCCTCCCTGCAAGGTAAGGGACCAGACCCTTGCGGAATGAAGAGGGTCTTACAACTTACTATCAGACATGGGTGGGCCTGAATCTACAGGCATCTCCACAGAAAGGCAGGGGAAGGTCAGAATTTCCATCACCTGTGTGAGATGAGGAATTGTGGCCTCTACAGATTCCCGTAGGGAAGGAGTTCTGAAGCAGGCTATCAAGGGCGAACCTCAAAGTACAGGAATCGTTGTAGCTCGGCCTCGGCGCATGCGCTCTCAGCACTGCTTTCCATTCGGTGGCCCCAGCACCTGCGTGTCTTCCTCTGCCCTACAGAGAGAGGGAAGCCTGGCACCCATAGTTCCGTGTCCACCCTGACCCCTTCATCACCTCGTAAGGCAAGTAGAACCCGTTCTCCTTGTTCAGCTAGGGAAAATGGGCCCAAGGGAAAAAGAGAGGGACCCAGAGTCACCCTGGGAAGAAGAGCAGGACTGCGATGGCCAGGCCCCTTGTCCCCGGCGGGTTCGCCCAGGGATCAGAATAAACTTTTGTGAGGCTCAAGCTGCCCCTGCACTGCAGGAGGGGCGAATGGGGCCGCCCCACGGACCTGCCAGGAGGCACTAAGGGTGGCTGCGGAGGGCGGGAGATTTAAGGCCCCAGTAGGGTGGTAGCATTTGGAAGGGTCTGTCACAGCCCAGAACAGCGTGCTGAAACCTGGGGGGGTGGTGAGGGACTCCCCCACTTGCTCCCCACTGAGCGCCTGCTCTGAGACTCAGAGGATCAGCCCTGAAGGATGATTTCTCCATTTCAGCCCAACCCCACCCCACGAGGCCAGACAGCCAGCACAGCTGTCAATCAGCTGCCTCTGCAGACTCCCTGGGAGTCCCTTACCCTTTGTATGGCTGGAAGGCAAAAAATAATAAATTTTTTAAAAATAAAGATATGTTTCATTTTGATAAAATGAACATTGCGCATGTGTGTGTGTGTGTGTGTGTGTGTGTGTGTGTGTGTGTGTGTGGTTTGCTTTTAATTAAGCAATGGGGCTTGATGGGCCCTGGCTGCTGCCTCATAAAGCCGATCTCCGGGTGTGGGGAGGCACTGGGTCCAGATGAGTGCCTCAAATCAGCCCGAATGTGATTAGATGATTACTCCCCGGAGCTCATGCAAGACGAGCTTGCCCAGAGTTGTCTTATTGCTGTATCAAAGTCTGCAAAGTCTGCAGGCAGCGGGGAGAGGGACAGCTGCGCTGCACTGCTTTCCCGAAGACAAGGGGTGATGACCCCAGCTCTCAGGGCCTCAGCTTCCCACCTCCTCCCCCACAATACCTGCTCTGATGGTGGCCTTGCTGCTGAAACAGATAAGGTCCTCCCTGTGCCCAGGTAATGGTTATTTCAGGAGAGATACAGGAAGGAAAGATGCAGAGAAACCTCGCTTTGAGATGTTTTCTTCTCTCCTGCAAGGAGCAAGACGCTGCCCTCAGTCCCAGGGAAGCTCAAATCATCTCACCACGGCTGCAGACACTAACAGTAAACCTGTCTGAGAAGCTCTCACTCCCTCTTCCTCACCTCTCAGCTTTCGAGGGAAGGAAGTTTTGCTTTCTGGGTTCTCTGCAGGCCTTTCTTTGACTGTGCTGATCTGAATAACAGGTGAAGGAAGAGTAAAACTCAAGACACACATGAGATAAAACTGAGACACGTGATTAAACAGCCAGACATGTTAACAAACACCAGCTTTCTGGATCACAAATTTGTGCCCAGCCTTAGTAAGACTCTGTCCCAAAAATTTAAAAAGGGCTGGGGCTATAGCTCAGTGTGAAAGCTCTGGTTTCAACTGCCCGTGCTACAGTCAACCAATAAATCAATCAACAACAGATAAAATGGAAAAATATGAGGAAGAATAGAAATAGGACAGCTTCCCTGGCTGATCACCAGGGAGGAGTTGAGGAACTAAGAGACAAAGTGAGAAGGAACAGGCCTCTGAGAGCCTTCGGTGTCTCCCAGGAGGGAGCGCAAACATTGGCTAAACCTTAGGAAGGTGTTGCTCTCGTGGTTTTTCCTCAAGAGGCCGAGAATAGATTTACAGGTACAGTGTTCTCATTGCTTTCTGACACAGTTCTGTCTTTCTTTGAACAGCACACATAGAGACCAAGCAACTCGGACTCCCAGTTATATTTAAGCTACACTAACAAGGATGAAGGCAGGATTAGAAAGATTTAGCGAACACACAGGTGCCCAGGAGTAGCTGCGAGAGAGAGTGCTCAGAATCACACAGCCCTGGAGCAGAGTCCCAGTTCTGCTATGGTAACTGAGTAACTGGGAAAGTCCTTGGACTCTTTGAGCTTCCTGTTCTCTTATGTGAAATGAGATTAATCATCAGATGCATCTCAGAACTACAGTAATTGGGATGTCGTGCAGCTCTTGTGAGCTATATAAAACTCACCCCGGGCACCACCTGGCACACAGGACTCTGGCAAGCAGTCAACAGGAGTTAACATAAAGCTGCAAATGCTTTCAGATGACCATGCTCAAATACCATTTTAGAAGGCCCCAGAGGGGGACCTGCAGGTCTGAGGTCAGCCCAGGAGAAATGTTTTGCTCTCCTCTGAAGATGGACAGGCTGCAGGGACCAAGATGGTGGCTGTGAGACAAGACAGCCACTGTATTAGAAAAATTAGAAATAAAGTAATGGGAAAAAATGGCATAGGCAGTCTGTGTGGGCCCTCAGAGTATTCAGCTGACAGTGGCAATTGGGAAATGTAATCACCTGAACATTTGAAAATAGAGTAATAGGTAAAATGCATTAAAAATGTGTTCTATTTTGATAAAATGAAGAGTGCATTTATTGGTGTACGTGATTGTTGTTGTTGTTGTTGTTGTTGTTGGGTGTTTTGAGACTAGGTCTCACTATATAGTCCAAGCTGGCCTTGGACTCACTATGTAGTCCAGGTTGGCCTCGAACTTGTGGCAATCCTGCCTCAGCCTCCAAAGTGCTGGGATTACAGGTGTGCCTCACCACACCTGACCTGTTTGAGGTTTATCTTGCAAGCAGGCATAGTGGTGCACACTTGCAATACACCTGTAATTCCAGCCCTCCAGGAGGCTGAGGCAGGAAGATCCCAAGTTTGAGCCAAGCTGAAGCAACTTTTTTTTTTTAAGTTCTGAAAATTGAACCTAGGGCTTTCATGCTGAACTACATTCCCAGGCCTTTTTAAAGTTTTTACTTTGGGACAGGGTCTCACTAAATAGATAAATGACCAGGTTGGGCTTGAACAAATGTTCCTGCCTCAGCCTCCCAGGGTGCTGGGGTTACAGGTGTGTGCCATCATGCCCAGTTGAACCTGGACAAGTTAACAATTTAGCAAAACCCTGCTTAAAGTTTTTTTAAAAGTTGAAAAAGAGAAAAAAGAAGAAATCTGGAGCTGTGGCTCAGAGGAAAGGCCCCGAGCTCAATCCCTACCCAGGCTAAATAAACCAGTCACCAGTTAGAGAGTACTGTAATAGACCAGTTACCAGCAAGGTTAAGGACAGGATAGGGGCTTCAAAAGAGACTGATTTGATTCTGAATTAAACAGATCAAATAGTACAAAGACTAAAAGTATTCACCTTTGAGAACTTTCAAGATTCCCCCCACGATGGTACGATGTCTTTGTAAAAATGGCGCTCATGACCACGCAGTAAAATCAGATATAAAGAGAAGGATAGAACACCATATTAACCAATTGCATGCTTTGTCTGAAAACTCTATGCCTTCTCTGTGCCAGCATGATCCAATCTCTCTCTATTCTGAGAATTTCAGAGAGTTGCAAAGATATTTGAAAGATAAAATAAACATCTTCATAATTTTAATTCATTTTTTAAAATCAAGTCACGTTTTTCTCTTCTTTGTTGTTCTATCTGCCCCCCACCACGTTTTGTTTGTTTGTTTGTTAATACCGGGGATCAAATTTGGGTCCTTGCTCTTGCAAGGCAGGTGGTGGAACCACTGAGCCAAATCCCCAACCCTTAAAGTTGATTGTTAATTTAAAAAAAAAAAAAATTTCTTGTACCAGGGGTCAAAATCAGGACCTTGCGCTTGGCAAGGCAGGCGCGGTGCCACTGAACTAAATACTAGGCCTAGTACTGCTTTCTTGAAGCCCTCACTAGACTGTGGTGCCAGCGTTCCAGAGAGAGAGCCCTCCTGAAGAACTAGTTTGAACTTAAGGAGCGTGGCTAAGACTTCCCAGGCCGAATCAACTCGGTCGGTATCCGCTTGCTCTTTCATTTCCTGCCTCTCCCCTGCGCTCCTAGCAGGGGTTCAGCTCCAGCCAAGGAAACTAAGCAGCCACTGCAGTGGGTGTGTGCGGTGGGAACCGAGCCACGGCCGAGTTCCCGGGTCTCATGTCCTCCAGGGAGGCCTCATCAGAGCGGAAGTCACCACGCAACAGAGCGGGATCCGCCGTGAGTGCCTTGGGAGTGTGTCAGAGAATTCAGAAGTACAGCAGGCTGCAGCTGCCATCGGCACAGCTCGGAAGCGGACCTTGCCCCCCTCCCCTCTGCTGAGCATCTGTGCAGTGATCGACTTGCTCAACTGTGTGCGACAGTCTTGAAAAGGAGGCTGCCCTCGACACTTAGAACCGGGTAATGTCTAACTACATAGCTAAAAAACTTAAGGAAATAAGTACATTCTAGGTTTTAGTGAACACATTGTCCATTGAGAAATTCTGCTTTATATACTACTTGACAAATTCAGGAACAACGTAAACTGAATAAGGACATTTGGATCCCAGGTACTGGAGCAGCCCTTGACCAGGTAAAGCTGTCTCGGATGGAGAATGACTGTGGCCGGGGGTCCAAATGACCAGGGTGTTCCTGCAGGGACTGGGGGTGAGGGCCACCCCAAAGGGAATTCAGGGCAATTTTAACACACCAGAGAATGAAAACCAAAAGGACCTCATTTTCTTTTTTTAATTCATTTGTTCTTTGTTTCTTTTCTTTCCTTTTAGCCCCTTCTCCTATTCTGGAGATCGAGCCCAGGGCCTTTGGGAGCAACATCGCCAGCACTTTTTATTTCTTTCATAATTTTGAGACATGTCTTGCATAGTAAGTGGCTAAATCGCCCAGGCTGGCCTCAGATTTACAATCCACCTTCCTCAATCTCCCAGGCTGAGGAGATTACAGGCGTGTACCACCACACCCACTTCTTAGACAGGAACTAGATATTTGAAAACCACTCGCTGGTCACAGTGCACAAAGCAGTCTCAAGAACAGCCCATTCTTGTGATGTGCTTTCTCTGCACTGAACTTTCTCACACATCAATTCCTCCACACAGCATGTCCCAGCTCTTGAAGGAGCTGCCAGCCTAGGCCCAGTGGAGCACACCTGTAATCCCAGAATTGTGGGAGGCTGAGGCAAGAGGATTACAAGCTTGAGCCCAACCTGGGCAACTTGGTGACTTAGTGAGACCCTGTCTCTAAATTTCAAAAGCAGGGGAAGAGAGAGTGTAGCTCAATTCAGA
>NW_022900931.1:51885288-51894736 GCF_012274545.1 Fukomys damarensis
GGAGGGGGGAGGAGGAGGAGGAAGAGGAGAAGGAGAAGAAGAAGAAAAGAACTGCAGATCAATCCTCAACTTTATACACTGTCCTGAGCCTCGAGGAGTTGAGAAAGCCACCCTGATTCTGAGAACAAGCTTTTTACAGTCCCTGGAAAGCAGTAGACAAATTAGCTGGATGAGATACAAGTGGCTGTCACTGGGAAGAAGAGGAGAGATGAGGGCAGGGACTTCAAAATGAGCCTTGGGGTTCTGTTTTGCTTTGTTTTTATTTTTAAACAGTGCAGTTTAATGTGATGAAATACTATTGTTGTTTTATCGGTCTTCTTTTTAGAGTAAATATTTTAATGTGTGCAGAAGCAGGAGGAAAAACTAACACCATATTGCAACTAGATTTTTTTCCCCGTTTCTTGGAAGTGGATTCTGAATTTGGCTTTGAGGAGATGCAGCTTTGTTTCTGAAACATGCAGATGAGTTAAAAGGTGTTTGAATGATTCCGAGACAGGCCCCATCATGGGTTCACATCAAGTTCCTCATGTGATTTCTTCGGACACCAGGCTTCCCATTGAGTCTTGGGAGCCCTCCAGCCTTGCTGAAGTTTGATCAAGCACCTGAGAAAGGCCCGCATGTTGAAGGCTTGGACCCCAGCCTGCAGCACTGTCAGGAGGTGGTGGCCCTTTAGGGCTCAGTGTCACAAGGGGCACCAGGAGAGAGGCCTGAACCTGGCGTCCCAAATGACTAGATCCAATCACCTGTCAGCCTTCTGAAGAAGATGCACATGATAAAAAAGGAAAAATGAAGTTATTCACAATTTAGACAAATTGGGAAGGTAGCTAACTTAGTTTTTTTCTTTTTTTGTGTTCCTGGGGATCTAATGGAAGGCCTTTGTACTAAATTACCACCCCCCACCCCAGCCCTTTTTCTTTTTTATCTTGAGACAAGATCTCATTGTGGCTGAATTGCAGAGGCTCGGTTGGCTCAAACTTGTGATCCTTCAGCTTCCCAGAGCGCTGGGATTGCAGGCCTGTACCACACTACGCTCCGCTGGCTAATGCTCTCTCCTTGAACACACGGAAGCACTTCAGCTTATAGGCAGGATGGAACAAAAGCCAAGGTGGTTACAAACACAGCTTTAGCCGGCTGAGGAACTGAATTTGGCCTAGAGATATATTGAAAGTCTGGTTTTCTTGACAGCCTTCGGCATGGGGGCTGGGGAGTGGCAGTTTTTTCTCAAAGCATCAGATGATTTCCTGTAGGAAACTGAAGAAGCAGCTTACCTTTAAAATCCTAATTTTTGGGGGGCTATTTGTGTAGGGCCTAGTGGAAGAAAGTTGGGTTACCAGGATGTACCCACAATAGAGATATTGAGATTCTGGGGTCTTTGTGTGTCTCTTTTTACTTCCGGGTCACCACTTCTGGGCCTCCTCTGGAATGTGATCCTGCCATGATAGACGCTGCTGTCACAGGCCCAAAGCCAGTGTCCCAGGAAGCCAGATCCTAACACCACAAGAGACTGGCGACAGCACAGAAGAATTCAGACAAGACAGGTAGGCAGGCACACAGAATTAGATAGAGTTGATGGCAGAGTGACAGATTTTCAGAGTGATAGAATGTACCTTCAAGTGTGAAGGTGCCAGTTGTGCTGAATTAAGGCTCAAGCTACATTTATATGATTCAGTGGGTCTTCAAGGAATATTATTTTCTTCCCCCAAGGTTGTTGCTCTTCTACAGGAAGATGGGGCTGCTCTGAGCAACTTTGGAGGAAAGAAAGTTCCTGTTTAATCCATGTCTGTTTAGTTTTTTCAACCCCTCACCTGTGGCCTGTACAGTGTCTGGGCCCTAGACCTTGTCCACATGCTCAGAGGATATTACACTCTCTTGGGCTTTAGCTTGAAGCCAGAAGCTTGTTTGGGTTTTCTTTGTAGCTGGTGATTAAGAAAATGAGGGAAAAAGAAACGAAAATCATGCTTTCGTTGCTTCCCCCACTACCACCATGTCTCTAGGCCTACCAATGGCTAACTTCCTGCTTAACACTACCACCATAGGCCAAAACAACAAAGCCAAGCAACAACGGACTGAATCCTCTGAAACCAAAGTCAACTTTCTTTCTTTTAAGCTGATTAGCTCAGGCATTTTGTCACAGTCTCAGAAAGCTAACAGCCTGTGAAGGGGATGAAGGGAGTTGTCCGTGTCTGCCCATTTACTAGATCTGCTGCCTGTAGTTCTGACAGGAGCTGGGCTCTAGGAGCCAGGTGACACTCCTGGGCACAGTCTCCAAATAGGCAGCACCTGCTCTGGATCGCAGTGTTTCTGGGACTTTTTTGTTTGTTTGTTTTTGTACCAGAGATTGAACTCTGCACCTTGTGCTTTTGAGGCAGACAGTGGCACCACTGAGCTAAATCCCGGTCAGGATCACAGTGTTTCTGGGAAGACTGAGAGGTCTAGGCCCAAGAGCTGGGCAACTGAATCCACGCAGGTCCTCAGTACTGACTTTGAAAGGGAAAGGGGAATTACTCTTGGCCCTGGGGATCATTTTTTCACTGAAAATCAAAGTTTTGTGCAACCGTAGGTGGGAAACATTCCTACGTGTTTTCAGGCCTGACAGCAGTCACCCATTTTCTAAGTTCCTGCAGATGGCCAGAGAAAATTACAGGTTAGCGGCTGTGTGGTCTTCTTGTGACTTTGCTCTCCAGCAGGAAAGATTCCAACAGTGAGGCCAGGTGGTTTCTCCCACCCCCACTGAGACAGTTATCATTCCTGTATTGGCTTTCAAATCACTGATAACTTCAGCCTATTTTCCTATTTAGAAGGAAATATCCCCCTCACAGGTTGTGTTAGCTTTCTGAGACTATGACAACATACCTGAGGTAATAAGCTTAAAAGAAAGAAAGTTTCTGTGGTTGATGGTTTCAGAGGATTCATTTCATTGTCACTTGGCCCTGTTGCTTCACCCTGAGGTGGTAGAGTTACACAGGTGGTGTTAGAAGGTACTCCTGAGTTTCTTCCCTAGAATTTCATCTTCTGGCTTCAGGGGTTGGAGGTGACAAGTCATGATAGTGTTAAGAGCCAGGCTCATTTCTGATATCTTCTTTCTTTAACCCTGTTATCCTTTTTCAGGGATTTTTGGCAGGATATTTTTTTACCTTTGCTTTGTAGGGCAGTTTCTGTGAGTGGATTGTGCTTTGTTTGAGTGTTTCTTTGTTTTTCTAGTTTTGTTACTTTGTGTAGGAAAGGTTTGGGTTTTATAGCTTGGAGGAGTTGGGGAGTTTTTGCTTTTTGTCCTGGTCTTTGCTGATTTATTTGTTTTTACTTGTTTAAGGCTGTATTTATAAGTTTTGCGCAAAGGAAAAACCCCTTTCACCTCTAATCACCTCTAAACCAGGAAGCTCCCTCCTGGAGCTTTGGAAAAGAAGGGGAAGTTTTGACCCCCAGCCTCTCAGGAAAGAGCTACAGAGGATATAAGGTGGAACATTGCCTAGGGCATACTGGGGGACATTGGGAAAGTTTCAAGCTCTAGAAAACTCTGCTTGCTTTATTATTATTATTATTATCATTATTATTATTATTTTGTCTTCTCACATAACAATAACATTAGGTAACTCAGAAGTTTTCCAGAGTGATCTTCCTTAAGGCCTAGGTGGCTACCAAACCCCTACTCCTGGCCTTACTGTGTCTGTTAAATTTCTAATGTATTAACACCTGTTAGACAAACACATGCACAAAAACACAAATTGCAATTCATGGCCAAGTGTGTAAAGAACAAGTGTGGGAAATGTTGTAGGAGCGCTATGAGTCTGTGCGGAGGGTGGGTCCCTGGGATTCTTTCCAGGCTCTTGGTGTCCTGAATAAATAACTGGACAAGACACACAGAGAGGGCAGTGAGGGTGCACACTTACTGAAAAGAAGAAGTTCGCTCCAAAGGGCAAGAGTGAGCTGGCAAACACTCACAGCAGCCTTGAGGATGAGGGAAAGCCGTCTTTTGTATCCAGAATTCCTGGGTTGGCTTCTCCCTCATGCACATAAGGCATTGGGACAGTCACCCTATCAAAAACTCACTTAGCCTGGCATCAAATTCAAACAGCCCAGCCCAAAGACTCATTTAGCTTCCCACCAGATAAAAATAAAGAATGAAAATCAGCAGCTTTATAACTGGTTCTGCAAACAGTGCCTGATTCAAAGGAAGGATTGAAAATAACGCTTTTTCCAGGCATGATGGCACTGTAATGCCAACACTCAGGAGGCTGAGGCAGGATGATCGCCATGAGTTTGAGGCTAGTCTATGCTATGTAGTGAGTTCAAGGCCAGCCTGAACTACACAGCAAGACCTGGTCTCAAAACACACACACACACACACACACACACACACACACACACACACATACACACACACACCACACATTCTTGTGGTAGAATAAAATATTCCACTCCAAATATATATCTTTGACATATTTCAAATTGTCTGTTCAGAGAAACAGCACACCTGCAGGCATGGGAATGGCTCTGAAAAGCTGTCCCTTTACAAAAAGGAAATCTACATCTCTCTATATTAGTAAACAGAACATACAGAGAGAGGCTTTTGTACCTGGTTACCACCCCCAAGAGGGGTCTTCCACTGGAAGATAAGATTGGGGATCTGATGCAGGGACTGTTACCTGGAAGACATCACCTGCACAGCAAGGCCACTCCTGCAGCTGGGTTTGTCTTCCCTCCAACCTGCAGAGTGATAGGACCACCTACCTGCCCACAAGCAGCCCTAGCCCCCAACCCTTCAAGCTCTACACAAGCTCTACGGGTCTTGCTCTTCTCACCCAACAAGCATACATTTTGTGTATTCTTCTAACCTGTTACCTGTCCTTTGTCAGTTTATTTCAGAGATCGTATTGAACTTTTAAATAAAAGAGTAAATCAAAATGCTAGTTTCAGGCCAGGGATTTAGCTCAGCAGTTTGGTGGCCTGCCTTGCAAGCGCAAAGACCTGAGTTCAATCCCCAGTACCAAAAAAATGCTAGTTTCCACCCTCCCTCAAAACCCTTGTATTCTCCATAGTAGCAACCACGAATGTGTTCTCCGTCTGTCCCAGCTAGCATGCCACCTTGCTTTAGTGATTATAGAAATTAAAACTAAAGTGACAGCGTGAATCTACAAGCAAAAGCTTTAATTGAAAGGTAAAGAGAAGCTAAGGGAAGGACTCCAGCTTAAGTGGTAGCTGGAAGGGGCACACTCTGAGCAAGAGGAGTCAACCAGTCTGGGAACACGACAGGACCAGCTTTATGGGGTGGCCCAAGGGGCCAGGGTCTGGTTGATCATTCTCTCGGTCATGGTTTTGTAGCTCTGGAGAAGTCCTCATGGTTTGGGGGTCACTCCCTTGCTGTGAAGCAATTGCCTCTGCAGGGGTCTCAGTCACATGAGCCTCTGCTTTTCCTAGGACTAGGGTGACTACTGGTTTGGGACAATGGCTGGAGTCTTCAGGGCATCACTCCAAGGGAGAAGGGTCTGGAACTGAATGTTGTAAAGGCTGGAAATTGGATATCCCCATGAATGCTGAAAATCAATTGTTCTTATTTTGGTGTCCTCCTGAAGGGGAATGCCTTAGGCTAGGTGAATCTAGAGTTAATTATCTGTGCTCTCGACATCTTTTTAAAAATGAGTAATAATGCCTATACTAAAGTTTTAAGATAATAAAGGATACAAAAAGGAAGCTCAGATTCTGTTCTATTCTTAGTTACCGATGGAACATCTGTAGGCCCAAGGGAAGTCTCATAGGTTTTAGCAAAAATTACTTCTCAACCCCCGTCTGCTTCAGAACAAAGCATAAATTGTGATTTTAGTGACTGACAGATTGAGGAGTTTGTCCTTTTTTCCCTATCACGGTCTCTATGTCACATCTGTGACAGTTAACTGTGATGTCAATTTGAATAAGAAACACTTTGCTGATTGGTTTAGCCAGGTTCCGGCTAAACACGATTGACTTATTGAAGGTAAAAGACCCACCCTGGGTGTGAGTGGCACCAACCAATAGGCTTGTAGCCTGGATGGAGTAAAAGGGAAAGAAGGGGGAAGTTTCACTCCTGCTCTTTTGGAGGAGCTCCAGTGTTAGCTATTGCTTTGGGACCACTGTCTTTAGGCTTCCAGTGCAGGCTCTTCAGCCTTCCAGCTTCCCCATATGGACTCAGTGAGCTCTAGGGCTTCAGCTTTGACTGGATCCTTTGGCTATTGGCACGCAGATGGGCCTTTTGCATTCCTTCACACCTGACTCTGTGGGTAGCCATTATAAGCCTATCTTGGAAATATATGCACATATGTATTTTACAGTAAATCTACTCCTCTAGTGACCCCTTACAACATTCTTACACATACTTTTTTATTTATTTGTTTGTTTGCTTTGAGTTTTTTGGTACCAGGGACCTTGCATTTGCAAGGTAGGTGGCAGCACTGCTGGGCTAAATCCCCAGCCACCTTACACATAGTTTTGTCATCATAGAATGCCTGAGAATGAAGCTATTTAAGGCGGGCACCTTTCTTTGAGCATAATGTAGTTGAGATGGGTCCTTATTGTTAGTAACTTGTTCCTTATGTGGTTTAGTGGCTGAGTTATTTTTTATTCCATTTTGTTCATCCATTTACCACTTAAAAGACATTTGGGTTGTCTCCAGTTTTTAATTTTTATGAAGAAAGTGGCTATATAAGCATCTGTTAATAAATTTCTGTGCAATCAAAAGTTGTTTGTTTGTTTTTTTTTTCTCTCTCAAGTAAATATCTAGGGCTGGGGATTTAGCTCAGTGGTTCTGCTGCCTGCCTCAAGTAAATATCTAGGAGTGAGAATCCCCTGGGTCATATGGTGAGTGTATGATTATTTATTAATTTTTATAAGAAATTGGCAAACTGTTTTTCAAGTGGTTGTACCATTTTGTATTCCTAGTAAAGATGATTCCAGCCACTTTGCACACTGACTCCTACTCGGTATTGACAGATTTTGGTTTTGGTGTTTAAATCCATTCAGACAGATATGTAATGGCCTTGTGGTTTTAACTTGTATTTCCCTAATGTCTAATGATGTTGAGTATCTTTCCATGTGCCTGTTTGCCATCCATATAACTACTTTGGTAAAGTGTCTATTGGGATACTTTTCCCATTTTTCTTTTTCTTTTATTTTATTTTGTTTTGTTTGAAAAACAAAAACATGGGCCTGGGATTTAGCTCAGTGGCACCATGCCTGTCTTGCAAGCACAGGGTCCTGAGTTCAATCCCTGGTACCATAAAAAAAAAAAAAAGGAAAAACAAAAGCAGGGATTCACTATATAGCCAAGGTAGCCTTGAACTCATAGCAGTCCTCCTGCCTGAGTCTCCTAAGTACTGGAATGCAGGCATGAGCCTGGTTTAGAAGACTTCATATTTTTTAATTGGGCTGTTTGCCTTTTTTTTGTTGAGTTTTAAATTCTTTATATATGCTAGATATAAACCCACTTTGTCAGATCTGTGTCTTGCCAATAGTCCTAGTCTGTGGCTTTCCTTTTTATTCAAACAGTTCTTCAGGGGCAAAAGTTTAATTTTGATGAAGTCTGTTGTATCTTTTGTCTTTATGAATTATGTTTTTGGTTTCTACCTAAGAACGCATTGCTTAACCCATGCTCAGAGTTTCATAAAGATTTTCTCCAGTGTTTTCCCCTAAAAGTTTTGTCGTTCAGTGTTTTACATTTAAATGATGATTTTTTTTTTAAGTTCTGGGGCTCAAATCCAGAACCTAGTACATAATAGGCAATCACACAAACACTCAGCTACAGCCCCAGTCCCCGTGATCCATTTACAGCTAATTTTTGTGTAAGGCATAACATATAGGTCAAGACTTACTTATTTATTTGCACATAGACCCATGTCTTCATTACTTTGTCATGACTGGGACAAAAACTCAGCACCCACAACTTAAAGGAGAGGTTTATTTTGATTCAGTTTCTGAAGTTGCAGTCTGTGGTTGACAGGCTCAAACGCAGAAACAGCATGATGGAAAAGCCTGCAAAAAGGAAAGCTATTTACAATATGGTGGCCGGGAAGCAACAAAGGGAGGAGCCGGGGAAGGAGATGCACCCTTCCAGGTCACTGAGTTCTTCAGTAAACCAATCCACCAATGAGTACAGCACCTCTGCAATCCAGACACCTTCCAGAAACCCAACCTCTGAATACATGAGCTTTTTAGGGGATATTCTAGATCTAAACCACAACGACATGTAATTATTCCAGCATCGTCTTTTTACAACACTGTTCTTCCTCCACTAATTGTATGTGTACCTTTGTTAAAGTCCTATAATTGATCATGTTCATCTGGATCAGTCTTTGGTCCCAGTCTGTTCCATACCACACTGCCTCAATAACTATAATTTTACAGAAAAAACTAGTTTGCATGTCCTGTTCTGTTCCTTCTTTTTAAGAAATTGTATGATGTTTCTACTTCCTCTGCTTTCCTCAAAATTTAGACTCAAGGGTCAATATCTATGAAAATATCCTTCTAAAATTTTGATTTGGCTTGTTACTCATCAAGTATAGAGGTCAAGTTAAGGGAAATAAGAATTTTAGCAATATTAAAAAAAAAACCAACAACAACAGGGGTTTGGGATTTAGCTCAGTGGTCCTGCCATCTGCCTTGCAAGCTCACGGACCCAAGTTCGATCCCTGGTACCAAAAAAACAAAAAGCAATGAGTCTTCTAATCCATTGATGTGTTATAGCTCCTCATTTATTTAGGTCTTCTTTGGTGTCTTTCATCAGTATTTTGCAGTTTTTAGCATATGAACCATGTTGCTAGACATAGCAAAGCATTTCATGTTTTAGTAGTATTATACTTTTTTTGTTCCAGGGATCGAACTTGGGTCCTTGCACTTGTGAGGCAGGTGGCGGAAACACTGAGCTAAATCCCTGGCTTTAATAGTATTATAACTGGTATCATTTAAAAAATGTTTTATTCCCAAATTTTCATTGCAAGTATATAGAAGTATAATAATTTTTGTATATAGATCTTGATCTTATAACTTGTGTTTTGTTTTGTTTTGTTTTTTGAGACAGGCTCTCACTACTAGTTCAGGCTGGCCTTGAGTTCACTATGTAGCCCAGGCTGGCCTCAAACTCACAGCAGTCCTCCTGCTTCAGCCTCCCAAGTGCTGGGATTACAGGCATGGACCACCATGCTTGATGAACTTGTTAATTGATTAGGTCTAGCAACTTTTTTATAGATTCCTTGACATTTTCTATGCAGACAACAAAATTATATGATAATGGAGAGGGATTTATGTTTTCTTTTCAATTTTTATGCATTTTATTTCTTTTTCTTGCTTTGTTGCAATGGCTAGGATTTGTAGAATGATGTTTAACCTATTGTTATGGTGAATTATATTGCTTGATTATTTTAATGTTAAAGCAGCCTTGAATTCCTGGGATAAAACCTACTTGTTCTCTATATATGATCTTCAT
>NW_022900931.1:51895210-51908226 GCF_012274545.1 Fukomys damarensis
TACATACATATATATATTGCTGGATTCGATGTCAATATTTTGTTAAGGATTTTTATATCTGTATCTATGAGAACTATTGTTCTATAGTTTTCTTATACTATCTTTTCCTGGTTTTAGAATTAGTGTAATTCTGGTCTTATAAATTTTCTGAAAGAATATTTTAGAATTAGTATTATTCCTTAAATATTTGGTAACACTCAACAGTAGGACTATTTGGTGTACAATTTCCTATGTTGAAAGGCTATTGACTACAAAATAGATCTCTTTAATAGTTATGGCACTTTTCATTTTATTTTATTGTCTTTGTGTGTATGATATTGCGATTAAATTCAGGGCCATCCTCTGCCCTTTTTAAATGTTCTGTTTTGAGATAAGGTCTCATTAAGCTGCTAAATTGCTGGGCATGGTGGTGCATACCTGTAATTCCAGCACTCCAGAGGCTGAGGCAGGAGGATCACTACAAGTTCAAAGCCATCCTGATAGTGAGTTCAAGTCCAGCCTGAACTACATGAGGCATGCCACCACCATGCCCAGCTGTGCTTTTCTGGAGTAGATCTGAGCCTGTATTTTTCAAAGAATTGGTGTATATCAACTAAGTTGTCAAATCCATACTATTCTCCTACTACCTTATTAATGTCTATATAGCCTATAGTGGTATTCCCTCTTTCATTCTTGATATTGGTCATTTATGTCTCCTCTCCATTTTCGCTATCAGTCTGAATAGAGGCACATAAATTCTGTTGACCTTTCCACTCAACTTTGGATTTCTTTGGGGTTTTTTCCTTGTTTTTCAATTATACTGGTTTCTCTTATATTTTTATTATTTCCTATCTTCTGCTTCCTTGAATTTAATTTGTCTTTATTTTCCTCATTTCTTAAGGTAAAAGCTTATTGAATTGAGGCTTTTTTTCACATTTATTTCAGGAGCTTTTACTTTCCCTCATGGAGAATGGTCCAGCTGCTGAAAGGGCTTGAGAATTCCAACATTTGGCGCATCTTGGGGTTGACATTTATTGATTATCTTTCAATCACACTTTCCCAGCTCCTTATATGTGAAGTGATTTTGGATTGTATCCTAGACATTTCGAATATCATGTTGTGAGACTCTGGATCTTGTATTTTTTCAGAGTCTTCAGTTACTGTTTGTATCTGGCCCAGAATTTTTAGTTGCAATCTGTGGCATGTAGGTAGTTTTCAGTGGGTTCACTCTAGCTTGGCCAGCACCCAAAAAATGCTTTTGTACTTTTCTCTTTTTTTGGTACTGGAGATCAAACTTGGGACCTTGCACTTGTGAGGCAGGTGCTGGTACCACTGAGCTAAATCCCCGGCACCATTGTATTATTCTTAATGCACTTTTATGAAGTATGAACAAAATCAAGCTGCCTTCACTTCAGAACTCTGAGATGCCTTCCCTTACTCTAGCAAAAAATCTCAACATAGGGCCAGGGATTTAGTTCAGTGGTTCCCCAGCCTGCCTCACAAGCTCAAGGACCTGAGTTTGATCCCCAGTGCCAAAAAAAAAAAACAAAAAACAAACAAACAAAAAAACGCCTAAATATTCTTTTAAAAATAGTGAAATGAAGTGCACAATATAATATAATGATGAAAAATTCCACCTTTAGAATAGGACAGAATCTGAATCTTGGCACCAGATTTTTTCGAATTGTGTGACTTGGAACAGACTACTCAGTTTTGTAAACTTCAATTTCCTCATTCATAAAATGGGGTTATTTGCTTCCATAGTGGATGGTTTTTTTTTTTTTCATCTACTTTTTTAGTAAAAGAAAGATCTCCCTTCTTTAAACTTCAAAGGAGTTTACACAAGAAGGTTTTATAGGGCAGTTATAAAGATTCTTCCAGAGTTTTTTGTAAGAAATAGGAATAAAATACGTCATGAAAGAGATGATGATTTTTCTGTCTAAAAAAAGAAGAAAGAAAGAAAAAAGTCCCTCCTGTAGCAACTCCTCACAAAGTATAATCATTATGTACTGCTGACAGGTACTAATTAAAATAAAAATTTTAAATGTCCCTAAGATGTGAAGTAAAGGTGAATTAAAGCCCTCTCGCCACTTCCACTGGAAAGGGGAGAGATGAGGATTTGGAAGAGGGAGAAGAAGGTGCCACTGGTGCTTCTGTGTTTCAGTTGGGATCATTCAAGTAGATGCAGGACAGGGCACGCAGATATATGGGGGATGACATTTGTGAGGGACAAAGAAATGGCCAGCAGGGATGGAGAAAGCCTTCAGATGCCATCCATCTGTATTCAGGAATATATGTAGTTCTGTGCATACTATGCCAGTCTGACACTTGGTAAGAGGAAGAAGGAAGAATTGAGTAGGAAAAGTCTCAAACTGCAGTGCAGTTCTCACAATGTGTCATTCAGGCCAGTGGGGAACTCTGGACCAAGAAGTATTAGTGCCCCGCCACAGTCAGACTCTGGCTGGCAGCAGCCTGGAGGAAGCAGGGCCTTGGCTGAACACAGTGGTGGATCCAGAAAGAACACTAGAGCTCTCCATCAACCATGTTCCTGCAGCAGGCTGCAGAGCTGTCCATTTTCCTGTTCACCAGTCAGGGTAGTGGGTACACCATGGAAGAAAAGCTCAGTAATAGTATGGGCTTCATCTGTCGCTAGATGCTCACCCTCACCCAGACTCTGAGATACTGAGGGAAAGGCACACAGGCACTTGGGAGGAAACAGGAAACTTCATGAGAGGGCACTTCCTGCAGGAACTGGAACTCTGCCCTCAGAGCTTCTGTGTGAGCAGCCAAGGGGTGTGCAGTGGGGGGTGGTGAGGACTGTGGGGAACCAGCTAAGTATTTCCTCTAATGGCTCTCAAGCTCAGAATTTGGGGTGGGTACTTTTATTTTACTTTATTAAATTATTTTATGCATATTACTATACATAAAATAAAGTACACAAATCTTAAGTATATAGTTGTATAAATTTTAATAAGCACATACATGTGAAATTATCACCAGGATCAAGATATAAATTCATACAAATCTTTGTGGCACCATAGAGAACTCCTTTCTATCCCACTGAAGGAAACCATGATTCTGATTTCTATCATAAGATAGGTTTGCATTTTTTTAGACTTCAGTAAATATAGTATATACTCTTCTATGTCTGGCTTCTTTCCCTCAACATTAGGCAGTGAGATTCATTCATATCCTTTTGCATAGCAGCATCCTTTTTATGTATGAGAAGTACTCAACTGTATGAATATTGCCACCATTATATTTACCTATTATACGACCAGTGAACATAGTTTGGAACCATTATGAATGAAGTTTTTGTGAACATTTTTGCACATATCTTTTAGTGAACATGTGTTTGCATTTCTCATGGATTTCTACTCTTAGGAGCAGAGTTTCTGGATCATAAGATACTGTATGTTGACTTTTAGAGAACCAAATGGATTTCCAATGTAGTTGTGCCGATTTACACTTCGTTCAGCAATGTATTTGTGTACAGTTGCTCTATGTCTTGGTTCACACTAGCTATTGTCAATATTTATAATTTTAGCAATTCTGGTGTCAAGTTTAAATTTGTTTTGTTTTAGATAGGATCTTTCTAAGTCATTAAACTGCCCAGCTGGGATAGAACTCGTGATTCTCCTGACATAGCTGCCAGAGCTGGAATTGCAGGGATGTGCCACCAGCCTGGCTTCCAGTTCTGAGTTTTAAAATCTAATGTGATGGCCAAACAAAAAAGGCTGTAGAGTCCAAAGACTCGTGTATTGATGATACTAATCCCTTGATGAATGAATGTATTGATGAGTTCATAGCTGAATGACTATTAAGAGGCGGGTCCGGTTGGAGGAAGGTCACCAGAAGCATGCCTTTGGGGAGGTATATCTCATTCTTGTCCCCTTCCTCTCCTGCTCTCCCTGCTTCATGGATGCCATGCAATGGTCGGCTTTTTTTCTCCTGTGCCCTTTTGCCATGATGTTTCTAACTTGGAGCCACATGACCATAGTCTACAATCAGGAGCCAAAATAAGCCTTTCTTCTCCTAAATCATTGAGAACAAATACCCAAGGGGGAAAAAATTAGAAGAGGAAAGGCTTTTCTATGCTGAGAATCAAGAGCAAATGGCACAGCTTAGTGATTTAAAAAGTTTTGAGTTTGGCCAGAAAGGAAGCTCTAGTAAAGTTGAGGCCTGCAAAACTGGAGCAGAGGAGAGCTTCTTTGCTGAAAAGATTATCATTAAATGCCAGGCGTAATGGTTCACACCTGTAATCCCAGCCCTTGGGAGGAAGAGGCAGGAGGATTGCTGCAAATTCCAGGCCAGCCTGAGATACATAAGGAGTTTAGGGCCAGCCTGAACTACACAGTGAGACCCTGTCTCAAAAACAAACAAACAGACAGACAAACAACAAAGATTAGCATTAAAAAGAAGCTGAGTACTGTACTGTGGATCAAGACTATAAGAAAAATGGCTTTGAGGGCATGTCAGGAAACAGCAAGACAACCTCCACCTTTGGCCTACAAAAGTGAAAGATTGCACTGAAAAGAGAATCCCAAGGGCTGGGGATTAGGCTCGGTTGTTTCGATGCCTGCCTCCCTCGTAAGCACTAGGTCTCTAGTTCGATCCCTGGTACCAAAGAAATAAAATAAAAATAAGAGAAAGAGAGAGAGTCCCAGGCACTCTGTTGGGTAAGGGAACCCTAGGGAATTGGTACCCTGGGATTTTTTTCTTTTTGCAGGGGTGGGTACTGGGGATTGAACTCTGAATCTTGTGCTTATGAAGTAGGTGGCAGCACCACTGAGCTAAATCCCTGGCTCTCTGGGATTTAGTTTACCACGCTCAGCCATCCAGGCACTCCCAGGCCTCTGAAACCCCAGCAAAACACAAAGAAGTTCAGTTACTACTCAGAAGGGGCTGGTGGCACATCCTGGCATCATTCACATAGTGCTGGTTTTAGGTGCATGCAGAACGCCAGAGTTGTGGAGTTGGGAAGGCTTCCACTCCGATTGCAGAAGGCCTGGGAGGTCAGGCAGTGCGTCCCTGAAAGGACAGTGCATGAAACTGTGAAAGTGAAGCCCAAAGTACAGTGGAGACCCCAGAAGATTGGAGAAGCCAGGAACATGGAACATTTGAGGAAAGCTGCAAAGAATGAGCAAAGCCAGACTAAAAGAGAAGCAATGAGGGCTACAACCCCCATCAGTGCTGCAGGGGGAGGCCCACCCAACCCCTTTGGAATTCACATCTTGCCGCAGCTTGTTCTGTGCACTGGACACGGAACTACAGGATTTAGTGTTTGTCCTGCTGGATTTCAATCTGGCTTTGGTTCCATTCCTTTCTAAGACCCTATTTTTCCCTTTTGGAATGGGAATGTTTATCCCATGCACTGTATATTGCAAGTGTTTAACATTCTTTTGCTTTTTACAGGGGCTTACAGTTAAGAGTTTGCCTTAACTCTCAAAGGATATTTTGGACTTGGACTTTTCAGTAATGCTAATAAAACTGTTTGGCTTTTGGAAACTCTTAGAGATGGACTAAATGCATCTTTTATAAAGGAATGCACATATCAGATGTAATGGTGCACATCTGTAATCCTAGCGGAAGCTGAGGCAGGAGGACTACTGAGACTTTAAGGCCAGCCTTGCCTACATGGTGAATTCAAAGCCAGCTTGACCTGCATAGCAAGACCCTGTCTCAAAATGAATTTATTTTTTTGAATAAAAAATAAAGACACACACAAGTCTTCTGGGGTCAGGGGCAGAATGTTATGGTTTCTATCTAGATGTCCCCCCAGAGCCTCATATGCTCCTAGGTGGAGCTTTTGGAAGGTGACTGGATTATTAGGACTTATAAGTGACCTACTGTTAGGAGGTGGGATCTGGTCTGAAAAGGTAGACCACTGCAGCTGTGGCCTGGAAATGCTAATCTCCCCTACCTCTGTTGATTCTCTCTGCCTCCTGGATGCCATGCCATGAGAAGCTCCTCCACCATGCATCTCTGCACTGAAACATGAGCCAAAATAAACCTCTCTTTCCTTTGTCCTGGGTGTTGTATATATTGTCCCAGTGATAAGGAAAGCAACTAATATAGACATGAGCAAAGGCAAGAGGCTCAAAACTCAAAAGACAGAGAAAGGCACATTAGTTACCTGTTTCTGTATAATAAATTACTTCAAAATGGAGTAGCTTGGAACAATAAGCATTTATATAATAGCACAGGGTTTCTGTGGGTCAGGAATTGGGGAAGGGCGTAGCTGCATGGTTCTGTCTCAGCATCTCTCCTGAGGTTGCAGTTAAGCAGTTGGCCTAGAGCGAGGTGCTGTGGTGCATGTAATCCCAGCATTCTGGGAGCCTGAGGTAAGAGGGTTGTAAGTTCAAACCCAGCCTGGGCAACTTAGTAAGACTGTCTCAAAAGGAAAAATGAAAAGTGCTGGAATATAGCTCTCTGAAAAGGCCCTGGGTTCAATCCCCAGTACCACAATCAATCAATCCATCAATTCATCAATCATCTTGATCTGGGCTGTAGTCACCTAAGGCTTTCTGGGGCTAGGTGATCTTTCTCCACGATGGCCCACTCATGGAGCGGATAAGTTGATGTTGACTATTAGCAGGAGGCCTCAGTTTCTCCCAGGTGGGCCTCTCCAGTTGCTTGGCCATCCTTATGACTGAGAAGTTGGCTTCACCCTGAGCCGAGAAAGGAAAGCAGGAACCACAATGTCTTTTATGACTTGTCTTATAAGCCACACCCTGTTATCCCCACATCTACAATGTTAGATCTGGAATGTCTCTCAGAAGTCTCATGTGTTCAGAGGTGAGGTTCTCAGAAGGTGGATGGGTCACTGTCGTAGCCAGGGTTTACGAGGGAATAGATTTAATACAGGACACATAATTTATAGGATTATTTTATAATATTCACCAAAAAAGTCAAATGGAGAGTCGTCGAGATCTGTCCACATGCTAGAGACCCTAAAAACCCAGCTGAAAGCCTGGATCCTACAGCAATGTCCCACACAAGTCCAGCTAAAGGCCTAGAGCCCAAGGCAATGTTCTCCATGAGTCCAGTCAGAGGACTAGAGCCCATGGTACTGTCTTGTGCAAGTCTATTCAAGGATCTGCATTAGGAAGGTCTACAAGCCAGTGTTGGAAGCTAGAAAGTCTGCACCAATGGGGGGAAGGATCTGTGACACCAGGCTGAGGGATCGGCACTGGAGCCAGGAAGCTATGCTCAAGGTGAAGACCAGAGCTCCCCTGACGAAAATAGCAGCCATTCCCAGGAAACAGTGAGGGCTCAAGTTCCTCAAATGTGAACAGCCAAGCTCATATCAGGAAAACCAGCCAGCAAGCCTCACCAGGAAAATCAACAGCCATCTTTCCCTCCAGTTCTCTTTTTATGCAATTGACAACAATCTTCAAGGGGGGTTTTCCGTGCCCAGAACCACACTGACTCATTTCAGCTCGGTGTTCCAAGTTAACCACTAGTGAATCCACCACAGTCACCAAGGTGCTATTCTTATCAGTGGGAGGATTCATCCATTGATAAGTTTATAGCTGAATGTGTTATAAGGAGTTGGGGCCCAGTTGGAGGAGATGGGTTATTAAGGGCAAACCTTTGGAGAGTATAGCTCTTAGCCTCTACTCCCCAGCTGCTGTGGGCTGCAAGGGCCCTTCCATCAGGCACTTCCACTCTCCTGTTTCTGTCTTGGAGTCTGCTGTCTATGGACTGAAACCTCTAAAATCGTAAGCCAAAATAAACCTCTCCTCTTTAAGTTGCAAGTGTGAGGGATTTTGTCCCAGAAATGGGAAAGCTAATACATTTTGTCTACACAGGCTGATCCTATTCAGTATGGGGAGACAACTATACAAGGTCACGAATATCACAAATGTAGACAGTAAAATATGAATCTCTCCCAGGACCACACCACCTATTTTCCCTTTTAGCAGTATCCACTATAACCAGTTTCTCAGAAATTCTCCAGCAATATTTTATAGACATGCAGACATACGCACACGTGTGTTTTCACACACACACACACACACACACACACACAGAATCATACATCCAGCAGTGTAGTTTACATGTTTCACTCACCATCTTGAAAATCCATACCAGGACATAAAGATTCCCCCCTCGCTAAGTTAATTTATTCCTATTTCTATTTATTTATTTGTTTTACAAATTATTAGTACATGTTTGCAGCACGTAATGATTAAATTTCTTGTAGGGAGTTGGGACATGTGCATAATTCATCTCAATTCTTTTTTTTAATCCCCTCCTTCCCCCTTCTTCTATCTCTTGATCCCTTTCCCAACTGAGAAAGATCTAGATCCCTGCTTCCTACTATCTCTTTTATTTTGTTTTTTATTTAGAGCTTGGGTTTCTCACAGAGCAAGCATGTGTCTGGTTTATTTCACCCCTCCATCCCTTTGATCGCACAGACCACTCCGCTGTGTGCATGTGACACAGTGGATCAATGGATGTCTGGGTGTTCACAAGTTCCTCTGCTGTAAGCAGCACTGCAATGAATAAATGTGTGTGCATATCCTTTTGCACAAGTGCAAGGGTTGTGTAGGGATGAATGCCTAGAAGCGAACTAGCTGGACAGAAGGATCTGTGCATTTTTATCATGATAGACATTGCCGTGTTCCCTTACACAAAGGTTGACTATAGCACTCATGCTCCCTCCGCAAGGGAATGGGGTCATGAAGCCTTGGGGAGCAGTAGCCATAATGGAAGGCAGTCCAGGAAACTCATCAAGTAATTTAAAATGAAATCTCACCCACATCAATACTTTGAAGCCTTTTATAAGCCACCCTAGAATCTCAATTGGAGGGCTTCCTCTGGCCTTCTTGCACATCATATGCCAGGCTTTTTTCTCTGCCCAGTTTGTCCTTGGCACCCACAATGCCCGTTCTTGCCTTCAATGTAGCAGATAAGTTCTTTGACAGCCAGCCATGCAAGGCTAACTCTTCAACATTGTTCTCCAAGCTGTACCATCTAAACTTCTCCTCTGGGTGAGCAGTTCTCGTTTCTTTTGGTTAAACAAATGTTCACAACTCTGTCCCTATTCAACCGTAAGCTCTTCAAGGACAGAGACGGCTTCATTCATCTTTGCATTCACTGCCCAGGTAGAGCTACGAAGAGCTGCCTGATAACCATTTGCTGAATGGATGAACAACCCAGATGGAATATTGCCAAACCAGTGCTGTAAAAGGGCTATTGGCTTTACTATATTTGTGAAACCAGGTGTGTCCAGCACACTCTGCAGATTGTATTTACATGAAACATTTATTTCATCCATCGGAAGCACTTTTCAAAGACTTCTTTATGTTTTCTCTTCATTTTTCTCCCCTCTTCCTCTTGGCCTGGTTAAAGTCTCAAGGGAGAAGTCCATGATGGGAAACAGGCACAATAGTGCCCACAAGCATGAAAAGTATTTGCAGGCCGTTGCAATGATAAACACAGGGCAAACACATGCAGAAGGAATAAATATCACCATTGTAGAAAGGCGGGGGTGGGGCAAAGTCACTACAGTTCTGTAGTTCTCTAGGGTGCCGGTACTCAATTTCAAAGGCAAATACAGCAGTCCCACTCTCAAACTTTTCTAATGAACTCATAGTTTTCCAATCTGTTTTGCATCATTTTCTCGGGACTTCCTCATTTAGAACTCATCTTCTTGACCATTTTAATAGAAATCTTCCCAAAACAACCCCCACATTTTAAAGCCTTTGAGACAAACTGTCTCAATATACTAGCAACAAATAAACGCAGCAGAGAGCAGGTTCGTAATTGGACATATTTAGAATCAACTTTAAGATCAGCCAGTTATAAACAGTGGGATCTCTGTTTTAGTTTTGTTTTCTGTTTTCCAACTTTTTGTTTCAAAAATTTTCAAACTGACCCAACTTGCAAGAAAAGTACAAGAAACAGCCAGGAACAGGGATTGGCAAACTTTAGCCCGAGGGGTAGTTTGTCTGACCTGTAAGCTAAGAGTGATTTTTACATTTAAAAATGGTTCGAAAAAAAATTTAAAAGAAGGAAGAATGTTTTCTACCATGTAAAAGTTATAGGAAATCTGCCTATTAGTGTCCATAAATAAAGTTTACCCACTTGTTTACATACTGTCTATGGCTGCTTTCACTCCATGCTGGTAGAAATTTAGTAGTTGTCACAGAGACCCCCTGGCCTTCCAAGCCTAGAATACTATTTGCCCCTTTACACCTGATCTAGATTTGCTAATTGTTAATACGCTGTGTTGTTTGTTTCTTCTCTTTCTTACTATACATTTGTATTAGTTTTGACACTTTACCCCTAAATATGTCAGTGTTTCTTGAGCTAAAACCTGGGGATTAACAGGTTTGGTGTGGGAAGAGATAAAATAATAAGTATAGAGTACTCAGCTCACAATACTTGGCACAATTTAATAAGCAATGCAATAAAAATTCCTGCAGAGGAGTTTGCCAAAACACCCATCTTGAGATCCTTAGCTTTGGGGCTTTCCCGAAACCCTGGTTCTCAGAGCCCAAAAGCGTTTTTCCTCAGAAAGGGTTTCTTACCCAGGGAGCAGAAAAGGCCTCAGGGAAACTTCATTTTTTCCATAGCTTGTGGTTTGGCTGACTCAACTTCTGCCTTTCCCTGAGTCACGAGTTTTTCCTCTCTTATTTGGAGGAGCAGGCTCTCCACCCAGGTCTCCCCACCCCCAGGCCAGCCCTTGTTGGGAAAAAGGAGGACAGCTGACGGATCCTTTTACACCGCCTTCCCGGCATCTCGGAGAGCTCCACTCAGATCCACAGGACGGCAGAGCTGGAAGGGAGAAGAGATGAACAGACTCTGCCCCAAGTGGGCTCTGAACCACCAGTGAGATGAGGCTAGGAGGGGTCTCCTGGCCCCAGGATCAATAATTATCTCCCCACCCACTAATTTTCCAGAATCATCAAAAGGCTTCCCCTTCTGGACACTTGCTCTGTGCCAGGCAGAGTGTTAGACAGCTGGACGCCATCATAAACAACACAGCCCTGCCTTTGCAAGGGTCCAGCTCTTTTCTAAAGCTCAGCCACCTCTACCCCAGGCACCTCTGCTTTTCCCTGAAAAGCCCCTCTTGCTGAGGAGGTGAAGGACCTGGACGCTGAGGTGGGCATGGCAGTGGCCTTAGTGCTCAGCTCTCAGGCCCCTCCACACACATGCAGCGTGTGTACTCGGGACAGCATTTCCCAGTGTCCTGGTGCCCCAGCTGACCTCCTTGGTTATAACCCAGCCAGTGGGATTTCAGACCCTGTCTCTTTCTCCCTTGGGTGGTAGAGAGGCCTGATTACATCAGCAAGACTCACAGATTCAAATGCTTTTCCAACTGGGAGGACATGAGGGGTAACACCAGCCAAGGGAGAGGCCACAGAGGGTGGAGGGGACCAGGTAGATGGGAAAACATGAGTCCCATCTAAAGGGTGCAGCTTGCTGCAAAGACGAGGACCCGTAATTTTTGTATGCTCTGATTTAAGAGAAGCTGGAAGTCTTTTCTTTTTTAATGGCAACTCTGTCGATATGAAATGTTTACAGCAATAAAATTTTCTTCAAGGCAAAACTGAAGGTTGTTGGAGTTAGTTCAGCTCAGAGCCTACCTTCCAGACTGGCTTTTGTTGGGTGCTCAGCAGACACTGCTAGTCCTTCACTCAATGACAGTAATGGCAATGGAAGGGGGCAGGGACGTGGAGGGGCTCTCCAAGGTCACCTCGGGCGGCCCTCTTCTCCTCTTTCTCCTGGCCCACCCCACTCTTTCACCTTTTTGGCTGGAGTGGCACTCCCAGCACCAAGCCCCACCTCTCAGTCAGGAAGTAGCCTCAAGGCCAGAACTGCCCACTGCAGAGACCAGAGCCAGAGAGTCCCCCCTTGGCCTAGCAAGCAGCCGGCCCCTGTCTTGGGTTCCCAGGTTCTGCCCTATTTGGCAACTCCACCCATGGGACATTAACTGCCTTGTGCCCCAATGCTGCACCTCAGCCCTTAGAGACAGGGGAATGAGACGGGTGGTCGTCAGACTACCACATTATACTAGTGACCAAGGAGATGACTTCAGGCTGTTTTCTTTTTTACAAAAAACAAAACCGGATGAGGTAGCTGAGGGTTAGGGGGTGAGGTGGGGGATCTGCTGTGGGGGCCGGGGAGGAGGTGGCAGTTTGAGGGAGGTAGAGGGCGTGCAAAGGGAGGAAGCTAGGGTTTTTCGAAACTGGATGACGCCAGTGGGAGAGGTTGTGCCGGGGTGAGGCGAGAGGGAGGCTGAGAAGGCGAAGCCTGAGGCTCTGAAATTTCACTCTGAGCATCACAAGCAGCCAGGAAGGATTAAGCAAGGTCCCGCACAACCTGCTTCTGCTGCTGCTGCTGCTGCTGCGAGATGGGTGCATGGGGTCCACGAAACTTCTTTCCTTTAATGTGTGTTTGAAATTGTCCACTATCAAGGGGTTTCAAAATATACAATAAAGTACTGCTGATTTTAATGATTATCACTCTCTCGGGGTTGCTGAGTTGACTGCGTCAGCTAGCAGCCCGGCTCCCAGTCAGGGGAACTTGCCCCGCCGCCCCCGGCCCCAGCCTGCGCTCCACCCCGCGACACCCAGTCTGGGGCCGTCCCCCACCTCGCTAGCAGCGGGCACGTGGGGTGCGGCGACTCGGGCCAGGGACACCGGGGAAGCGAAGTGCAAAGTGGGGAGGTAGCTCCGCGGGAACCCGAGAAGCCCCGCCCCGCCCCGCCCACGAGTGCCAAGGGCGGGCGCAGACCGCGCACTTTTCTCTCGGACTCCAGCTGGCTCCGCCCCCGCCTTCACCCAAGGCTCCCATTGGCCGAGCCGCCCTCGGGGACGTGGTAAAGTAGTCCGAACGGAGTCGTGGGCGGGGCGGGGACTGACCAGAGCCTCTGGCGTGTTGCGGTGGAGGATTGGGCTGCGGGCCCAGGAGAGGAGGTGAGCGTCCTGGTCCAGGAGGAGAGCGGGACTTGGGGTCCCCGGCGAGGAGGTGAGCACCCCCGTCCCGGGAAGAGTGGATGCGAGGCTGCGGGCGCGGAGCAG
>NW_022900931.1:51908285-51912499 GCF_012274545.1 Fukomys damarensis
CGCGCCGCGCGGCCGGGCGTCTCGGACTCTGTACAGGAGCAGAGGAGCGCGAAAGGTGCCGGTGCAAGCTGGCGGCTCGTAGCCGCACAGGAAACAAGAAGCGGGGTGAGGGCAGATCGCAGTCTCGGGGCCGAGGCGGGGTCCCCGAGGATTGCGGGGCAGACTCCGAGGCGCCCTGGGGCTGCTTCAGGGATCTCAGCGCGCCGGGTGTTTGGTGAGCTCGCGGGCATTCCCGGTCCTCACTCCTGGGACTCAGCCTGAGGAGCCTGGATATGAGGTTGGGACTGAGACGGGCGGTGTAGTGAGCAGAGCGCTGTGCTTTGAGGTGATCCGGTCCCCGCTGGCCTCTCACTTAGGGACTCCCTTTCCCTGGAGCCTTTGTGTTTGTGACGCTTAGTGACAAAGGTCAAATAAAATAGGGTCAGGCCGGACTCCCATTTCAGAGGAAGTTTCTGAGGCCGGCTTCCAGAGGTGGCCTGTCCTGTCCTTCCCTTTCTCTGTCCCGAATACCTGAAGCCTGGGGATGTGTTCCAGCCTGTCCTCTTTGTGGGTGGGATAACTGAAGTTTCCAGTCACCCTGAATCTTGCTTTCCACGGACTGTTGGAATTTGAAGCAAGCTGTTATCTTATCGCTGGAGAAGGTCAGAGGCCAAGGGGAAAGGCCAGGCTTGTTCTGGGGTCGTCCTTGGTTTGTAATTCCCACTGGGATGTGTGTGCACTGAGAGGGGCCTGACTTCGGTGTGCGTGTGTGCTCCCTCCTCCCTTGGGGTTGCCAAGAGCAACGACACAATGCAGCTGAGCAAAGGGACCTGTCCAGCCAGCCTACCCCAAGTCGAGAAGGGGATTAGGCCAGCGTGTGGCCCAGGGGGCTGGCCAGCCCAGCCAAGCTGATGCACCTGCCCAGGCTACCTTGTGTTTTTTTGGAGGAAGTTCTGGCATTTAGGAAGAAGTCCCACCCTTTGGACCTGAGGATTTCTGATTCTGAGTGTTTGCTTGAAAGCAGACCTCTGCAGCTGGGGGCTGTTTGGGAGCTGGACTTCCTGGTCACTTGCCTGGGACCGTGGGCAGTGACTTGGATGTAGTTGTTGGCACTTTCTCCAGTTGGGCTGCAGTTGGAGGATTAAGTGACGGTTACTAGTCCTTTTTCCTGGAGTAGAGCCCTTCAGGAAGCACAGCTTTGTCCTAGAGGACAAATCTAAGGGGTACCCCCTCTGGAAGAAGAGAATATTTGGATCCTGGAACTGCATTCCTGGACTTGCAGGAAAGCTCTTCAGAGTTCTGATCCTCTTCAGAATGGCCCCTGCCAGCCCCTGTAACCTGACCTTTGACCCTTGTCCACTTGTCCTTCCCCTGCTACCTCATTTCACTCATTCCACCTTGGTTGTTCCCAAGGGCCCAAACACTTCCCCTGGGCTGCTGGGCTGGTTCCTTCCTTGTTTCTCAGCTTGGGGTGAGGTAACTTCCTCACAAGATTTTCCCTGACACCATCCCCCAACTCCAACCCTTCTGGGCATATCAGCCTTTTCCTGTTGTCTGGTAGGCTGAGAAAACACCTGGTGGTCCTCTTCCAGGCTGTCTACCTCAGGAGAAAGAAGTAGATTACTGAAGGGCCCGGTCTCTTGCTCCCACTGTGACCCAGAGCCTGGCTGGTGCCTGGCCTATGGGAGTGAAGGTGAACTCAGGCAGCCAAGGTGGGCTTGGCTGGGCTGAGGTCCCCCTGGGAGGAAGTGGCCTCAATCTCAAAGCAAAGGGAAAGTCCAAAGGGCTGTGCTGCCCTGCAGATTCTAAGCCCATCTGTGACTGTTTTTGCCTACATTACTCTCTGAAAAGGGGAGTGCTGGATCCTACTTTCCAGGATTCCAGGGCCCAGAAGTCTCTAATCCCAAAGGCTGTATCCTGAGTGGGTGATAGGAGATGTTGATTTCCATCAGGACCCAGAACCAAGCAGCCTGTGGCTTGCTAGGTGTTGTGTTATCCTAGGAGTAATTGCGATGTGCATTTTACAGCCAATGGTAGTGTAGATTAGAGGTCAGCAAACCTCTTCTGTAAAGGGCTGGATAGTAAATATTTTAGGCTTTGCAAACTGTACAGTCTGTTGTATGTGGCTGTATTCCAATAACAAATAAAAAGTTGGAAGTGGGCCAGGTTTGGTGCGGGTTTTCAGTCCCTGGTTGTACTCAGTATCCTTCCTCAACTGTCAGGCATAGAACACTGGCCACACAACATGCACAGTCACCCAGTGACTCTCAGGATGCAGCTCCCAAGCTGTCACCTTCACCTCAGGGTCAAGTGGAGGGGGAGGTTAAGCCCGCAGCCCCCACCCTTCTGAGCCCTCCAGGAAACGCAGGGCTGTTTGTTCATTCCTGTGTGTACCAGTCTCACTGACCCTGTGGCAGTGTCCTCCCTCCATTAGTGGTCTGGGTGACACACCAGGATTGGCATAGGCATCTTCCAAGTTCCAGAGGCTGCGGGAGGCTCTCCATCTTCATTGTTTCCCTGAGGCCACTGACCCTGAGTGGGTAGGGGCAGCTCGGCTCCCTCTTCCCTCTCCTAAGCGAAGTTTGTTCTCTACTCTGATGAGAATAGTGAAAGAGAAGCTCCCCCATGTCTACCAAGAAAAACCTCAGGCTGTGTTGAGCCAGGGTTTGAAGCTGTGGTTGCCTCCCTCAGGGGTCCTTGGGAGGGCATTGTCTTCGCAGGCCGACCCAGGATCTCTGTAGGGTCGCAGAGGAGAGGACATGAGAGCCTTCTAGCTGATAAGTGTGAGAGGTCCCTTCAGCCCCGACCTTTCCATCACCCCCGGGTCCCTCTGCCCTTCCTGGTCCACATTCTCCACCAGCAGCTGGGTAGCAGCCACTGGGGCCCAGTTAGGGTCTATTGGTCACAGTCTAGGGGCACAGCACCGTAGAGGTCCTATGTGGGCTCTCCAAGGGTCTGGGAGAAGCTTTTGTGGGTTTTCCCTTCTGTTGGCGAAATCTGCTGCAGGGTTCGCACCCTTGCCACAGCTCTCCTCTCCTGAGTGCTGCTTCTCACCTCCTGTGTGCTGTGCTTTGGGGGCCAACCATGGGAGGTGGACCTGAGCCAGCAACCTCTGAAGCTCACCCTCCACCCTGCGTGAGAGCCCCCTGCCCTCCAGGCTCACAGCCCAGCTCCTTGGCTGCTGAATGCTCTGGGCTTAAGTCTACAGAGGCCACAGGAGCAGTTTTCATCCAGTTCCAATGGCCAGATTTCTCGGCACCCACGTGTGCTGGAGGGACATGCAGCCCGCCTTCCTCAGGGCCCCTGGCATCTCCTGCAGGTGCCTGGGTCCCCATGCTGTGCACCCTACCTGCCGACCCAGCCAGGTGTCCCCATGAGGCCTGCTTATTGTCTCTTAGCCCAGAAAGTCCAGAACTTGGCCCAGCCACGGTCCTGTAATTTTATTCTCTTGGAGAATCTTAAAATTAGAAAGAAAAAGAAGCACATGTTCCTATTTCCTGGAATCGAAGAATATTGGATTTCATCACCTTCCTTGCTGCCATTTTCTAATAAAAGAAATGAAACATAAAGGTGGAGATATAATTGAAACTTCCCACACGCCTGTTCCTGACCACATCTAGATTCCCTTCCCCAGGCCACTTTCTCCTGGTCTTGGTTTGCAGCCGTCCTTTTTATTTTACAAAACCATCTTAACCATTTATAAGTTCACATAATTAAAAATATTCAAGGGGTGGGGGGGTGAAGGGAGGGCAGTTACAAGGGGAAAAAATGAGAACCAAGACCTGTCATGTAAAGATACAAGATCCCAATAATGAATGTAACTGTACTGTATACCTAAAATGTACCAATAGACTCAATTAAAAAAAAATCCATCTAAAAGATGAATCTCTGGGCCCGTTAAACAACCCCTGTTTCCCACACACACCTGCCAGCCACCATTCCTTCTGTCTCCATGCCATGCTACTTTGGTGTCTCATATAAGTGGAATCATTACAGAATCTGCCCCTTGTCCCCGTCTTTTCACTTAACATGATGTCTTCGGGATTCACCCACATTGTTTCATTTATCAGTTTCCCTCCTTTTTTTCTGGTTGTGATGGTGCATGTCTGCTATCCCAGCAGGATGGATCAGAAGTTTGAGGCCAGCTAGAAAGAGATTGCCTCAAATTTTTTAAAAAAATCATTCATTTGCCTTTTCTTTTTTTTTTTTTTTTTTTTTTTTTTTTTTTTTTTTTT
>NW_022900931.1:51913156-51933278 GCF_012274545.1 Fukomys damarensis
TTTTTTTTTTTTTTTTTTTTTTTTTTTTTTTTTTTTTTTTTTTTTAGTATGAGGATTGAATTCAGGACCTTCACATTGAGCCATATCCCTGATCCTGTTTTAAAAACTTGAGACAGGGTCTTGCCAGGTCACTGAGTTACTCAGGCTGGGCTCAATCTTGTGATCTTCCTGCCTCAGCCTCCCAGAGTGCAGGGACTATAGGATTCCTTCATTTTAAATGCTGAGTAATATTCCATTGTGTGTGTGTGTGTGTGTGTGTGTGTGTGTGTGTATACACATAGACATTTTGCTTGGCATTGAGGACATTGGGATTGTGTCCACCTCTTTGTTATTGTGAATAATGCCAGTGTCAGAGTGCAGGTGTTTCTTTGAGTAGCTGCTTGCAGGCTTTTTGGATGTAAACTCAGAAGTAAGATTTCTGGATCATGTGACATCTCTGCTTTTAACTTTCTGAGGAACTGTCATAGTGTTTTCCATGGCGGCTGCACCATTCTGTGTTTATACCAGTAGTACCCGAGTGTTCTAATTTCTTTCTTTCTTTTTTTGTAGCGGGAATTGAACGCAGACCCTGTGCCCCTGAGCTACAAAAGACACACATGTTCTAATCTCACCGCATCATCAGTGACACTTGTTATTTTGGTTTCAGTAGCCATCATAATGAGGCTCCCTCCTACCTGTGTTTATTCACAGATCCAGTCAGTGAACACTTTCTAAATGTCATACTTGTTTTGCACAGTGGCCTTCTGCATATTCTTTCCTGCAGGTTGCTTTCTCCCGCTCAGCGCATGTTGGCCCTGGTCCATCTTGGGGACCACATGCATGGCCCTGCTCACAGGCACTTTGGTTGCCTCTGTGCACAGCAGACCAGGTACTTTGTGGGACTCCCTCCTCTGCTGCTCTGGCTCCTCCCTGGTGGAAACCTCATCCAGAACATCGCAGGGCCCCCAGCACACAGCCTGGAGGGACAGACGGGGAGGCAGTGTGGGGTGATGCTTTGGTTTTGCCAGATTGTCCATCAGCCAGGGGCCCGATGCTGCTGAGGAAGGACAGCTCAGAGTTTGTGGAACATGGCCAAGATCAGCAAACTAAAAATAGCAGTTCTGACTTGAGGTGGTGTGGGCAGCACTTCACAGGAGGCCTTGGGACTCTGAGGGCAAGTGGAACGCCTTCTTCTGCTCAGAGCAGCCAGGCCCCTGGCTGGCTCTCAGGTGGTCTTACCAACAGAACTGCAGTCGTAAGGCACTGTGTGCTTGGGGGGGGATTCAGCTTTGTGAGCTCAGGAACACAAGCGTGCATGTGATCAGGATGATCAGCTCCACAGAGGTGAGCCCTGAATTCCACATGGTGGGTCCCCGGGAGCTTCCCTCATTCACCAGCCACTTGGGAAGCACCGGCTGTATGCGTGGTGCAGTCTCCAGAACTGGTGATACAGCAACAAATAAGAAAAGATTTCCCTTCTTACGGGGCTAAGAATCAAGCAGCGGAAACTGAAAATAGGAACAAGCAAAGAATGAGCAGACAAGAAAAGACCAGTCCTGATAAGTCTTGTGAAGACAAAAGTCAGAAGGGGCTAGGAAACTTTCGTAAGGGGCCAGAAGGTAGATACCTTAGGGTTTGTCCTCGTGGTGTCTGTCACCACCACTCAGCTCTGTCCTTGTTTCATGGAAGTAGACAGACAGTGGTTAATGAGTGAGCATGGCGGAGCTCCGTTAAAGCTTCACTTATTTCCAGGGACAGGCCGTGGGTCACTTTTGACTCTGAGGCCATAGTGTGTCAGCTCCTATCCTCAGCTGGGGGAGAAGCCTGATCTGGCGGTGACAAGGGGAGATGGGGACTGAGCGGCTCCCAGGAAGAAGCTGACATGGGTGTCTGGTCCAGGTGGTATGTGCTGGCACCTCGCTGTGGGTACAGTGGTAGAATTCTGTGCCGAGAAGTGGGCAGGTTCAGCTGGATGTGAGGGACATAGCAACCTTGTTCACAGGTTGAATGTTGGTAGTATTAGAAAGAGGAGATACAGGATGGGCCCTAGACTTGGGGTTTGAACGTCTAGGAAAATGGATCTAGTGATTGAGAGAGAAACCGGGCATGGTGTTAAGTGTGAGGAACGTATGGATGGGCAGGTGGGCCAGTCGACATCCACACCTGGAACTCGGGGGAAAGGCCAGTCCTGGAGGCTTGGGCTGGGGGTCTTCAGAGCTGTGAGTCTGCCTGGCTCAAAGGGAGGGCTGTGAATAGAACAGAAGGGGTTCCAGGAGGCCACCCACCCTGAGAGCTTGGTGCACCAGCCCCGGCCCAAATGGGCCCTATACTCTGGAGGAAGGTGGTGCAGTGCAAATTCTGTGGCCACCTGATTTACTAGTACAGCTCAGTTTCCTTCTTGTGAAGTAGGGATCCTGCCTTCTAGGGTTTATAAAAGGACCAGATGAGGTAAAGTCATGTGTGATATGGACAAGGCACTGAGTACTTGCTACCTGTGATGATGATGGCTGCTGGACACACTGGGTGGATGAGCAGTTGCCAGGCCTGTGATCGGTTGGGACCATAGATACCCACATTGCGCAATGGACACTGTTGCTGCACATGCACCCGCATCCTCCTACCTGAGGGGCAGGCCCAGAATGCCCTGGGGCCAGCTGCTCACAATCCCAGCTTCCTTGCCCCATCCCTGGGTAGGTGCTGTGGAGCTGTGTTCTGTCCTGTCTTCCAGGGCTCCCCCGCAATCCAGCCCCATTGCCCCAGTGGTCACCCTCTGTAGCTGGCTCCTTACGCTGCCGTCTCAGCCCTGTCTGGCTTCCACATGCCTCCTCCGTGGCAGCCTCTTTCAAGCCCCAGTAATTTCTTGTACTTCCTGTGTTGGGGTTGGCTTCCAGGGCGATGCATACCTTTGGTTCGATGGGTGGTCTTGCTGGGACACAGTGGGTCATAGTTCGTGGGTTAGTGAGCTGGGGGTGGCTGTGACCCCCCCCCACTCTGCCCTTGACCAGGCCTGGGCAAGCTCATGCCTCTGTCTGCCTCCTCCTGCAGCCAAGAAACCAACAATGGTGGACCACTTGGTGAACACAGAGATCAACAGCAAGCGGATTGCCGCTGTGGAGCACTGCTTTGGGGCATCAGGGCAGCCACTGGCCCTGCCAGGCCGGGTGCTACTGGGAGAAGGTGTGCTGACCAAAGAGTGCCGCAAAAAGGCCAAACCACGCATCTTCTTCCTCTTCAACGACATCCTGGTCTACGGCAGCATTGTGCTCAGCAAGCGGAAGTACCGCAGCCAGCATATTATTCCCCTAGAGGAGGTGACGTTGGAGCAGTTGCCTGATACCGCGGAGGCCAAGAACCGCTGGATGATCAAGACTGCCAAGAAGTCCTTCGTGGTGTCGGCCGCCTCCACCACAGAGCGCCAGGAGTGGATCGGCCACATCGAGGAGTGTGTGCGGCGGCAGCTGCTGGCCACCGGCCACCAGCCCACCACGGAACACGCGGCACCCTGGATCCCCGACAAAGCCACGGACATCTGCATGCGCTGCACACAGACGCGCTTCTCAGCCCTCACCCGGCGCCACCACTGCCGAAAGTGTGGCTTCGTGGTTTGCTCCGAGTGCTCCCGAGAACGCTTCCTGCTGCCGCGCCTCTCTCCCAAGCCTCTGCGCGTCTGCAGCCTCTGCTACCGGGAGCTGGCCGCCCAGAAGCTGAAGGAGGAAGCAGAGGAACAGGGCAGGCTCTCCCCGCAGCAGCCGGCCCACCTGGGCGGGGCTTTCTACGGAGCGTCCAGTGGAGACGATGGCGATGACGATGACTCCGATGAGGACAAGGAGGGCAGCAGGGACGGCGACTGGCCCAGCCGTGTGCAGTTCTATGCCTCCGGTGTCTCCTGGTCAGCCTTCCACAGCTGACCCTGGCCTGCAGAGCTGCCGCACACACCGGTGCCCCTGCCAGGGCCTGAGCAGCCCTGTGTCCCAGGTGGTGCCCTGCCCCATGGTGGTTCACACGGGTGGAGGTGGAGAGCTCTTTCCTCTGGATTCTAGGTGCCTTTTTCTGGAGCTGGGCATCCATCCAGGCCCACTTCCAGCTCCACTTCAGGTAGTAATAACCTTTCCACTTAGCAAGCCCTAGAACACCTAGGCCTCTTGGGAACAAAAGCCATTCCCCAGGCCTGTAGGCTGGGGCTGCAGCTCCAGGCAACCCCTTGACTTAGCTCCAGGTGTCTGAGCATTGGGGTACCAGATGTGGGTCGACATGCAAAGGGAGGACAGGCAGGAGAGTGAGGTTCTGCTATGAGCCGAAGTGTGAGCCCCAAAACCCCAGTCCTGCGCCCCAGACAAGCACACCCTACAGAAGAGCATGAGTCTGGGCCCATTCGCTGTGCTGGTCCCCACCACCTGCCCACCGAGCCCTGCCAGGCCAGGCACCAAGTTCACCTAAGCCAGGCAAAAGACTGTCATGCTGTCCCCACCTGGCCCAGGGGACTGCAGCCTCACCTCCCCACAGCCCAGGGTACCCTGAGCAGGCCACTGCCCTGTCCCACCTCCCTCCGGGTGTCCAGGTGTCTGAGGAAATCCTCTCGTCATCTCTGTCTACAGACAGTGAAAGCAATGTTTTCTGTTAGAGCCCTTAGATGTAAGGATGGAAACTCTGCCAGACTGACTTACTAATAAAAAAGAATGTTTCCTGACTCCTGTGGTTGCAAAGTCCAGGATTGCTTGCTTTAGACATGGCTAGATTGAGGGCTGAATCCATGCAGAGGGGCAAACATCAATAACCACCCACCACACTGGGCATTTGTGGGACTGCTAGTAGCCCAGGGAGACGGGTGTTCATGCCTCGCCTTGGCTACTTCCCCAAGGACACAGCCCATTCCAGGTGCTGTGACGGTGGCCTAGGACCTGCAGTTCTGTTTGCTTCAGTGTGGGTAGGTCAGGCAGGTGGAATAAGAGAACAGGGAGCCTTTGTCTGACTGCCTGGGCCTCCAGGTTGAAAGGTGTCTTCTGTGCAGTCTCCTGCCTGGCCCTTGGGATGCTGCCAGTGAGTGGTGAAGCTCAGCCCCAGGTATAGCCACTAGACCTCCTCGGAGTGAATGTGACTCTGGCCCTCATGCTGGCCGCAGAGCCCTTGACATGGCTTCCTGCAGGTGCTTCTGAGCTAGTGTCTCCCCTGCACCCACTTGGCTGTGGCCAGAATCAAGGCACAGAGTGGCATGGCAGTCAGCTCAAGCGGTCACTTTGTGGCTGGGAAAGCTCCCCTCCCAGTGCAGTGAAATCCCACCATCAAAGCTCTGTTCCCCCAGTGAAGCTGTTCCTCTTTGACAAACAGAACATCCAAGGTTGAGTCAGGGCCCATTCAGAATCACAGGTCAGGACCTGACTCCTGTGGGTGGCAAGGCCTGCAGTAGATGGGTGACCACATGCAGAGACAGAAAGCGTGAAGCACCTGCTGTGGCCCCGCCCCGCATGGGCAGAGTGACCAGTCAGCGGAGGGTCAGGTACTTCCGGGACTTGTTTGTCTGCAGGCCTTTCCCTCCTTGGCCTCCTTCCAACCCGTAGACTGGTTCATGCTGGTTCTCATGCCAGACAAGTCATGAGGTGAGAAGCAGATTTCAGAAGACAGATCCGGGTGTCTACCCAGAAATCCAGCTTCCCCTTTGCCGGGGCTGCTGGCAGGATAGGGAATGCTGGCTGCATTGATCTCCTGGACACTGTCACTTGCCTGGAAACTCCAGGTCTAACATGCAGTGTTCATTTGGACAGGAGAGGGGACTTCCTGCAGCTGAAACAGCACCACCAGGCTCCTCTACAGCTGCCTGCCAATGCCACTGGGGTGACAGGACCCGGAGCAAGTGGGGCAAGAGGACTCTCCAAAGGGTGGTGGTAGCACCCTGGTCCCTACAGTTTCCATCACCTTGAGGTGCAGAGTGGCTGCCACCACTCTTTGGAGAGTTCTTGTGCGTGCAGACTGACCCACTTACGGGATGCTTGCCATGTGCCCTGCCGGGCACTGGGGACACAGCTATGAATCAGATGGCCAAGGTCCTGAGTCTCAAGGCTCTTTAGCAAGGGGGACAGGAGTACACAGCAGCACCAGTGTGTGCCGTGATGGGGGGCTGAGGCCTGGTGCTGAGGTAAAGAAGGCAGCACCAGGCAGAGGTGAGCTCAGGTCTGATAGGGAGGTGAGTGAGCCAGGCCACGTGGGGAGGTGGCATCCAGGCAGAAGGAATAGCAGGCATCAGTGTCCTGAGGGGGAAGAGAGTCCAGGTGTCTTGGAGCTGCACGGCCGGAACAGTGGCGCCAGGGGCCACTGGAGGCTAAGGGGAGCAAGAAGCTCTTTGCTTTGAAGAACTGGCCCTGATTGCTGCATGCTGATGGCTGGGAGGCTGTCAGGCCTGAGGGCCATGGGTGGAGGTGGTGGGCTCCATCAAATCCACATCTGCAGCCTTTCTGCCTGTGGTGTGGACAGGAAGCCTTAGGTGGCCCCGCTCCTGTCCTTAGCTCATCCCAAAGGCTGGTACCTTGCTGACCTGCCAAAAGTTAAACAACACCCACCTCAGCAAAGTGACAGTAAATGACCCCGGCCTGGCAGTGACCTTGAGTGATGATCAGCGCCCCAGGCTGCAGAAACAGTGGAGACAGCACTAGAGGGAATCAGGCTCTTGTGAAATAGAAGACGGAGCCTGGGAAGGGAAAGCACTGCCTGGAGATTGTGTCCACCTCCCAGCAGGTTTGTTTCCCTCTGGAGATGACATCATCAGCCAGGCTTGGGTGGAGGTCAGGCCAAACCCTGTCCTCCGGGCCAATCCTCCAGAGGCCGGCCCGGGTTGCCTTCCCCGATCCAGCCAGCGTCTGTAACGAACTGGAAAATTTAACAACCGTAGAGACCAAGTAATCGAATTTTTTTAAAAAATGGCCATGATCTGAGTAGACACTTCTCAAAAGAATAAATACAAGTGGCCAAAAACATACACGAAGGAAACGCTCACTATTGTTAGCTATCAAGAAGATGCAAACCAAATTTACAATGAGATAGCATTTCACCTCAGAATGGCTATAGTCAAAAAACAAAAAAAATAATAAATGATAGAATGGGGAGAAAACGGAACTCTTATATCACTGTCAGTGGAAACATAAATTAGAACAGCCATTATGGAGAAGAGTACCGAGGTTCCTCAACCAAAAATAGGTCTATCACATGACCCAGTGGCCCCACTTCTGGGGAAGCATCCAAAGGGAGTGAAGTCACCACACCACAGAGACTGCACGCCCAGTGCTGGTCACAGACAACATGGGCATCAGCCTGGGTGCCCAAGGATGGATGAATGGATGCCGGGTCCGTTTGTTAACTTCTGTCTGGTCCTTGGATCTAAGCACGCGTTAAATAAAGCAGAAAATGGGGCCAGGAGCATCAAGGCAGAGGGAAGGATAATGAACCCACAACTGAGCCTCACACAGGCGCCACACTGGGTGGGTGGCCTCCCTAAATGACAGGAGCATGTCCTGGCCCCTCTGCAGGAGAAGGGCTAGCAGAAGGCTCCCCCCAGACGCTGGGTTTCCCCAGCAGGCAGAGGCAGGAAGTGCACACCACAGCCCACCAGGAGACCTTGAGTACCCTGCCTGCAAACCTGGGCCAGACTCTTCCTTGCAGTTGTCGCCCAGGCTGGCATCAGAGGCCTGCTCTAGTCTGGCGTCCCACCCCCTTCCCCAGGCTGTTCTCTGAGCACAGCCATGAAGAGGCTGCCGGAGGAAGTCAGATGGACTCCTTGGCTCAGCGCCACTCCGTCAGGGACTTGTGGGGCCAGAAGGATGCAGTGACTAAAATACTGACCCAGTTCTCAGCCAGATCTGAGATCTCGGGCCACGTGCACAGACCAAGGCGGCCACTTCCACGCAGCCTCCCTGTGACTTACGCCTCCAGGAAGTGACCCTCCCAGGAGCTGTGAGGAGAAGAGAGGCCCCCTCTGCCTGTGGGACTTTTCACTTTTTGGGCAGCCGGCATGAGCTTGCCCCAAGCCTGCCTTCCAGCCCTGGCCTCTCCCTTATCCCAGCACCACGCCCTCCACAGCTGTGCTCTGCCTCAGCCTAAACTGACTGACTAGTGCCTGTCCCCAGGAGCAGTGCCAGAGGGCAAAGCATGGGGTGGAGTGGGGAAGTGGTATCTGCTCGCCATGCCCAGCCACCCCAGCTCCAGGCTGTTCTGCCTGCTTGCCACCCTAGGCCCACCGTTCTCCTCCTGTACCAGTGCACGCTGTCCCTTGCTGTCCGATGCAGCACAGAGGCACCTCCAGTCTAAAGCCTTCCTGGGTTGCTCTAGTGCATTGGTCACACCACACACCACACACACACACACACACACACACACACACACACACACAATTTCTCCAGTCTTCAGGGAGGCCTGGGCTCAGCCTTCTGTCTTCCTTCACCCTCCCAAACTCCTCTATGTCTTTCTCCTCAGGTCAGGGTGGACAGGAGAAGAAGGTAGCAAGCAGAGCGAGCCCTCACCCAGGAAAGGAGGGCAAGAACCCCAGGGCAGCCCGGCCTCCTTCCCACACCTTCATGGTTTGGGTTGGGAAACTGAGGCCCGTAGAGCAGGCACAGTCTTGACACAGAGTCAGCACAGCATGAGAAGCTGTGACTGGACTCTCCTGAGCCCTTCCGCAGCGTCCAGCTCTGACGGGCACGTTCCAGAGCTCCAAACAGCAGAGGCAGGGAAGGAAAGAGCAGCGGTGTGTGGACAGAGCCAGATGTTTCTGGACAAAAACAAGAGGAAATTTCAATCCTTGGAGCATCAGCGTGGGGGTCTCGCCAGGCATTCTGACCCCCAAAAAGCAGGCTTTCCAGGGAACACTTCCAGCCCGCGGTGGCTCCTGACTGGGAGGCAGCAGAGCACCTGGGCCTGTCTGTCATCCCTGCTGCCCAGGGGCCCCTGGGGGGTGCCACTCTCACTCGATACCACTGAGTCTATAAGACTCTGCTAGGTGCCCACAGCAGCACCTAGGCTGTGGAAACCCAGGGTTCTAGGACACCTACACACACACACACACACACACACACACACACACACACACACACGTGCTAGCACACAGAAACCTTACAATTTGCAAATTACCAACATCCTTAAAACTCCAAAATGGGCTGGGCATGGTGGCATGTCCCTATTATCCCAGCACTCGAGAGGCTGAGGCAGGAGGATCACCATGAGTTCAAGGCCAGCCTGGACTATATAGCGAGACCCTGTCTTAAAAAGTAAATAAATAAAATACCAAAACACCTTCCTTTGGGTCCCAAATAGCCACTCAGCCTTCCTAGGAAGTAAAGTCCTTTGAACCTTCCCAGCCCTCACCCAAGTTAGCCACTTGCTGCTGTAACCCAGTCTCAGAGAATTTCCTCCTCCAGGCCCTGAGCTAGAGTTGGTCCTGAGAGCAAGAGGGATGTGGGTCCTCCTGATGCTGCTGGAGGGCTGGGCTGTGTGGGTAGCAGCCTGGGGACGTGGATTTAAGACAAGAGCCTTCCTGAGGGCAGAAGAGTGCAAGTCACACGTCCTTGGGTGGGCCTGAGCTCCCCAAGCTCTTGTCTGCTCCAGGACTGAACTCTGGGCCATGGGGTGTGCTCGAAGATGGTACTGGGGATGAGTTCATAAAAAGGTGGGTGTCTGGGGAGCCCTTCTGAATGTTCTTCCTTCCGGTGGTCACCTCTGGGGTCCCCCTCTTCCTCACCCTCGGCCTCAGTCTGATACAGCAGTCTCCACCCACATCCTGGCCCTAGGGATGGGCCTAGGACCCAAACCTGGACAACCAGTACCCTCCATGCCCTGACCTTAGTTGGCACGGGTGAGGAGCATCTCCTCTTAGCTGTGTAGATGGAGGAGGTACCTGAGGTCACAGTTACCCTGTTCTTGTCCAATTCAGTTTGTGAGCAGAAGAGTGGAAAGAATTAAGTTCCTGAGCTAAAGAACCACTGCATTGTTATTTTTTATTTCTTGAATAACAAAAATTGAAGTGGGGTTCTTGGGGGTCCAGATTCACCCCTACAATGAGACCGTTAACCAGGGGACACAGTCTGGGGCGCACTGTGTGGATTTCAGTGCAATTAGGGAGAAACCCACTCAACAATGTGCAGCTCTGAGAACAGAAGGAAAACAGAACAATGGACCATAGTTGTTCCCTTTGTTGAAGTCAAAAGCAGTGCCCACTTCAGTCAGTGCCGTCTCTGTGGCCTCCCAAGCTGATTATCACATGAGTCAAAACGCCTAGAAAGGAATGTGACTCAGACACAGGCCTGATCTGGGGAGACAAAGCCAGCGCAGCCCTCCTCAGTATATGGAGAACAATGATGCATGGCCCCAGTGTCTTCCAGAATTTATTCTGTTAAGGCCCCCTGAGTCCTCCGGAATCAGGTTCAGGGTGTTTCTGCTTATCGATCTGCCCAGAGGTCAAGGACTGAGTGGCTTAGAAAATCAATGTCTTCAGAGAAAGACTGGAAGGAAATTAGCATGGGGTCAGACACACAGATCAGGGAGGGTACAGCCAGCTGGCCGGCTGCTCCCCACCCCACCTCTTCACTCTCTGGCGTAACCTTCCTCCTGTGAAGCTCACAGATACTGATGTGCAGCTCAGTGAGATTTTACACACATGCACGCACACGCATGCACGCACACACATACCACCCAGATCACCAGCACCTCAAGAAGGGCCCCTCCATCCCTGCCCACAGTGCATGCCTCAGCATTAACTGCCTGGACTTCTGGATTCTTTCCTCTTTGTAAAATGTAATTTTATACAGATAGAGCCACACCTGATGTGCCTTTTGGTTCTGATTTTTTGTGTTCCACATGACGTCTGCATGACTCCTCCGTGTCATGGGTACCCATAATCTCTTCTCAGTCCTGGTGGTGGGATGGTCTTCACGGCCCTCCACAACCTCTGACCCATTCTACTGCTGAGGACAATTCTTCCGGTTGTATCTAGTTTTGAGTTGTTATGAATCAAGCTGTGGCAAACCTTCCTGGTGGACATAAAAACATAAAAATGTTCATTTCTTTCTTTCTCTTTGTGTGTGTGTGTGTGTGTGTGTGTGTGTGTGTGTGTGTGTGTGTTTTGTTTTTGGAGACAGGGTCTCACTGTGTAGTTCAGCCTGGACTTGTACTCACTAAGTAGCTCAAACAGGCCTTAAACTCATGGCGGTTGTTCTGCCTCAGCTTCCAGTTGCTGGAATTGCTGGGATTACAGGTGTGTAATCCCAGGGCGGGTGGGGAAAACAAAACAAAACAAAAAAACATTCATTTCTGTGAGCTGCAGAGCTAGTATTATAGACAGATGAGTTAGGTAGGAATATTCCAGGCATCAGATAGGGCTGGGTCCTCCAGAGAGTCGGGACAGAGGTGAGACACACCACAGCTACAGCCATTAGAAACTGGGCCTCAAGATAAAGACGAGATGACCGGACCCACACACTTCCTCAAAGAACAAACACTGGGCCTAATGAAGTCTAGAGACATCAGCCACCCCGGGGTGACTGGAGACCTCTGGACCCACCGCCTAGGAGAATCTTTGTTCTTCCCACCCACACTTGTTACGTGACTTGTGTGCCAACTGGACCACCGTTACCTAGGTGACTATACCTGTAACCTCATTGGGTGCTCATGGCTGTGGCCCACATTGTAACCGTGGGTTTCACCCTATAAAACTCCTACGAAGTGAGGACCCCGCCTACCCACTTGAGAGCCTTCCTGCCCCTTAGAGCTTTCCTACCAATAAATATCTTCCCACTCTTAACTTCCACTGTTTCTAGGACTCATTCTTTGATCTTTAGAGAAGAGCTTGGTGTAACAGACAGCTAACAGGTCGGGAGATTCATTATTTCATATTTTACCTCCAGTTTTATTTCCTGTATCAGTAGGAGCAGAATCGTCCTGCCTCAGCCCTGTGAATTCTAGGATGACAGGCACGTACCAACATACTGTGTATATTTGGTGCTATATATGGACATGCCCCAGGCCAGGTATATTTGGCTTTAGTAGCTGTAGTTACTTACACGTTAGTTACACGTCTGTCCTCCCACCCACAGTCTGAGCACCAGTCGCTTCGTATCCTCACCAGCACTGGGTATTATCCGTCCTTTGCACGGTGATCTTTCAGGTCTCAGACATCGCGCTACAACTGGGCTGGCTTCTCCAGGCTCGTGGGCAGAGCCGTGTCTGAGACAGAGACCCTGCCTGGTTCCACAGAGGCAGTCAGATGCTAGGCTCACAGTTGGTGCTGGCTTCCTAGTCTTGTATTTGTTTGTTCCGCAAATATTTATTGAGGGCCGCCCAGCACTGGGGGTGCTGCTGTGAACAAAGCGGACGAAACTCCTTCCCGCCAGTGCTCACACTGAAAAAGTACGTTTACGGAAGGAACCCAGGGGTCTCCCCCAAAATGTGGCACCCTGGGATGCTGACTGGGTTAAATCAGAGGCCCCCAGAGAGCCACGGATGTGGGAAGGGCCTTTGCTCTCAGAATCCCTTGTCCTGTTTGGAGACCTTTGGGCCCTTCCGAGTTTCATTAACTGGACTCGTGTCTACTGGGCAGAAGGCTAAAGCGTGTGACCACACCTGGACAGATCTTGTCACAAGCTGCTGTCTCCTAGGCCGGTTCAGTTCCCAAAGGGCATCATTTGCCACTGTCATCTAAGCCCTGGGCCCATTCAGTCCCCCCGAAAGCATGTACTACCCTGCGAAGGGGCCACTTATCTTCTTCCTGTCCTCTGGGAAGGAGGCCGGACAGCCTGTGGGCCGCACCAGGACACCAGGTTATCACACCCCCGCCGCCATCCCAGGACTTCAGACGCATCTGTACCCCTTTTCCTCTGCGTCATCTATTTCGAATCCATTCCTGGGTCTCCAGAGAGGGGAGAGGAAGTGTCCCCTGGAAAGGGAACGTGTCCCTGGAAAGGGACACAGAGTTGAGGCCTGGAGGAGAGGAGGGCACCCAAGCGGGGTGCAGTGGGGTGAGGGTATTCCAAAGCAGTCAAGGGCGGGGAGGAGGCCTGGGTGCTGCGGGGCAGGAATGAAATCAGAGCTGGGGCAATTGGAGAAGACACAGGCCCTGAGGCATGGGAAGGAAGCGGTCTGACACACCCACCTGGGGGCCCTGACTGAGGCTCCTGGAGAGGGCTGAGAGGGAGGAGAGGGAGGGGGAGGGGAGGGGACTGATTCAATTCAGGGTGGAACCGAGAGCATTTGATAGAAGGTCAGCTTCCGAAGCGAGGACGTGTCGGCCATGGGAAGCCTGAAGTTCCTGGTTTCGGAGGCAGAGAAGTGGAAGAATTTATTTTGCTGCTGCTGTTATGTTGTGTGTTTTTTTTTAAAGAGGGCGAGTGACAGGAACTTGTTTTTCAAAGGAAATTTAAGAGATTCCTATATAGACTGGGTGGGCGGGAGAAACGTCTGGGCTGGCACACACATTTGGGAGTCTCCACGGTGGGAGGATGGCAGCCCGGGGTATGGGTGCAGAAGAAAGACCAGAAGCCTGGGGACCCTCAGCACGTTAGGGTCAGCACAGGCGGAAGAGGAGGACAGCAGAGTGTGGTGCCTCGGAAGCCCAGTGAGGGTGGAATGGCCAGTGGATCAATGGGTCAAGCAAAATGAGAACTGAAGCCAGGCACGTTGGCAGCGGCCTATGATCCCAGCACTCTAGGAGGCTGAGACAGGAAGATTGCAAGTTCCATCCCAGCCTGGGCAACTTAGTGACTTAGCAAGGCCCTGTATCAAAAAATTGAAAAAAATAAAAGTTATTTGAAAAGGGCTGGGGATGTAGCTCATTGGGAAGGCCCTGGGTTCAAGCCCAATACCCAAGTGGTTGGGGGGGCTTGAAAGTTGTCATCCTATTAGTAACACAGAAGTCAGTAGTGACCTCTGGTGTCACTAGGAGCAGATGTCTGCAGGACAGCAAGGAGACAGCGGAGCCAGTGGGCCCGCTGCAAAGGGAAAGCAAGAAATAAAGTTGTTGTTTTTTTGTGTTTTGTTTTGTTTTTTGGGTACTGGGGGTCAAATTTGGGACCCTGCACTTGCAAGGCAGGCAGCAGAACCACTGAGCTAAATCCCCAGCCCAAAATGAAAAAATTTTTAAATAGCCTTATTGATATAATTCACATCCCATAAAATCCACCCTTCTTTAACATCTACACTTCGGTGGTTTTGAGGATAGTCGCGTGATTGTGCAGCCATCACCACTCTAATTTCAGAACATTTTCACCACCCCAAAGAGAAAATCCGTACCTATGAGCAGTCATGTCTTGTTTCTTTCCTGCCCCAGCCCTGGCAGCCATGAATCTACTTTGTATCTCTATGGCCTTGCCCATCCTGGATATTTTGTGCAAATGGAGTCATACAACATATACTGATCTTTGTGGCAGTGCTTTCAAGGTTCATCCCTGTTGTAGCACAAATCAGTATTTCATTGCTGTTTGTGGCTGAATAATATTCTATTTTGTGCTGTATACCACATTTTCTTTCCTTTCCTCAGATGAGGCGTATTTAGGTTTTTCCTTTTTTGGCCATTATGGTACTGATATTATGTGGGTGGGGTGGTGGCATTCATCTATATTTCAGCACTCTGGGAGACTGAGGCAGGAGGATCACAAGTTCAAGTTCAACATGGGCAAGTTAGCAATTTAATAAGAACCTGTCTCACCAGGCATGGTGGTGCACGCCTGTAATCCTAGCACTTGGGAGGCTGAGGCAGGAGGATCACTGAGAATTCCAGGCTAGCCTGGACTACATAGTGAGTTCAAGGCCAGGCTGAACTACACAAAGGGAGACCTTGTTTCAAAAAACTAAAAAAAAAAAAAAGAAAAGAATTTGTCTCAATAAAGGGTCAATGGTGGCATGTAGCTCAGTGTGAAGGCTCTAGGATTCAAGCCTCAGGACCACACACACACACACACACACACACACACACACACACACACACGATACTAATGACCATGCCATGTTTTGCTTCCCACTCTCTTGGCCACATGCCTGGGAGTGGGACTGTTGGGCCTGTGTTAATGGCTCTATGTAACATTTTGAGAACGCATCAGACTTTTCCTAGGTGGCCACACGGTTTTACATTCCCACCAGCAAGGCAAGAAGGTTCCACTTTCTTCCCCAAAGCACCAACTTCATTTCATCCATCCTATAAGACCTAAGGCCTTAGTACCACTCCAAGGAGCTCAACAGCCACCGTAGGGCTTTCAAAATGTAAGACCAAGGGCCTTACTACCACTCCAAAGAGCTCGATTCTACCGCTCCAAAGAGCTCGACTGCCATGAGATTCACCCGGGAAGGAACACACCGGACACGTTGGAAAGGGAACAGACCTTTACTAGTCTGGCCAGACGGCACTGCAGGAGGCCTCAGCTCAGGGGCGGAGGTCCTTTATATAGGTGGATAGGCAGGGTGGGGGTCTACTCAAGATGCTTACACAATGTCCCAAGGTTTTCAAAACATTCTTTCTGGGCAAAGAGTGAAACAATCTTTATCTATTTACCCAGAAATACTAAATGTTCACCTGTTAATTTACATTAATCACAGTTGAGACTAGGATTTAGATTACAAAGTTATGCAGTCTTACATTCCTAAGCAAAGGTAGGGGTCCAACTACAAAGAGGAGTGGTACACAAGGCCTCTGGGGCCATTACTCATCCAACATGGACTCTCTTTAGTTCAGTCAGGTCTTCCAATCCTAGTAGGGCAGAAGTGGTATCATTCTGTGTTTTTTGTTTGGTTTGGTTCTCCAGGACCTTGCGCTTGTGAGGTAGGCCTGGTACCACTGAGCTAAATCCCCAGCCCATGCTGTGGTTTTGAAAACTGATGGTGCTAAGCATCTTCTCACACACTTACTGCCTATTTTAAATCAGGTGATCTGTTTTTTCACTGGGGAGTTCTTCGTATATCCTAGGTACTAGTCCCTTACCAGATACAGTACATGATTTGTACTTTTCTCTCATTTCATGGTTTTTTTGTTTTACTTTATTAAAGACATCTGTGGCACAAACATTTTTATTTATTTACTTATTTTACATTTTAAATGCAACTTAATTATAGTTGGGTTTTACTGGTTTGGGTTTGGGTTTGAGTTGAGACAGGGTCTCACTACAAAATCCAGGCTGGCCTCAAACTCACTGTATAACCCAGTCTGGCTTTGACTCGTGATCCTCCTGCCTGAGCTCCGGAGGCCTGGGATTATAGGCGTGCAGCACCACACCCAGTGAAGGCTTTAATTTTGAAGGCATCCCATTTACCGATTTTTTTTCTTTTGCACTCATGTGTTTGTGTCATAACTAAGAAACCTCCGGTCTATTCCATTATTCGTTAGTTTTATTGTTTTACTTCTTACATTTAGGCCTGTGATCTATTGTGATCTTATTTTTATATGGTGTTGGGTAAGGATCCATCTCCATCATCTTGCATGTAGTTATTCAGTTGTCCCAACTGTTATTTCTCCAGCCACCTGTCCCAATCCCTCGTTGGAGAACTCACACACGTACCCGAGAGGATGGGACAGGGCCTGTAGAAAGGAGGAAAGAGTGACACAAAGGGCCGTGGAGAACTGCTGGGGCAGTGTCCTCAGGTGGGAGAGGACAGGATACGCTGCCCAGGGGAGAGGTGGCCTCAGTCAAGAGCAGGTTCGCTCCCCCGGCGCTGATGTGAGCCGTGAGCATTCTCTTCCGATTACTTCCGTTTTCTCAGTGAAACAGGAAGCAAGGTCACCATCACAGGCGGAGGACACGAGGGAAGGCTGGGAGCTCAAGGAGAGAAGAGGTGAATGGGAAGGGAAATGGACTGGAGAAATATGAGACCCCCACCAGCGACACCGCGGCCGGATTCGGGAAAGAGGCTGAGCCGAAAGGGAGGCCAGACCTTGTGCCCGGAGTTTCTCTTCCGCCTCAGGCAGAGGGCAGACGCAGGTGGGGGTGGCAGGTGTTCCAGCCGCCATCCTCCAGGCCGCTGTGGCCAGATTCTCTGCTCCTCAGGCAGATGTCTGCACCCACATCCCAGGCGCACTTGACCCTCGAAGTGGGGAACACGTCCTGCCCTGAACTATGCCTGCAAAGCAAGGACCAGGGAAGCCGCCAGCGAGGCCTTTACCCCCCCGCACTTCCCACCTCATCTTTCCAGCTCGGTCTCCCATGATACATTTATTTTCTCAGTTCAGGATGCTAGAAGTCTACAGCAAGGTGCTGGCCTGGCTGGGTTCTAGCCAGGGACTCTTCCTGCGCAAGATCACCTTTAATGGAGTCTTTATACAGAGGAGAGAAGCAAGAAAGCTCTCCCACGTCTCTTCTTACAAGGGCACTAATGCTGTGATGAGGGACCCACCCTCACAGCCTCGCCCAAACCTAGGTATCTCCTGAGGACTCTCTCTCCAAAAGCCATCACACTGGGAGGGGGGCTTCCACATGTGAGCTGGGGCTGGGGTGGGGACGCCATGTGGTTCACCGCCCCTTACAACCTGCTCTCAGTCTCTAACAAGGACCACACACAGGCCCAGGCGCTGGGCTGCAGAACAGAGGAGGGACAGAAATATATCCTGGCTCTTACAAGACATGTTTGTATCACGGCAGCCCCAGTGGGACAAAAAGAGGAGTATTTTGTGTTTGCATTTTCTATGGTGTGTCTTCCAGAGCTGTGATGCCCAGCGTGGTAGACCCTGGCCATGTCACAGCTGAGATGTTTCAAAGACCAAATGGGCAAAATATTGAAAATGCAGTATCTCACAATCTTGGGTATTGATTACCTGTCGAAATGATAGTATATTGGATATATTGGGTTGAAATATGTTATGAAATTAATTCCATCTCTTTATTCACTTTTAAAATGTGGTTACTAGAAAATTTCACACTAGACCAGTGGCTCATATTTCTGCCCTGTATTCCACTCCTGTTGGATCAGGCGGCACTTTCCTTGTCCCTGGAACAAAATACCCTACACCCACAATTTAAAGGAAGAGAGGTCTAGTTTGGCTCACAATCGGTAGAGGTTTCAGGCTGTGCTTAGCTGCATGACAGTGGGCGTGGGGAGGGGAGCTGCTCTCAGTAGAACAGGCAGGAAGCAGAAGGTGAAGGAGGAGCCGGAAGGAGAGCAACCTTTCCAGCCACGGCCCAGCGATGCGCCTCCTGCAACCAGGCCACTCCTAACAGGGAGTTGGCCGCAGGGTCCTCAAATCCACTCACGTTCCCAGAGCCCCACCCGTGAGGATGGGAGGCTCTGAAGGACACATCTAGATATAAACCTTGAGGGGAACCTACATCTGGGACATCAGCAGCCTGCTGCCTTCTGCCCTTGGGCAAGGTTCATAGCAGCTCAGATAAAGCTGGTGCAGAGGAATTTAAAGCGTGGGACCGCACCTCTAGGAGTCTGGGGTCACAGGGCCTCGGGAGGACAATGCCTCGGTCACAGTGGCCTTCACACTGGGGTTTGGGGCTCCACCGCCCATCTCCATGTTGTTATCTGACCTGGCTGCTTCTTGTTTGGTTCACAGACACATAAATAACGCCTTTTGCAATTCTAGACCCCCCCTCAGGCACAAGATGCCCACATTTGGGGACTCGTGCCAGTTTATTCTGTTCCCCCTGAGATCTCCTTTCCCGGGGCAGGAAGCCCACGAGGTCCTCAGAACCATTTGCAATCCCTCATTTTCTTTTTCTTTTCTTTCTCCAAGCACGTAAGTGAATTTTATGTAAGGTAGCAAAGTACCTGTGAGGTACTTTCATTCCACTGAATTTCATATACCCACTCTCATTTGCTATTTATTAAATTTGGCTATTAGTACCCTATTATAATGCCCACATATATAGCATGACTATTTCCCTGTTGTTCAGCTTTGGAATAATTTCCCCTTTTCCTCCTATCACACACAGTTAATGCTATGAATATCTTTTTTTCCCCCATTTGAATTATTTTATTGGAATGTTTTCCCTGAAGTAAAATTGGTTGGCTAGAAAAAATATACAATTTTATGGCTCCTGAGATTTTTTTTTCACTTCAAATCACTCTCTCAAAAGACTATCACTATGTGCACCCTCCCATGTGGGTACAAGTTCTTACCCTGCTTGCATACAGAGGTGCCAGATTTGGGTTTGATCATTTGTATTTATTTTCACTAATTAATTAGTTTACAGAAGATACCGCTTAGATATTATACCTGTAAATACTGAATTGCTGAGAACAAGTAAACGCCTTATCTTAAAACCCAGAAAAAAATAAAATAAACAGCTATATCAATAGATTAAAAAAAACCTTTTCAGATAGACGTGCTGGTGTATGCCTGTAATCGCAGCACTTTGGGAGGCCGAGGCAGGAGGATCCCAAGTTCCAGCCCAGCCTGGACAATTTAGTGAGCCTCTGTTCCGAATTTAAAAATAGAAAGGGGCAGGGGCTGGGCATACAGCACGTGTGAAGGGCCTGGGTTCAATCCCAGTACTAGGGGAGAGGAAAATCTTCCAGTTTCTCCATGTATCAGGATTTGGGGGTACCCACAGCTGACCCCAAGCCTGAATGAATGTGGCCGGCCTGGATTCGCGGTTCTCGAAGCCTGCTCCAGCTGATGAAGCCATCTTTCAGCTCTGGGCAACCTGAAAGTTCGGCCGACAGCCCCTTCCCTGCAAGCTTCACCTGAGCCCTGGCATTTCGTAATTGCCATGTGTTGCTTGCTCAGGATTAAGACACATTCTGTTCTGTACGCAAAAGGGTTGCCGGAGACACGGCTGAGGTTATGCACAGGGTTTATTAAAGCCTCAGGAAGGCCTCAGCCCCTGACAGGAAGTCTTGACCAGGAGAGGGCGCTGTGGCCCCGGCCGCGGGGAGAGGAGCGGGATGTGCCCGACGTGACCGCTAGATGGCGCCTCGCAATAACGAATGGCCCGGACGCTCCTGAGAGCGCGGCCCGGCTCCGCAGCCTCTGCTCCGCAAGCCCAGCCAGACCCCGCCAGCGCAGAAATACGGAAACTGTTCATTCCAGCTAAAACTACCCCAGCCGCCTGTGAAAAGCCACGCCTGGCGCTGTCACGTCAGCACCCGATGCAGGTTAATAACCGGCCCCGGAGCAAATGGTTTCTTTTCATAATCACTGTGTCCCCACCCCGGCTGCCTGCTGGCCCTGCCCTCCCCGCCCCCC
>NW_022900931.1:51933311-51948647 GCF_012274545.1 Fukomys damarensis
AAGCAAGCCTGACCTACATAGTGAGACCCTGTCTCAAAAATAATCCCCGCCGCACACCGCACAGCCCCCGGCAGGGACACAGGGCCACCCCAGCCCTGAGGTGTCAGGGCCCGCCAGCCCCAACACAGGGACCACTCCAGCGGCCCAGCTGGCACCACTGGGGTTATAAAAATTTTTAAATAAACAAAAAAGAAAGAAAGAAAGAAAGAAACCAAGATGTCAGAAGTCACCCATCAAATTAATAAAGATTTGAGATCCCCCCCATTTCATTCCTTGGTGAGAATACAGCGATCTGTGCGCGCTCCACATCTTTTTGGAAGAATGGATTACCCGCACTGCCTTGCCTTCCGGGATAATTTCAGGGGAATGCAGCAACGATTTTTTTTTTGTTTGTTTTGTTCTAGGGATTGAATTTGGGACCTTGAGCTTGCAAGGCAGGTGGTGGCACCACTGAGCTAAATCCCCGGCCAACAACCAATTTTTAAACTAGTGCATACTTTCTAACCTAGCAATTTCACTTAATGCAAGATTTTTTTTTAAGTGTCATCTTTAATTGAAAAGCTGACAAACTGTCTAGTTACATTTCTCCCCCAAACCACAAACTTGATAGTTTACTGAGTCTCTGGCCAACATACTCAAAATGGGGAAGATAAAAAATTGAAAAACAAATAAAATAAGTCCTCAGGTCCAACTAAGGGAGCCCTGGCCTCTCTATACCTGTGACGCTGCTTGGCTTAGAGGAGGCTGGAAGATCTTAAGTAACCCAACTCTGAACAGTTATTTCCAGTAACCTTTTCCCAGTTTCCAACTTCTGCATAAAGAAAATATTTTATTAATTCTATTTCAGGAAACATTCTGTGAGTTGTTTAATTTACAGTGCCAACTTTCAGGCGCTCACTAAGGTTAACTGGACAAGAAACAAGGTAGAAATCACTTTTACAAAAAGAGGGAAAGCTCAAAACGTCAACTTTCTACAGAGAACCCACAGTTCAGTTTTATTGAGCAACTTTTGCTCAGACTAAAAGCAATTCAAGCATCGGTTGGGGATCTGTACTCAAACTACAATGAGGACAGTACGCTGATACAATGGATTTGCTGCTGCATTTCTTTTGTTTGTCTACTATAAACAGTTATAAACAGAGCCGTGCAGCTGGCATTTGGAAGAGTTCTTATAGTGTTAACAGTGTCAGGGACAACGTTTCGCTTCTCTGCACTCTACTGGTTTCCTCGAGTTCCTGGCCTTCCTCCTCTTCAATAATGTTGTTCTTGATAGCAAAGGTCTCGCAGATCTCCTCAGGAGTTTTCCCTTATCGTATTGGCAGCAGGCCCAAGGCAGACAGCAGCAGGAAGCTATCCCCAGACACAGGAGAATGGTGGTGGACGAAGTCACGCAATTCAAGATTCTTAATTCAAAGATTGTCTATCAAAATCTCAAGTACTGCTGTGTGAGATGCATGCCTGTAATTCCAGCACTCTGGGAAGTTGAGACTGCAAGTTCAAGTCCTGGTTGGGCAACTCAGCAACTTCGTGATATCCTGTCTCAAAATAAAAAAAAGTTTCAGAGGACTGGCTGTGGTGTAGTTCACTGCAAAGGCCGTGGATTCACTCCTTGGTACTATGAGAGAAAGAGAAAAAGAAGGAAAGAAAGAGGAAAAGAAAAGAGAGACAGGCAGGCAGGCCAGCCAGGAATGTAGCTCAGTGATGCGGTGCCTGCCTGGCAAGTGCAAGGCCCTGAGTTCAATTCCTCAAATTATAAATAAATAAATAGAAAGAAAAAAGAAAGAGAGAAAAAGACTCGAAGGGCAAAGAGAGCAACACAAAAATGTTCACTGCAACATATAAAAGTAAAACTCTGCATAAAGGAAGCACCTGCGTATTTCACTGGTTCAGTACAATGGAATGCTCTGCAGCCATTACAGTTGTGCACAAGGATGTGAAATAAAACAAAAACATTCAACATTAAAATACTAACTGATAAACGTGTACAGAGAAGTAGAGAGTAAAAAATGCAAATGTGTTAGAAATGCACACACGCAGCATTTGAAGTTCTGCAGGAAATATAACAAATTTAATAGCAGTATTCAGGATGGTGGATTTTGTAGTGGTTTTTATTTCATTATCCATTTTTGGATTTTTTCCCCCAAAATCTTCAGCAATAAATGTTGGCAGCTAAAGGGAAATGAAACATTTTCCAAAGTCTATTTGATTTATTTGTTTATCTATTTATTTTCCAGAACCGGGAATCAAACTCAGGACCTTGTGCTTGTGAGGCAGGTGCGACCCCACTGAGCTAAGTCCCTGGCCCTTCTCAGAGGCTACTTTAAAATAGAGTTAGGGCCGGGGATTTGACTCAGTGATTCCACCGCCTTCCTTGCAAGTACAAGGGCCTGAATTTGATCCCTGGTACAAAAAATAAATAAATATATACATAAATAATAAAATAGAGTTCAAGGCACAGACAGAGCAAGTCCACACCTAGAGGCGGGAACTGGGGCCACAAAGCAGCCTTTGCAGCCCTCTGTTAACCAGAGCCGGTAAGGGAAGAAGTCTTCCTTACAGTCCGTGCTCTGTGTGTTTTATAATCTTGTAGCAGTGGTCATTATTTATTCAAAAATAAATTTCTACAAAGATACAGAAATATAAAATATAAAATGGCAGGAGCTGCGAAGAGTCACTGAGGAGAAGAAATCTTGGTGGAAATCAAGGAAATTTCAGCTCCCACGGAGCCCTCCCGCCCAGCCCCGGGACTGGCTTGTCAAGGCTGAGTTGCCAGCAGAGCCTGCCCTCTCGGTGACAGCCCTGGCCGGGGCAGGCCTGGCCTTTGGTGGACACCAGGTCTCAGACCTGAGTCCCGCGGGCCCAGCCTGGCAGCTGGGAAGGTGTTGAGGAGTCCGAATGGGTGGGGCCCAGCTGCGTGACAAAGGGACCTGCGTGACCTCAGTGACAGCCTGACTCTTCCCGGAGGAGAAGAGCATGCATGACTATGGAGTTCAGTATGCTATTCAAGATGGAAAATGTCCCCTAACAGCAAGCCCCGAACAGAAAGTGTGTATTCTGGTTCCCTTTTCGTGTATCTGCAAATCAATGTTTTCTCCTTCACACTAAAAAAGAGGACAACTCTAGAGCCCACTGAAGCTATAACAGTGGAGAGGGTGGCCAGGCCCTGGTCTTAGATTTTTAGTTCAAGAGACGCTGTGGGGGTTTATTCAGCAGGAAGAGCAGAGGTGATGGTCCAACAAGAAGGGTGCACTCAACTTTCACAGGTGGTTGACACCCCCCCTGCCCTGTCCCCCATTAACATAACTCCAGCGTTGCAGAAAGGATCCAGTGGCTTGATCCGCTCTAGGAGGGTCGCTTTGTGCTGGGGCACAGCATTTGCACTGGCTAAGCCGAGCCGAAGAGCAAGCTCTCTGCGACAAAGGCTCCATCCTCGCCAATTCTCCCTGGGACTCAGGTCACTCTGGAGCTTCCTTTACACCAGTGGAGGGCCGGTACCGAGCTCTCCCGAGCTGACCCTCAGAGGCGCCTCCCTCCGCACCCTGGGAGGCCTGTGCTGCAGCCCTCAGTGGGCTGCAAGCCCTGCCCAGTCCCTGGCACAGAGCTGGGGGAGCCTCCTTCCACCCTGTAAAGCCACAAGCCTGGCACCTTCCCATTGTTTTTGTGTAAGCCTCTGGATGTCAGGTATCTGATACGAAATCCACAGGATGACTTTCAGAAAAGTTTATTGTAATCTGACGACGTTGAGTTGTAGTTCTGAAAGCAAAATCAATACAGTACTAGGGCAATCTTAGGGGCATGTCTTAGTCACATTCTCACCTCTGAGGCACAATGCCCGACATGCACAACTTCAAGGGAGAGGTTTATTTTGGCTCAGTTTTTTAGTCCATGGGTAGCTGGCTCCAAAGAAGAAACAGCATGGCAGAGGGGCCTGGCGGAGGAAAAGCTACTCACATCATGGCAGCCAGGAAAGAGAGAAAGGAGGAGCCAGGGAGGGAGAGATACCCTTCCTGGTCACACCCCCAGCGACGTCCCTCCCCCATCAGGCCCACCTCCTAACAGCAGGCCAGCTATAAGCTCCCATGATCCACCATAATCCAACCACCTCCCCAGATCCCCAAATCCTCACCTATGAGTGTCTGAGGCTGTTGGGAGACATCTAGATATAAACTATAACAGGGTAGAAACACTCCTTATGGTGGTTTAGGATCCCACTCTTACTGGGTTAGGGGGGTGCTGAAGTTTCCTTTTAGAGGTGGTTTCTAGGTTCTTTCTGTCCTGAACAAAGAATTGGTCAAGACAAGCACAAAAGGTAGCAAAGTTTCACATTTATTAAAATGTATAGGAAAAGGAAAGAAATATGCTTTGCAGAATGAGTTTGGGTGAAGTAAAAGTAGGAAAAGAAGTATACTCTACAGCATGAGGGTGGACCACTGTGAGAGAGCACAGACGCCATGAGGAAAATGGCCGCCACCTTTTGTACCTCCCACTCCTCAGGCTGAGGTCAGGTCCAGGTTGGCCTATCAGAAACCTGCTTGGGTTCTTGGGAGAACTGAAGACAGCACTCTCTGATTGGTTCCTTGTGCCGAGCTATTCTGGGCCTGCTGCTCCTGGAACTTTGAAATTGACAGGTTAAGCCCACTTTCCCAGACAGTTTGCCCATCTCCTGCCTCACCACCACTTCAGAAAGAGCAAGACTTCTTACTGAAAATGTTTCTCTTAAATTCTAACTGAAGAACTACCAGTTCCTGAAAACTGGAAAGCTTCTGTAAGGTGCACGAGAGAGGGCTCTGGCATGGTACAGAGCCAAATTTTGGCATCTTCAGTTAGTCTCAGTGACTTCAGAGAAGTTAGAAACTCGACCCTTGGCTTCCTTGTTTTCGAAACATAGGAGGATGTTTCCTCACTGGAGGAGTTTATATAGTGTTTCAAAGACATTGTTTACCACACGATGGATATGGTGCTAGGCTGCAGAGAGAGGAGACCCCTAAATCCTATCCTCCTTGACATAATATTTCTAATAGAAACAGGAGAAAAAGAGGCAAGCAAGAAAGGTTAAATTAAATGTGTGTGAAGTATTTGCCCTGGACTGAGCTCATGAACCAAACCCAATGGCCCAAACCAGAATGGAATCACTGATGTTCTTTTGGAGAAATCAGGATAATAAGAGGCAACAGCTGCCAGGTGTGGTGGTGAATAGTTGTAATCCCAGCACTTGGGAGGCTGAGGCAGGAGGATTGCCATGAGCTTGAGGCCAGCCTGGGCTACATAGTAAATTCAAAGCCCAGACTGAACTACAACACAGCGAGATCTTGGGGAGGGAGGGAGAGAGAAAGAGAGAGAGAGAGAGAGAAAAGTCATACAGCCATGTCCCCAAATAAGCCACCTTTGGCTGGGGTGACAAGGCACTTTCCTTAGCTTTAGCCTGTACAAGCAAGGCCAATTTCAAACAATGTTCTGTTTCTGATTTCCCTTAGCTTTCTCTATTTATTTCTTCTACTTGGCTCTTCCAAACACTCATTCTATTTTACAGAATAAGGTGTTGCCTGATTCTGTAAGTGTGAATAAAATCCAAATTAGATCTGTCTGCCTCTGTCTCTGACTCTCTTTTCTTGAAACGGTTGCACTGTGCTTCCTACGCTTAGTCCTGAACTCCTGGGCTCAGGTGAATCTCCTGCCTCAGCCTCCCAAGTACCTGGGACCAGAGAAATATTCCAGTGTAGCCAGTTCAGTTAAGATCTTTTACTTTGTTGTAATTTTACCTTTGACACAAATAAGTTGAGTCATGATCTGTCTTCTGACAAAACAGAGCTGGGACAGAGAACAACAGAAAGGCTTTCTTTAGATAAAGTGGCAGGAGCCAGGCATGGTGACACACGCTTTATAATCCCAGCACACGGAGGCTGAGGCAGGATTGCTTGAGTTCAAGGCAAGCCCTGCACAGTTTTGAGGTGAAGCTGGGCACCCTGGTGCAAGCCTGTAGTTTCAGCCACACACAGCAACTGATCACCTAAGCCCAGGAGTGCGGGGCCAACCTGGGCAATATGACGGGACCGTGTGTGTCAGGGGTAAGAAATATTTGACGTGATATTTAACCTAAGACTAGAGAACAAAAAGAGCCAGAATAACAATAATAAAAGAACTTCCATGACTTTTGAGAGGGGGAAGGCAAGACCCCCTGCCTGGGAGGGGCTAGGCCTGTAGCCAGCGGGACGAGGGCCACGTTGTGTGGCTTTTGTGGCTCAGCTTCCTCCCACCAGACCATTCCAGTCACTGGCGGGGTGGTGCACACTCAGGAGCTGACAGGGCTCTAGCAAGGGCTGGCTCTGAGACCCTGCAAACCAGAAGCCGGTCCGATCCTGCAACAGGGCCCCCTTCGGGAGATGAGGAGGAGTGGGAAGTGGGGTCAGCAAGGCACGGTGCAAGCTGACTTCTCCAGGATCCTGGGAGATTGAGAGAGGGTTCGGAGAGTGGCCATGCGTCCTGCGAGAGTCTGCCCTTGTTTCTGCAGCTCCCCAGGTTGCCGGGCCACACATCTTCCTGGGAAAGAGTCACAGTGACGCAGCCCAGCACCAGCCTCTGCAGCAGCACCTTCGGCTCCAGTGTACGGCGATATGTGGGTGACGTGCAGCCTTCTTGTGGGGGGGACCTTCCGGGCTGCCCTGCCTGCCCAGCAGCCCCCAGTCAGTCAGAGGCACCCACTTCCCCGGCGGGAGGCCTAGTCGTCATAGCAAATCTCGGCTCGCAGCTCCTTGGTGATATAGTTCACCAGCATGGCCAGCAGCTGCTGCTTCAAGGTCTCACTGCCCATGACCAGCGTGGTCAGCTGCACGGCGTCGGTCCAGTTCAAGTTCCGCACAATGGCCAAGGCTTCGTTAAAGAGCTTCTGCTGCTTGGCAGGGGGCAGCTCCATGAGGACCTGAGGAATTGGCTTAAACTGCCCGCTCGTCATCCAGGCACTGAGGAGGCCCCCCATGGCGCCCCCTAGAAGACAAGGAAGGGTTCGTTAGCCTCGGGCTCTCGACTCACTGAGCACATGTCCACCTTGGTGACGAGCGGGGACACCGGTGAACAGGTCAGAGTGAGCTGGGCTCCCTGCTCCACCAGGCAGCATGGAGGGCAAAGGTCTATGTGGCCTTCAGTCCCTGTGCCCAGACAACAGAACCCAGACACACCTTCCCTGAGCACCTCACACACAGGCAAAATGAAGCAAGTGCCAGCCCCACCTCAGGACTGTGCCACCTAAAATCCTCTTCATGGGCAGAAGAAGGCCCTGTGTTTGTCCCAGGAAAATGTCCCTCTCACCACTAAAAAGGGCTGAGAGGCAAAAGGATTTCTGAGGAAAAGCATCTCTGTGGTGAAGCTGAACTGCCTCCATCTGTGGCGGATGGGACATCTGCCCTTGAGCTGGGGATGTTTCCAGGGAACTCGCAAGGCTGAAGGACTCTGGGAACAGAGAAGACGGTTCTCGTCTCTTGACACAACGTTTTTCACACAGCCCCTCCAGGTCTTTCGATGACCAGTAGCGAAGTGAATGTAACTTAGTACTTCTCTTTCTTCTAGGTAACAAGGGCACAAACATTTTCTAACAATTCAAATGCACTGCCAACGTTAAGACGTGCTATCTTGGGACTTGAAGATACCTAAAATGGAGAGTCCCACCTGCCCAGGCCACACACAGGGTGGCACAGGGCGAGGGGCGGTGCCCTGGGATCTCAAACTCCAGTCCCTTCGGGGGTCCAAGTGGGTGATCAAAAGGAGAGAAACAGGCAGAGCAGCCCTGCACCCCAGATCCCGTCTCCAGTGGCGACCCTGCATCAGACCTGTGTCTTTAAAATGTCTCGCAATTTTAAAATATCAGCAATCAGATATTTAAAGATGCAGCCCGGCTGGACCTAGTGACTCACTCTCAAAGGACAGAACAGGAAACAGAAGCTTCACAGCAGAAAAACCCAGCACGCACATCACAGGTGATGTCACGAGGCTGTGCCATCCCCCTGGACTTCAAGCAAGAGGAGGGCTTTTCACCTCCGATATATTCTTTCCAAAAACCCATAACTCCAGTCTAACCATGAGAAACATCAGATGAACCCAAACTGAGAGCCATTCTTAAAACATCTGCTCAGTACCCCTCAAAAGGATCAGATATCTTGGACTGAGAGACTGTCACAGACCAGAGAAATAGGGCGATTCAGTGCAATGTTGCAAACGGTGGAAGAGCTAAAGCAAGGCCGAGGAACAGTCAACAGCGACCCGTGCACCAGTGTCGATTTCTCAGCTTCCACAGTGCCCCATGGTCCATGTTAGCGCTGGGGACACAGGGCATGAGGAGGGACGGGGTTATTCTCCACACCAAACCTTTGCAACTTCTCTGTACATTTATTATTATTGCAAAATGAAAAGTCTGCTTCAGGCCCGAGGTGCCGCCGGCGACCCTAGCTACCCCTGCGAATATGGCACCGTGAGCAGCCAAGAGCTTCACGAATCCACTGAGAAACATGAGCAGATGACAACAGGAAACGGCAGGGGAGCAGCGGGGATCGGCACAGGGAGCCGGGCGGTACTGGTTACCGTGGTCTGCCTCAAGTTGGGATAAAAGCAAGAGGCGTTCGGTGCCTTGGGAAGTATGAAAGCTGCCAGGGAGCACAATTCTCCTCTGTCGGGAGGAAAGCACTCACAGAGGACCCTGGGCCTGTCTGCAATGCCTGCAAGGAAGATGGCCGGCTGGTGAAGACGACACTCAGTGCCCCTTCGGAACTGGATGACCTCAGCGCATGACAGAAATGTAAAATCCACTTAGTATGAAGTAACTCACCCCGCAGCACTGTGTAAATTAGTGGCGGAGAGAAGACGAGACAACTTCTAGAATAAAGACGGGAAAGAAACTACTCTCAACTCTGCTACCGGAAGAAAATACCCCTTAACTCCCCAATGATTGCAGATGAACAGAAGATGCATCTTTTGTACACCTTACAAGTTTTAGATGAGGCTGTGAGGTTTTTGTTTTGTTTTGTTCTTGTTTTTGTTGTTTGTTTGTTTGTTTGTTTTGAGACAGGGTCTTGCTGTACAGTTCAGGCTGGCCTTGAACTCACTATGTAGTCCAGGCTGGCCTCATGGCAATCCTCCTGCCTCAGCCTCCCAAGGGCTAAGAGAACAGGTGTGCCTGGCTTAGGATGTAGGTTCTGATATTTAGAATTCATGAAATTATCCATTGCAAAAAATAATATAGAAGACAGCTGTTATCATAAGCCTTATGTAATATTGTAATTTGCTTACATTTCTCCCCGGATCTCGGTCAAAATACTTAACACTCTTCCCCTTGAAAATATGTGGGAGTGGAGGAAAGTGTGTGTAAGCTGGACACTGTCAGATGAGAACAATACTGTCACAATTCTACGATATACTGCATTTGCCAGTGCTGTTTTTACACAGTAAAGCAACAGCTTTGGAGCCCAATAAGAAATAAAATATTCACCGGGCATGGTGGCACACGCCTGTCATCCCAGCACTTGGGAGGCTGAGGCAGGAGGATCTCTGTGCGTTCGAGACCAGCCTGGGCTACATAGTGAGTTTCAGGTCAGTCTCAACTATGTAGTGAGACCCTGTCTCAAAAAACCAAAAGGAAATAAAATATTTAATTCCAAAGCGGGGGGTGAGGGAGGGAGGAGAGAAGGAAAGAGAGAGAGGGAGAGAAGAGAAAAGAAAAGAAAAGAAAGAGCAAGCAAAGCAGCGTGGGCCACAGAGAAGCCACCCTGGTGAAGACACCGCCTCTGGTCCTGAGAGCAGGGCCAGCCGGCGTCCTCCCGAAGGAAAGGAATGTGCTGGAGAGCGAAGCCAGCTAATTCACAAGTTTCACTGAACTTTTCCCCATGACACCAGTGAAACGCGTAGAGCTGACAAGAGTTGCACTCCTCCGCACTAAGCCTTTATGGGAACATCAATATTTGATTTAGATCAGGACTTAATGCAAAGAGTCGCCAGGACTATCAAGCAGCAAATGACTAGCTCTTCGGCAAAGAGACAATTCCTTTGTCTCATGCTCCCACCCATGACCAGGGCCTGGAAGGACCAAGTCCCCTGGGTCCCCTTTGCAGACAGCCTGTTCTCCTCCAGCTTTTACTCAATCGGAATAAAATATGTGCTCCCCGATGGCAGCTGGGTCCAGGAAGGCGTCCCACTAAGCACCTGGCTGGGGAAGGGGCAACAATTTAGAAAACCACCCAGGAGCAAGGACATGGCCTTGTCGACTCCCTTACGTCTTGCTTCCTGGATGGGAAGGAGCGGAAGTTGGGACCTGAGAATTCACCAAATTTGGAAAGGGAAAGATGCACTGGGCAGGTGTGGGGCCACCCCCACCCTTGTCTTACTTCCCAGTGTGGCTTTAGTTTAAGGAAACGTCCTTGAATGTCAAGGGAAGAGCAGCTGGGAATCCGAAGTCACCCGAGCATAAAAGTGGGCCTGTCTGCCCATTCACGAGACTGCGCCCCTACCAGGAGGGTTTTACCACACCGCGGGCAGGTGCCGGGCAGACCAGGTGGCAGATGCCGAGCCGTCGCAGCTACACCAGTTCTACCTCTCAGTTCCCTGGCTGGCGGTGGCCTTCTGACCCCCCTGCCAGCCCACCGTTTGGGCAAGCTGAGCTGAGCCACGTGGCTCTTCCAAGGCTGGGGACGTGGGAATCCTTCCTGCCCCTAATCCAGAGAAAGAAACTTCCCCTGAGCTTCAAGGACCAACAAGCGAGTTGGACCCGATGTTCTTTCGTCACTAGGAACTGGCTCTCCCACTAAAGTGGAAAATGAGATGCTGCTCTAACAGCAAATGCAGGTCCCAGGCTGGTCTGGTCCGGATGCTGCAGTGGGCGTTCTGCTTTCAAAGCGGGGGGGCTGGCCCTGAACACGCTGCCCGGGGAAGAGGGGCCAGAAGTGACCGCACAGCCTCTGCTCAGAGTAGGGGCTCAGCAACCCCCGCACTCCCACCAGGTCCCCGCCGAAGAGGCATGATGGTGATGCAGAAGGCCACCTGAAGGTCGCAGATGCCTAGCCTTAGCCTCCAGGACTCATCCCTGGGGGACAGGAGGGTCAGGGGGCCTGGGATCCCCCACTGGGGAAGGGGTCCTCCAGTAAGTGAGGGCCGTGAGGGCGCTCTGCCCTTCTGAGGCAACCACAAAGAAGCTTATGTTTCTATTTATTCATTTATTTCTTCAGTCTGGAGGACTGAACCAGGGCCTTCACACTGAGTTGTATTCCCAGCCCTTTTTTTGCTTTTTATTTTGAGACAGGGATTAACTGAGATGCTAAATTGCTCAAGCTGGGATCAAACTCTCAACCTTCCTGCCTCAGTCTCTCCTGGAAGGCCAGGATTACAGACGTGCACCACCATGCATAACAGCACAGATCAGATAGATACACAAAGATCGTTTCACAGATGCAACTTTAACTCCACAAAGCCCACGCACAGGCATCATTATTTTGGGTCTTTTGTCTTTTTGTTTTTTTGTTGTTGTTGTTTTGTTTTGGGGACAGGGTCTCACTATGTTGTTCAGGCTGGCCTTGGACTATGTAGCCCAGGCTGGCCTCAAACTTGGGGCGATCCTCCTGCCTCAGCCTCCCGAGGGCTGGCACAGACATCACTCTTACAAGGTGGTCTTCTCTATAATTTCAAAGACCCTTTTATGACACCACCAGAGCTGGCTGTCCGGGGAGACACCTGTACTTACCAACAGCTAGTCCCGGTGGGCCACCGACCAAACCACCAAGGAAGGCCACAGTCCCTGTGACCAGAGCGCCCATCCCAGAATGCTTGACAGCAGCCTTCATCTTGCTCTCCTGGGAAATGGAGCAGAGCAGCTTCATGACGTCGTCCACCCTGACGGGCATCTCAGCAGACCTTAAAGGTGAATTCATGGGCAGAGCTGTCATGAGAGCAGGAAAACTTCCACCCAAATGCTACTCTCCCCAGAGATCTGAGGAAGGGTTGCCCTTTCCTGGAAAAGACAACAGCTCTGCCCTGTGCATGAGAGACCACGTCTAGTCTCGTGGAAGTTCCCTGTCTGAGAAGCAGGGCAGCCCTTAGCTCATAAGCAGCACAGTGGACCAAAGGCCATGCCTGCCCCGATGAACTCCTGTTTTGTGTCAGATCGAAAGCAACCCAAACCACATGCTCTGTCCAATCCCAAGGGAGGCAAGGCCGACCCAAGGCATCAGTGGCCAGGAAGTCCTAGAACACAGAGTTCCACCGGGGCCCTCTTTCAGACAACAGAGCACACAAGCTAATACCAAGCCAAGAAAAGAGAGCTCTGGGGCCACAGTGGCACCTGTCTACTTTGTGCCCTTGGGGTCACAGACTTGGCTTTCGGAGGGACACATAGCTACCCCAGGCTGCATCCGGTAAGGCCGGGCAGATGCGAAGTGACAGGTGAGGGTCTGGGACTGTGCAGACCACGTGTCCCTTCCTGAAGCAACGACTCTTTGAAGCTCAGGTGGGTCTACAGGAGACGTGAAAAGCAGAGCCAAGACGAAGGCGTGAGATGAGCAAGCTGACAGAAAAGAAACCCAGGAGTTTGTAATGTACGCTGGATCCTTGACTTACAAACTCAGTTTATCCCTGAGGGCTGGCTGTAACTTAGGTTGGTCAACTGAAGGCTTAGGTTCCTCTACACAGCTTTCAACGCCTCTCTCCTGTGTACAGGCAAAGCTCAGTGTCCTTTGAGAGACGTGGGCCCAGGATTTCCCAACGAACCCCACACAGGAAAGGGTGGAGGAATGTTCGAACCTTCCAGAACTCCTTGAGAGTTAAATCTGTATGAGACCACCTGGAAGCACAAGCAGCTGACATTCAGGTTGTAACTCAAGAACTTGGTCATAAAATAAAACTAAATTGCTGGTCACAACCCAGGTTGTTCCTATGTCTGGCTGGTCGAAACTTGAAGGTCCGCTGTAGCTGGAAAGATGGACCTTTCTTTTCATTTTTATTTTTATAAAAAATACTGAGTACTGGGGATTGAACCCAAAGACTTCACACTGAGCTACATCTGCAGCCTTTCTCATTTTGAGGCAGGTTCTTGCTAATTTTCTACACTGTCCAGGCTGCAATCTTCTTTCCTCAGCCTCCCAGAGTGCTGGGATCATGGGTCTGGTCAAAAGGACCTTTAGAACAATAAACTTGGGGGAAATGAGGTAGAATAGAAGAGATAAAGATACGTAGAAAGGAAGTAAGAAAAAGCAGAACTAAAACCTATACTTTTTAGAAGATTATAACTCCAGGACATAGTCAGTTACCCACAGTTATCTACAGCAATATTTCTGGATTTTGTTTATGCTTCCTTTCTTCTAGGCCTGTCATACCCAGATTCCCTTAAAGAAACTTAAGTTCATAAATTTGCTTAGTTGGGGAGCTGGGGATTTACCTCAGTGGTGCTGCGCCTGCAAGCACAAGGTCCTGATTTGGAGCCCCAGTACCAGAAACAAAAAATTGGACAGCTTCAATAAAATGGACACCCCCCGCAAATAGCTTACTTGGTAAAGTGCAGAAACCTGATCATAAGATAAAGGGAGAAACGGTAAGAGTTCAAAGAATGGTTTTTAAGCAAAACTTCTTATATCTATCCAAACAACGGATGGGGCTCACACCTTTCACCTGTAAAACGGGCAATTAGCTTTCCTGTGGATGGGGCCCCCCAACCAAGACCAGGACAAGAACTCTCCACAGATTCAAAAATTCCACCACCAGAATACATAAATATTCCCAGCTCAAACTGTAGCACCTCTCTTTTGAGGCACACTCTCCTTCTGTGAGTGTGCACTTTTACACTTCTGCCTAATCACTTTATGTTTTTGTTTGTTTTTGTTTTGTTTTGTTTTTTTGTGGTACCGGGGATTGAACTCAGGACCTTGCACCTACGAGGCAGGCATGTTGCCACTGAGCTAAATCCCTGGCCCTTCTTTATGCTTCTTTTTAAAAATGACCTTTAGGAGACTTGTCTGGGGTCAGGAAACTGTCATGGTAGCAGGGAAATATCAGGCAAAGGCCTGAGGGCAGGCTGGGATTCCCCACTACCAAAGGATTAGAGCGCTTCCCTCCCTGTTCCCATGATCAGAACTTGTCCACACAAGTCATGACAATACACTCACAGTATTATGGGAAAGGCACTTAACATGACACAAGCAGCCAGGCATGGTGGTACACGTCTGTAATCTCAGCACTTGGGAGGGTGAGGCAGGAGGATCACCACAAATTCAAAGCCACCACAAATTCAAAGCTCCATAATGAGTTAGTGAGTTCAAGGCCAGCCCATACTACAAAGCAAGATGCTGTCTCAAAACAAACAAACAAGCAAAAAAAATCACTGCAGAAGCCACCCAGGAATGGGGAGATGGTAGACAAGACTGGACTTACTCAGTGGCCATGGTCCTGAAAAGCTATGTGAACAAAAAAAAAAGGAGGTTTATTTCAAGTGCATATTGAGATAACCTAAGGAATTAATTTTAGGATAAAACCTTTCAAAAAGCTAAAAATCCTACTGTAAAATATCTAATCACCTTCTGGCTTAGCTCTGGTTTAGACTGAGATTTTAATCTGTCAATTTATTCAAGAAAGAGGGAGGCACAGCCCAGGCCTCAGGAAGGACCCCCTGAAGACTACAGGGGACCCCATTACCAGAAGCCTGAGGACCCCGCCCTGCCATCCTTGGTCTGCAAGGCTCAGCCTCCGGACTCATGCTCTTTTCAAGAAATATCAGATAAGGACCCAGATTGTAAAAACTGCAAACGAGCCAGGCAGCTGAGCGATCCACCCCTCGGCAGTTCTCCGGGGGTGTCAGAGCTCCAGGTGCGCTCTGACCTTGGTGAACTTTATCGCCCCACTTCTCCATGCCCCAGGACACAGGCCAAGGTGGGTGCCACCAACAACACTGCAGATCAGCCTGCAAAGTGTGCGTGTGCTTTAATTAGCTGCCAATACTTAAACAGAAGACTTCACTTACGCTTCAGATTCCGGATTTCTCTTAGAAACTCACAAGGTCATAGTAGATCTGCCCTTCTAAGTGGTAACCTGGTCCAAGGCTGGGCAGGGACTGGCATCCACCCAGGACACACACGCACAGACGCACACATGGCAGGGCCTGGCGTTGGCATGAAGCTTATGTACCTTCTTAGTCCATAAAAAGGTCATTCCTCTCAAAGGATCCCTACTACTTCTCAGAAAAGGTAACGAAGCTCACTGTCCCCACAAAACCGATCTGGCCCAGGGAAACACTGTCCACGCTTCCCGATCGTCTCCAAAGGAGCCAGCACCCGGATCTCCTTTCGGGCGGGGCAAGGCCGCGGGTGCGGGCCGAGGCGA
>NW_022900931.1:51948794-51958334 GCF_012274545.1 Fukomys damarensis
GCCCCGCAGGACTCTGGCCTGCTGCGTGACCCCCACGCACACCTCCCATTCCCGCGCGGGGCCCTGCGGCGCGGAGCTCTGTGCTTGCGGGTGACGGTGGCCGCTCTATGCCTCAGTTTCTCCACATGGAAAGTGCCTGCGCGAACCTTCCACGCCGACGCGGTAAGCCTCAGGCCCAGGCCCAGTGCTGGCCGCGCCCCTCCCCGTCACGGGCTTACCTTTACCTGCAGTGGGGCTGCGTCTGCTGCTGCGTTGCCCTCCCGCCTTCCGGCGCCGGGGCCTTCCGGGTCGCCGCGGTCCCCTCCGCCCCCTCTCCCGCCCCTGTTTGTCCCCTCGACTGCCACGGGATCCGAACTCGGGAGGGGACACCGAATGGGGTGGGGATCAGGAGATGAGCCCTTTCCTGCATCTCACACTCCCTTTCCATCTGGCTCCCTGGCCTAACTCAAGCCTGTGAGGGCCTCCAGGAGACCTTTGTCCTCCTTGGCCTGGGCGCAGGGTCTCAGACCTTCAGGCCCCTCCCCGCGGCCTGGGCAAGGGAGAGGGCGCAGGGACTGAGTTACTGTTTGGTGTTTGAAAACCTTAGGCCAGAGTCAAATGGTTTGGAAAGGAGCAGTGTGAGGTGGCCACTGCCTATAATCCCAGCAGTCTGAGAGGCTGAGGCAGGAGAAGTTCCAGTCCAGCCTTGGCGACTTAATAACTTGCTGGACAATATCCTGTCTCATCAAATAAAATAATAAAATAAATAAAATCGAGCTGGGGGAGAGTGCAGAGACAAACAGAGCATGGCCTGCTTTCCCAGGGCTCTCCAGAGCGGTGGGTGACCTGGGGGCCCGAGGTTGGGCGAGCCTGGATGCAGCCCAGGCTTTAAACAGGCGAACTGCTCCCCTACACCACCTCCAGAGGCTTTGGAGAAGGAACCCCTCAGGCCTCAGGCTCTGCCGGCCCAGCCCTGCCAGCCTAGGCCAAGCCCCCCTGGTGGGTGCAGCGCTGCTTGGTGAGGAGAATGGCGGTCCTCTGAAAGCTGGGCTACTTTGGGCACAGAACTGCACAGATCCGGGTCCTGGGGTGACTGCTGTGTCCCAGTTGATGGAGACCGCACCTCCTTTCAATGAGGGCCAAAAAAGGCCTCACCCGCCCTGGAAGGTGAGGGAGCCCTGGCGGAGGGCCCGCGGAACTGCTGGAGGTCATGGCGTTGCCAAAGAGAGAAAGTAACACTCCAGTTTGGCCAATTGGAAATGCCCACCACCCACTGGGAAGATTTACTGGCTGTCCTTAGTAGGCCTGTGTGTATAACGTGAAAAGGCTGCTCTCAACATTTCCCCCAACCTTGTCAAAGAAAACTTGCTGCACGTGGACAATATAGATGTATAGAGCTTGTCCACGAATGAATGATAAAGTAGTTAGGAAAACCGCCGTTTTGGAAACGCCCTTTGCTTAAAAAAAAGAGAAATGTTTTCAGAAGGTGACTTTGAAATGGAGCTGCATAGATCACCTGAAGAAGTGACAGTAGGAGTGATACTTATCTATACTTGTTCTATGAAGCAGAAGACAGAAGAAAAGAAAAGCCAGTGCTAGACTGGTTCCATGCAGAAGACATTTTTTCATACATATATGCATGCCCAAGTATTTGCTTGTTTGAGGCAAGGTCTCCCTTTGTAGTTCAGGCTGGCCCTGAACTCACTATGTAGCTGAGGCAGGTCTCAAACTCTTCCCACCTTCTGCCTCAGCCTCTGGTGTGCTGGGATTACAGGTGTGTACCACCGTGCCCAGCTGACGATGCGAAGTACTTTATTGAGCCATCTGATCTTTTGAGTTAATTCTCAAGTGCCTGGTACATGTTAAAAAACTAAAAGTAGTGTAGTTGTCCAGGGATTTTAGCTCAGTGGTTCTGCTGCCTGTCTGCTTTACAAGCACAAGGCAGCAAAAAAAGAAGAAGCAAAAAGTAGAAGTAGTAAAATGACACATTTTGTAAATTTCTTTTTGTTAGAACTCACATGTTATTGGATAGTACACATTGAATAGTACACATTTTTTTCCAGCTTTAATTGAGTTTATTGGTACATTTGAGGGATACAGTACAGTTACATTCATTGTTGGGATCTGTACCTCCACATGACAAGTCTTGGTTCTCATTTTTTCCCCTTGTCCCTGCCCTCCCTTCACCCCCTCCTCCCCTCCCCATCTACAACCACTTTATTTCCATCTTTTCATTATCTCACATTTTAGTACACATTGTTTATTCACTGGTTTTCAGAAGAGAAGGAAATGCAGAGTGCTGTACTCATGCACTTAGAGCAAGGCAAATTGCCATTGTCCCTTACATCTGTGCATTGTTATTGCTGTGCATTATTGTATGTAAAGGACAAATGAGACCTTATACAACATCTGGTCTCCTAGATGTTAAAGAAGTTGCCAGTTTTGATAAAAGTAGAGTTAGTTGCCAGGTGTGGTGGCACACGCCTGTAATCCCAGCACTTGAGGCAGGAGGTGCTGAGAGTTTGAGACCTGCCTCAGGTACATGGTGAGTTCCAGGTCAGTCTCAACTACATAGTGAGGCTCTGTCTCAAAAACAAAACAAAACAAAACAACAACAACAACAAAAAAAAAGCCACACACATAGAGTTAGTAAACCAACAAACATTGTACATTTGTATTAGAATTCCTAGGAAAGATTGTCTTCTGAAAATGTGAGCATTTTAGCCCACCGGGTTAGTGGAGAAGGGAAGGGTTCTAGACTCAAATGCTCATATTTCCAAGACACTTTCAACTATTATTACACGTGTGCAGTTTAGCCAAGACTGCTGTGGATATGTAATAGATAAACTGAGTCCTGACTTGACACATCTACCCTCTCTTTTTGGTACTGGAGGAGACTGAACTCAGGATCTTGCTCTTGTAAGGCAGGCATAGTGCCACTGAGCTAAGTCCTGCTCCCAAAACATCTAGTCTTATCTGGATATTTAGAAGTGCCCAGTGTATGTTAAATGTAGAGTTGGTAAAATATCACTTTGCAAAATATCTTTTTGCTAAGCTTCATATGAGGTATCGTCTTTTGGGAATGGGATGATTAAGCCACCTCTTGAGCAATATGGTGCTGTCTGTACTTGTTCAGTGGTTTGGAAGAGGTAGGAGGGAAACACTCACAAAAGGTAATGTTAGTGCGTTTGTACCTGGACATTTTGAGACATAACTTTTCTGTATGTTTTGTGGGCTTTGTTTTGCTGTGTATACAGTGTATGTAATAGACAAATAAGCCCAAAGTTTGCAACATCTAGCCCGTAAGTGTTAAAGAGGTCACCAGTGAGTGACAAAGTGGTACAGTGAGCACATTTTGTACACTTCCTGTTGAAATACACAGAAAAGCCTGTCCTCCGTAAGTGAACTTTGGATTTAACCATCTCTAACATTACGTATTCCTCCTGTACTTGTCCTCTGGTTGAAGTCAGAGGAGGAAGTGAGGCCAAGATGGTCAGATATGGGAGACACCTCAGAGTACAACTGAGGTTATATGTGCAATTTTATTTATCAGTGTGCTATATGATAGCAGATAAGTTCTTATATGAACAGTCTAGTTCTGGGTATCTAGAAGCGCTTGATATATTTAAAATTGGAGGTAGTAGAACATGGATGCTTTGTAAGTAGCTTTTATAAACTGATAGGAAATACTGTGTTTTCAAAAAGAAAGGTCAAACAAAAAAATGTAAAAAATAAAAATGAGCTAGGGAATGTAGCTCAGTGTAAAGGCCCTGGGTTCAATTCCAAGTACTGTGGGGAAGGCAGTGGGCAGCACAGGCTTTGCTTGCTCCTGGGCCTCCAGAGGCAGGATGGTCCAATGTCAAGGGCAAGATTGAGTTGGGGAACTCAAAAGGGGCGGAGGGCTGTAACAGGAGGAAGGAGCAAGAGTATGGTAGAGAGGTCTGTAGAGAAACCCTCTCCCTCCTCCCAGGGATGCAGGGCTGGCCTTGAACCCAGAGCTGAAGGAAGCCTCTGGAGGTTCTCCCAGGACCATGGCTCCTCTTAATCCTGACAGCAGCCTGGTCACCTAGGTGTGTTTGTCATTGCCATGTGACAGACAGGAGAGCCTAGACACAGAGCAGCTGGACTGTCCAGTGTCATCCAGTAAGAAGTTAGGATGCAAACTGCAGTCTGGATCTGATACAGGGCACTATGTAATCTGAATAATGTAAATAATCCAAACAAGGGAAATATTTTAACTCCCAACCTGCTGGGTGTCTGAAATACTGAGTAGTGTTCTCTGAAATCAAAGAATGAATTCTAGGAGCAGAGGAGGTTAAGAGTAGGAACTGTTTATTGAGAGAAAGATAGTTCCTGCCTGAGAGGGACAGAAAACACCCAGAAAGTGGGTTGCCCAGGACCTTGTTTTTCAGGGGGGTTTTATGGAGCAAAGCCATGAGGTAAGGTGGGAACAAAGCAGACAAAACTATAGTCAAATAATAGGATTTAATAGTAGCTCAGGGGTGCCACTACCTTTCTGGCAAGCACAAGGTCCAGAGTGCAATTGCCAATACCAAGAAAAAAAAAATTAATGGAAAATCACAAAGTGGGCAAGAGTTGGGACAAAACCGTGATCAACCAATAAGATTCCAAGTGAAGTCCCTTAGGTAATATTGATTAAATGGGGATCCACTGGAGAAACGAGTCACGTAGCATGCATGCATGCAGTGAGTAAGGATTTCCGGGAAGAAATGGGCTAGGAAGGTTTTAGTCACCACTTAAGGTGACTTATGTCTATTTAGAATATCAGACACTGCTGTTCACCTCTAGGGGAGGTGTGTGAGAGCAGTACTTTTTCTTTTTGAGTCTTGGCCCTGAGTAGATGGGCCTCAATTGTGTTCTGTATTGAGTCCCTCAATCTGCCTATAATTTATCTAACTAGCTTAGCTGTCCGCAGTAGGTCTATAAGGCTCGGAGCCCTTGCGTGTGACCTGCACTCTGCCTGTCCCACCTAGGGTGCTCTGCGTACCCGGGGGTCAAACCCCTTTCCCACTGCCGGAATCATTTTGTCACCTGTGCTCTTTTCGTTCCCCATGTGAGAAAGAACCGAAGCCCTCAATGCCCTGATTCCCGCACTGGCGAGAAATAATGCAATCCGTTGCTGAGCAGGAGCTGTGCCTGAGTTTGGGTGACTTTCAAGGATGAAAGTTAAGGAGGCTAAGAATAGACCAAGGAGCTGTTGTCTGAAGCTGGAGCCTGAGGAGATGCTGCTGTTTCTCCGCGGGATGCTCCCTCTGGCGGCGCATGGGAGAACTGGACGCGCCTGCTGTCTTCTTCCGGGAGACTGGAAGGAGGGTACCAGGAGCAGGGAACGAGGCAGGGAGGGAAGAGAACTCAGAGTACACTGTAAGTTTACGCACATGTGCAACCGCTCAGCAGCCCAGAACTTCCATTCTGCCATGAGTTAAATCATAAAATAGCCGCACACACTGAAGCCCAGAACTGTCACACGGAACCATTTCCAGGTCCTAGGAACAAGGCACACAGTTGGGTCTCCACGCCCGTGTCGTCAGCGTGAGTCGCCCCAGCATCCAGATGCTTCTGTAGTGCTGATGCTTCCATAACGCTGCCCGGTGACCCCGGAAAAGTTCTTCAACGTCCCTGTGCTTGCATCTCAGCTGAGGGACCACAACTGCAGTAGTTCTGAAGGGTAAAGGAGGTGACGAGTAGGAATCATTGTGGGGTTTGAGATTCGTCGACTGGCGTGGGCGCCATCTAGGGGATTGGTGGGGCACACTTCTGGGTGGGTCACAGAAGGGTGACCTTGGGGTCTAGGTCTGGTCCCTGGCCTGGTCCTGTTGGGTATTGTTCCCTGCTCTTCTCCCACCCATCAGAGCCTAAGTAGATTTGCTCCACCATGCTGTTCTGCCACGATGCACCTCCCATGGTTGGCCAACTGGCCATGTTACTGAATGCCCTGAGCCCAGGAACTGAACGAAACCTCTCCTGCTTTAATTCGTGACTGGCAGGTGCTGTGTTCCAGCAACAGGAAAGTAATACAGTTATTCTTGCCAGGCATTCTGGTGGTGCACACCTGTAACCCCAGCACTCAGGAAGTCAAGGTAGGAGGATTGCTATGTTCAAGGCCAGCCTGGGCTATATAGTGAGTTCAGGACCAGCCTGAACTACATAGGGAGACCGTGTCTCAAAAAAAAAATTATTCTTGTTTACGTGGTAGGATATGAAAATGAACAGCTTCTCCAAAGTGCACTGTTATTTCATTCCATCCAAGCCCTGACAAAGCACTGTCTTCTTGAGGGACCCCAAAGGGAGCTTGACTGTACTCACAAAGCTGGAGCTCCAAGGGTCCCCAAGGTCAGCCCACTACCCCACATGCTTCCCCAAGGTCACCTGATCCTTACTTACAGGGCTCTTTGAAGTTAAAGCCACCCACCCAGACCCAGGGTTGGATGAGCCAGGTGTAGGCCACACCCACAACCCTCTAATTTCTCAGTACTAGCATAAAAGCACCCTGGTATCATTTGAAAGTTAAATTTAATTACAGTGTTCTTTTTTTTTCCAGCTACCTCTGAGGAGACAGCAAATGTGTTTAACGTTTAGAGATTCCAGGGGATCTTGGCCTAGCCACTCAGCCTGTCACTTGCCCCAAGGCATCCTACGGAGCCCTTGTATCTTGGGTCAGGAGAGGACACCCTTCCAGGGCCTCTGAGTTCTTAGCCCCAGAGGGCTGGAGAGGTCTCCCCTTCTCTTCTCTGGGAGCCTAGGACACACACAGCCCCCCTCCCAGGTGGGGTGCCAAGCATACTGATGCACATGCCAGGCATAGTACCCTGCTTGGACAGGCAGAACAATATACTACAACCAGATAGTTTAAAGCAGAAGTTACTGTCTCACAGTTCTGGTGGCCAGATATCTAAAATCAAGGTGTCAGTAGGGCCATGCATCCTGCTGTGATCTGAGTGTTGGTGTCTCCTCAAAATTCATATGATAAATCCAATGATGAATGTGACTGTACTGTATACCTAAAAAGTACCAGTAAACTCAATAAGATAAAAAAAAATTCATATGCTAAAACAACATATTCACACCAGGGCTATACATACATGAGTGTCCCCTGCCACCCAAGGGGAGTCATGCATGTAGCACTGGTGATTTCACCCAGCACGAACATGTTAAGCCCCAAAAGGGTGATATTATAAGAGGCAGGGCCTTTGGGAAGTAGTTAGTGATTCTGTTTGCTTGTTTGTTTTGTTTTGGGTACCAGGGCTTGAACTAAGAACCATGAGCTTGTGAGGCAGGTGTGGTGCCACTGAACTAAATCCCAGGCCCAGTTACTGACTTTTAAAAAGAGGCTTGAGGAACACAGTAAAAGGTGCCATTGTGAGACACAGGCCCTCAAAGACACAGACTCTGTGAGCACCTTGATTCTGGACTATGAGATATCAATGTGGATTTCTCTAAATTACTCCTTCCTAGGTATTTGTTTCAGCAGTCAGAGTGGAGTAAGACACTTCCTCTGAAACCCATACTGCTCCTTTCCTGCCTATTCCTGGCTTCTGGTGGCAGCTGCCAATCCTCAGGGCTTCAGAAACTCCGTGGCCTTCAGTGAGGTCTCTGACGGCTGTCACCGGGCATCTTCCCCGCCCGTCCCCACTGATGTCTGCATTTCCCTCTTCCTAAAGAGGCGTGATTCTTTCTGGGTTGACCCAAGTAACCTCACTTTTACATCTGCAAGGACCCTCTTTTCAAATAAGGTCACCTTCGCAGTGACAGGCCTGGGAATTTTTATCTTTTTGGGGAATGATACAGTCCAACCCATAACCAGATATTCAACAAAGGTCAACAGTGACTACTGTAAGACCATGTGCAGGGCACGCAAGGTCCACTCTATGGCATAACAAAAATAATATGCCCAGGCCAAGCCTGTGTCAAGATCACTGTGTCCAGGGGGACCAAAACAACCACCCACCTTTGCACTGAGCCATATCCCTAGCACTGGGTTTTTTGAGACAGGTTCTCACTAAAAGTTGCCCATACTGGGCTTGAATCCTCCTGCCTCAGCCTCCCATAGCACTGGGATTACAGGCCTACACCACCCCACTCCGCTCAGAGCTTAGTTCTGAGGATTTGTTGTGGGACTAGGTGGTGAGTAATGAATGATCTTGTCTCAGGCTTCCTCATTGTCCTTCTAAATAAGTAATTCATTTTCGTCCTTGGTGTTTACATCTTTCAAATATTTGTAGACAGTTATCATGTCCCTTTAGTCACCATTTAGCGCCGCTCTACCTGTTTGCCGTGGTGTGGAGTGTGGGCTGTTATCAGTGTCGTTATTGTTATTATTAATTCCTCCCATGTGCTCCATTAGCCCCTCAGCTGCCATCACCACTGTGAAATCCCTCAGGTTCCCCACCTTTTAAATGCTGACTTACCCAGGACAAGACCCTAAAAGCCGGTAGTGGCAACAAGGGATGGCTTGCAGGCTCTCTGGCCCCTTCGTCCTCTTTAATAATATTGTCAGTTTCCCCAAAGCCACATTTAAAAAACAGACGAACTAAGTGAGAGCAGAGTGCTTCATGTGCAAATATGGCTTCAGGCAAATCCCCCAGGCCTTGCTCCCAAACAGATAATCTTCACTTTCCTCAACTATAAAACGAAGATGAGAATCCCCGCTCTCAACAACCTAGGGTGGTTTTTTTGTTGTTGCTTTGGTTGGCTTTGGTTTTTTGCGAAAAGGCTGTGTCACTCAGGTAGGCCTTGACTCCACAGTCTTCCTGCCTCAGCCTCTCAAATGTGGGGATCACAGGTGTGGACCCACCACTCCTGGCTGACCTGGGGTTCCTGTGAAAACTGGATGGGGATAAGAAGTGAAAAGCATTTTTGTAAGTTAGAAAGCAGGAGGGAGACTGGCATTGCTAGCAATGCCTTCAACACGTGACTGGGTTTCTGCAGAATAGTGCAAGGGTCAACTGTTCTAAAAAGCTGGGATTCTAATTTTGAATTTATAAATAAACTTGATAGAGCTGAGGTTCACCCTAAAATCTGTCTGTTGAAAGAATATACTAAGAGATTTTAGTATTTCAAATAGAGCACAGAAATTGATGTCATAAAGGCTCTGGGAAACGTGACAGATGGTTCACAGGGGACTTTGGAAGGTTACATGGCCATAAAAGATTTTTTTTCAACCCACCTTGTCTTTCATTTCAGATCCCTCTGAAGAGTTCTTCTGTACTTAGAAGACTTATTTTCAGTCTGAGAAGAATCAGTTTCAATGGTTCTGTTGAACATGCAATTCTCACGCAAGTATTTCTATAATTATCCTGTTTCAGTTATAATACAGTTTCTGGAACAATAGGACTTTTATTGTATTGTCATATCTGTTATAATAGATGTTTTATTACAGAAAATTATGGTAGAGTCACTATTATGATTCTGAGGTTTTTATTTCAAATTATTCATAGGATGGAAATTCTTTTCCCTAAGTAGTTTTACTTTAATGCAGCTTTGGAATATTTTTTCCTGTGGTTTTTCTTTTTCTTCTTCTTTTTTTTTTTTTTTTTTTTT
>NW_022900931.1:51958528-51969539 GCF_012274545.1 Fukomys damarensis
TTTGTTTTTTTTTTTTTTTTTTTTTTTTTTTTTTTTTTTTTTTAACTTTGAGATTTCGTTCAATGGCAGAATGTTTTCTTTTGCTCAGTACACATACTGTGAAGTCACCCCTGGGACTTGTTTGTTAACCGGTGGTATACACAATTTTTTTTCATTCGCCTAAATTTCCATGCACCTGTGTAGCTTCTATGATTGCTAAAGAGATTCCCACAGCCCCTACATTAAATGAAACTGATAAATAAATAAATCAGGCTCGGGATGTAGCTCAGGGTGCAAGCCCTGGGTTCAATCCCTAATACTGAAAAATATTATGTTTTGAGAAGAAATCAGTAATATTAGTGACAGCAACAATAGAACAGTTGGGAGTTCAAGATGCATTCAGGTCAGGCAATCTCCTCTTTCTGATGGTAATGCCAGCTCGCCAGCTCCGTGAGGGTGGGAACTGGGGATTTTCTTGCTTAAATCATGGACTCCCAAGTGGCCACTCCCTCACTCCAGCAGGGGGAGGTGAGCTGGGATTCCGATGTGTTTGCGGGTTTGGATGGCAAGGGTTTTAGAGTCCAAGAGGACAGCGTCTCTGAGGGAGGAACTCCTCAAATGATGGGCCTCCTCGTCCACTGTGGAAGGCTTTAGGAACCATGCAGGCTCCAGATTCTCTGTGCACAGAAGTCCAGCACCGTCAGAACCTGCCTCAGTTTAACCCTTATTTCCACACGTCCCTGGTAAAATACATTCCCAGGCACAGAGCCAGGAGCTATGGATGGAGGAACAATTTTAGGCTGCCCAGGAAATAGAGGAAGCCATGTGTTGTGTTCACCCTGAAAGTAACCGAGGCAGAGCAGAGCTCCGGACCTCTTGGTCTCTCCCTCCGCCTCTGCTCTTCCTTAGCACCAACTGTGGCGGGGCCTGAGAGGAGACCGCGCAGAGCACTATGGGTGGTAGATTTGCACTGGGCACAGAGTGTCTTTACAAAGCAAGGAGGCCGAGTGGTACACACACACACACACACACACACACACACACACACACACACACACACACACACACACACACTATAAATTTGGAGAAAATTTCAGGGAATCCTCCAGCAGGGAGAACATTCTGTGATAGTTTGGAGTAAAAGATGCTCGGTTCATCTCAGTGTTCAGGCCTTGATTAAGGTAGCGTTGGGCCGATAGATCATCTTCCGTAGTTTCTGTGGGCCAGGAACTTGGGGATACCAAGTGGGCACCCGGCCCCCCGGAGTGATTTCCTACCCTCGGCTGAGGCTCCAACAGGTGCCAGGCCCTAAACCCTCGCTCCTCGTGGTCTAAATCCCCGCGCAGGATTCTCTTTTCTGGCTGTGGTCAGGTTTTGCAGGAGGAGCTCTGATGGGGAGCAGTGGGGTCCCCACGCGGGGCCTGCTCCGCCGGTGCCTGAGGTTCTCAGGGAGCCAAGTGATTACTCTCAAGTAAGCTCCTCTGTGTATCTGCAGAAACCTCGGAGATTACAGCGCCCACACAATGGGAGCAAAGCTGCTTCTAATAATGCGACAGACAATAGGGCGAGGGGAAGGCAGGGCACCGTGCGCCGCGAGCGCCACGCGAGGCTGGCAGCGCCCCATCTATACATCCTGTTGCTCCACCCCTAAAACAAAGGCCCCGGGCCGGATGTGCTGGGGTGGGGGGCGAGGGTGAGGGTGAGGGAAGCCACCGCACGTGCTTCTCCGCGCATGCAAAGCGAGGGAGACAAAGGGCTCAGCCTTGCCGGAGACAGCAGTGGGGAAATAATTAAGCAGCGAGGAAATACCGTGTGTGGGTTTGAAACGATGTGAATCACGCTCCTGAACAATGCCCGTTGTTCGCAACAAGCTGTTTTCTGCTAAGTTCCATCATGTCATTTGCACGCCCTTTCAATAAAACTAATGATTTATAGCCCCGAGTTTTTGTTTTATTTACACGAAATAAAGTCTTCCTGTCCTTTATTAGTGAGACAGTTCACTCCGGGCAGGAAGCACAGCGGGTGAAGGGAGCTGCCCTGCCAGCCAGATACCAGCGTCCTTTCTGCCAACTCCGCAGGGACTAAGGACTGAGCTTGAACTCTACTCTCACTTTCTCCTGGCTCTTTTCCTAGGAGATGGAAAGGCCTCAAGCACAACAATGTAGCTGGAAGAGGCTTCTCTTTAACCTTTACTCGTAAAGCAAACATTGTTACTAAAGTTTCATGTCGCAACTTGTAAAAGGCTAATTTAAAATATCTATGTATTTATTTATTTATCTGGGGGTTGAACCCAGAGCCTTCCCACTGAGCTACATCCCAGCCCCCCTTTTATATTTTGTTTGGAGTCACAGTCTCCCAAAATCACTAAATTGCCCAAGGTAGGCTAACATTTGCCACCCTTTACAGGCACATGCCACCATGCCCAGCTCAGAAAGCTAGTGTCTTCTACAATTCACTTTTCTTAACCCTCTATGAAACTGAGCAGATGTCAGTAGTTGGCATTAAGGAACAGCACCAACATCCCTGTATTTGTTATCTACTGCTGCAAAACAACTTCAGAATTCAGTAGCTTAAACATTTGTTACCTCCATCGCTTCCCTGGGTGAGCAATGGGGGAGACTTTGGGCGGGTCCAGCTTGGGCCGTCTCTTGAGGCTGCAGGCTTCAGAGGGGTGACTGGGCTAGAGTGTGTCTTGAAGATGGCTCCAGGTTGGTCCCGGCTGCTAGCAAAGAGAGCTCTGTTTCAAAGCTAGCTTCTTCCAGAGGGAATGATCCAGGAAACACAGGAGAAGCAACAGTATCTTTATGGTCTAGCTTTGAGGGTTACCTATCACTCCATCCTGCTGGTTACAAAGTCCTATCTTTGCCAGGAGCAGGGTGGGGTGCTAGCTTAGATATGAAAAGTAGTAGATATGGGTCCCCAGGGGGCTGGGGGTCACCTTGGGACTGGTTGCCACAGTGATTAGCATTACTATTGTTTGGTAGGTTCTGGTTGTTCTTTTCTGGACATGTGGGGAATCTGGAGGTAAATACAATACAGCTAAAGTCATGAGCTTTTACATTTTCTGCCTAGTGCCTTGCATAAGCTAAGCACATGCTCTTCCATTGAGCTGCATCCCCAGCCACCCCCAACCATCATTTCTTATGGTTTCTTATCTCTGTAGTTAATGCAAATTTAAACAATCACTTACTTTAATTTATGCAGGGCCCTCGCTGTGCCCGTTCTCCCTCCAGACTAGGGAATAGAACAGTCGCCAAGAGAGATACAGTGCTCCTCTCTGGTCCCTCATGCTCCAGACAAAACACTGGCAGACAGACAGCAATTTGGGCTATGCTGTTGCAGAAAGTGTCCATGCAGTCACCTGAGGGAGCAAGGGGAGAAGACTCAGCCCAAATGCTGTGGCTGTGGTCCATACACCAGGATCCGCTCCACACTGGACATCTGAAATGACCCAGGCCCTTTAGATTTCCTGCATACGGAGCCTGGGACAGACAGGATGGGATGGGGCTCTCACGCTGTCACACTCTCGGGGAACACGCCCCGCGTTTGTACGTCACAATGCTTCCCGGAAAGTCACTCCACAAGCCAGGCACTTGTCATGTTTTAGCCACCCCTGCATCTCTGAAGCCTAGAAACCTGACTAGTGTGCAACTGATATTTTCTAATTATTGTCATTAATAATTATTATTACTGAGCTGGGCATGGTGACACACACCAATTCCAGCACTCTGGGAGCCTGAGGCAGGAGGATTAAAAGTTTAAACCCATCCTGGACAGCTTAGAGACTTAGTAAGCACCTGCCTCAAAATAAGAAATAAAAAAGGGTTGGGTATGTAACTCAGTCCAAAAGCCTGGTGTTCAATTCCAAAATTTAAAAAAATTATGATTATCATTATTAGTTAATATTTATCAGCCATGGACTTGGGATATAGCTTAGTGGTGCAGTGCCTGCCTGGCAAGGTAAGGCCCTGAGTTCAATTCCTGGTACCAAATATATATATATATATATATATATATATATACACATATGTGTGTGTGTGTGTGTGTGTGTGTGTGTGTGTTTTAAAATCAGCCTTGTTGACGTCCCCACATCTTTCAGATTTACTGGACAGCACCATTAACATGAGTCAATAAAAGTGACTCAGCCTTTAACCCACTTACAGAGGAACTTTGGTCCCGAACTGAAAGTCACAGGGAGAGCCAGCTCTTCCTTTTCCATGAAGCCTGACTCTTCCTGGTTCTTGTTCTCTCCTTCCTTTTCAGCCTCCATCATCCCCTGTACTTAGAATGCCTGGCATGAATGAATGAGGTCTTCATAGAGACTTTCCCAAAGGATCTCTAACTGCATTAGTCACTTTCCTGTCACTGGAACAAAATTCTGGATACCTGAAACTTAAAGGAGGTGAGGTTTATTTTAGCTCAGAGTTTCAGTGGGCTCAGTTCATGGTCAGCTGGCTCCAAGACAGAACAGCATGACAGAGGAAAGCTGTTCTCAGCATTGCAGCAAGAAAAGAGAGAAAGGAAGACCCAGGGACAAAAATACACTCTGTAGGTCATACCTCCAGTGACCTGCCCCTGCAACCAAGCCTCACCTCTGAACATGACACTTAGGGATACACTAACACAAAATAGTAAGTATCACTGACTTCAGCATTTTCACCTGCAGTGGCCACAGAGATTAGGTGTCAGAGCATGACCCTCAAGCAGCCTGAAAGGGGATACTGGGACATCCTGGTTCTTGAAAGTAACACTTGGGCTCAGTCGTACTTTCACCATCGCATTGGGTTTCTCAATACTCTCTTCTCAATGGGCCAGGCTCCAACCCCCTAGGCTCCTCTTGGACGCTCCTTCTCATGTCAGGAAGATCCATCGACTTCAAGAGTGGGGCCCAAAGCTCTGAACTAATACCTTACTTTTAGCATGGCCAGATTTTTAGACTTGTGCCCTTCCCTTCTAAATGCAGGGAAGCAGTGGGTAAAATGCTCCACTCTACTCCCGTGATGGTTTGTGCAGCCACCCCTTCCCCTTTAGAAGGTGCAGCACTCCAGTCCACTTTTCTGATTTTTAGTGGTATTTTTCATCCTAGTGACCCATATGTCTATATGCATACCCATAGGACTGCTGGTTAAAACAAAGACAAAATCATCTTGAGAGGGCAACCTTAAGTTTCCTTCAAGACGTTTTTGAGTATCATGTGCCATCCCTTGCCACAATAATTTGTCATCCCATGCAGTGGCTTCAGAGGCTAACTGAGACTGTCTGTTTAAATCTTCCCCAGAGAGATTGCACCACAGAGCAAAGCCCAGCCTTTCTATGCACAGGTGGATGGAGGAAAAGTTCAGGGGCCATTCTAGAGTGATTTGCACCATCTCAGGCAGAAATACAACATCTTCTTTCATCCTCTGCAGAGTCTGGAGCTGAATTCACACGTTTTTTTTTTTCTTCCCATCACTTAAAATCAAATTCTGCCCTTAATACTGCCTTTCGGAACTGCACCAAAAAATGAGAATGTCTTCTCATGCATACAAATTAACCAAAGTGTAGAGTAAGCCCCCACAGTGTGATCTAGCTTTTAAGCCAAGCTAATTTAAAGCTTTAACCCCTGATTAAGGCGAAGGTGTCTTTTTATTTTAGAAGATGTTTAGGACATTGCCAGGCACCCTACACAGATGCACTGAAGTCGATTGCGGGGTGAAGTATAAAGACAGCAGATGCTCCCTGTATCTTGCTGCTGTGCCAGAGAGGATCATGAATTCGGACGTGGAGCTGAGGCTAATGGTGGCATCTGTCTCCCCTGCGTGCACAGGCAGCCACTTTGTTTGGGCCCTGGTCTGACACCTCCTTGGCTGTTTGTCTGTGGAATTAGGGGGCATTTCCATTTGAAACCTCATACTGTAGCTTGGTGCCTTCTGTACCACATAGAATGGTTGTAAAACGTCCAGCACAATGCTCAATACAATTTTGAAAAAAGAAAAACTGGAATTATGAGGAGGTAAGGGGAAAAAAGGAGTGGCGTGGATTTATTTCTCCTGAGATTCCAGAGGGAACCTCCTGATGACCTCTCCTTAGGAAAACAAACAAACAAAAACAAAAATCGACAAGAGAAACTGCTTCTCTTGCAAATTTTCATTGACTATAATTTTTGCCAAGAAGAATGTTAGGCTTCACCTTGGAGCTCAGGATATAAGTTGAAAGTAACACTAGAGGGCGCAATAGATCAGGAAATCCAGGACCAATGGGGCCCTAGAGGGCGCAAGACGCTGCCCTTCTGATTTTAATCTAACTGTGCAATTCACTTTGTGAGAGCTGCGCATTGGAAATGACTTGTGCTTTTCTCCTTTTTGCTGTGATGAAATTATTCTAGATGTGCCCAAGTTGGAAAATATATTCAGCTATGATTACATGGAATATCAAGGCTGCCTGAAGTTGCAGAACCCAGGCCTACAGGGTGTACGCTTTGTGTTTGAAAGGATGTACTTTGTGTTTCTGTCCTATTTAGCCTGACACTAAATTCCACTCATGTCGAACAGCCCTTCTCTGAGGGAAGCTGGAATTCAGAGGCATACCTGGGAAGCAGGGATGCGGAAAAGTGACAGAGAAAGAGGAAAAGGCTAATACAAGGATGGCTGGGTGTGGTAATCCCAGCACTTGGGAGGCTGAGGCAGGACATTGCCATAAGATCGAGGTCAGCCTGGGCTACGTAGTGAGACCCTATCTAAGAAAACAAAACACTAAAAAGGGGGGGGTAATATAAGGATGAATTATCAAGGCTTGTCACTACTATAGGCAACCAGGGTTCAGTCCTGTGGGGACTTTGGAGGAGTCCGTCACAGACTTCTCAGACCCTCTTGCCTATGCCCCATTGGCTGAAGGCCTCCAAGGGGGCATTTGTCTCCAGAACTGCTAATCTGCACATGTGTGCTTGCTGAACAACCTTGGGGAATCCTGGGACCAAAGCAAATGTGTGCTCAAGGCAAGGAGCCAAGGGGTCAAAGCAAGCGGAAGTTGCACAAGACGCAGCCATGGCTGCAATCAGCAGATGCCAACAGGATGTGAGCAGAGCACAGACATCTAGAGCCGATCCCTGGGGCCACTCACGTCCACGTGCGCCTTGCGTTTCATCCATTCTGTCACCAAGTCTGCAAGGTGGAGGTCAACTGCAATGCTGAAGCCGTTTTGGTATCCATCCACTCCTCTGGCTGGGTCTTGGGTGAGGTTGGAAGGTCGCCCAAGGGTCTGCTTGATTCCCGGGGTGGCAGTGTTGGGAGGCGGCGGCACCTCTGTGGGTTAGGTCACGGGGGCAGGAGGCATTCCCATTGCCCCTTTGGTCATTCTCACAAGAGAAGGCCTGCTCACATTGTGAGCACTAGTCCCTCTGTGCCTGCCATGGTACCGCTCTCTCCGAATCACCAGAGGCCAATCCAGTGGGTCTGCCTGACCTCGGATTTTAAACCTCCAAAACTGTGAGCTAAACCAACCATTTATCTTTATAAAGTTAGTGACTTCAAGCATTTCACTGTAGCAATTCAAAGCTAACAGACCCACCTATACCAACCCTTCCGGATTTCCCTCTTAACCAATGTGTTGACTTGTTTAGGTTCTGTGCAGATGCAGTGACCCTGTGTTCATCCTAGGGGCTTCTGAGCCCTTAGCTGCTTGGTCTTTGTTGGTCCATGGTACTGAGGTTGTTCCTTTACCTTTATTGCATGGCAAGGACCCACCAAGGCAACCCAGTGCGTCCCCCGGTCCAGAGCTCTCTCCTCCCTCTGTCTTCCTCGAACAACAATGCTATTTCTTCATGATAGTCAGGATCACCATCTCCTGCCACTATGATCGTTCCCTTCTTTTTTATTGCAAAAATATACATAAAATATAAAAATTTCCATTTTAATCATTTTAAGTGTAAAATTCCACCATGTTATTTTACATCAGTAACACTGTGCAACAGTCACTACTGCCTATTCCTAAAGTCTTTTCATTACTTCCAGCAGAAACTTTGTAACCATGAAGCAACAATCCCCCGCAGCCCTTAGTATCTACTAATCTAATTTCTGTCTCTATGAATTTAACTATTCTAGATATTTCATATAAGTAGAACCATATATTTGGTCTTTTGTACTTGCTTTGTTTCACAAAGCATAGTGCTTCCAAGGTTCAACCATGTGGTGACATGAATTAAAGTGTTGTTCTTTTTATGGCCAAATAGAGTTCCATTAAATATATGTACTACACTTTGTTTATTCATTCACTTGTTGCTGGGCACTTGTGTTCTTCCCATCTTTTAGGTAGTGTGAATAATGCTGCAACGAACAGCAGCATGCAAATATGTGTTAAAATCCCTATTTTCAATTCCCTTGTTTTTTGAGGGGAGGACCAGGGATTGAATTCAGGACCCTGTGCTTCTGAGGCAGGCACAGCGCCACTAAGCTAAATCCCCAGCCCAGTTACTTTCAGTTCTTTTGTGTATACACCTATGAGTAGACTTGCTGCCTTGTGGGTTAATTATATTTTTATTTTCACTTATTTTTTGGTAATTATATTTTAATTTTAAAAACTCTTATCCTGTTTTCCATAGTAACTGAATCATTTTACATTCCCACCAATGGTGCCCAAATATTCCAGTTTCTCACCACACTTATTTTATTCTATTTATTTTAGTCTCTTTTTATCCTTAAGTATTATGATGAGTGTAAGCGATACCTCATTTTGGTTTTGATTTGCATTTCCCTAATTAATAATGTTGAGAATCACTTCATATGGCCATTATACATTTCTTTGGAAACATAACTATTCAAGTCTTTTGCTCATTGTTAATTGCATTGTTTGTCTTTTTTGTTGTAAAGTTGGATGAGTTCTTTATATATTCTAGATGTTAAACCCTTATCAGTTATATAATTTATAAATATTTACTCCTATCCTTTTAGCTTTTTAATAATGTCCTTTGATACTTGAAAGTTTTAAATTTTGATAAAGTGTAATTATTATTGGTCATGGTTGTGGTGTAATATAAGATTATGTTAGAATATGTTGCCAAAGCTAAGGTCATGCAGATTTACCCATGCTTCTTTTTTTTTTTTTTTTTTTTTTTTTTTTTTTTTTTTGAGACAGGGTCTCACTATGTAGTTGAGACTGACCTGGAACTCACTATGTAGCCCAGGCTGGTCTTGAACTCACAACAATCCTCCTGCCTCAGCCTCCCAGAGTGCTGGGATTACAGGCGTGTGCTACCACACCCGGCTCCCATGCTTTTTCTTAAGAGTTTTATGGCTTTAAATCTTATGCCTAGGTCTTTCTAGGTCTTTGATTCATTTTATTTTTTAACTTTTTTTTTTTACTTTGAATCAAACTCAGGACCTTGCACTTGTCAGGCAGGCACGGTATCACCGAGCTAAATCCCCGGCCCTTTTGATTAATTTTGAATTAATTTTTGTCACGCTTTCAGTGTCGGGAATAGTTCATTCCTTTGCATGTGAAAATTGATTGCCTTATTCTCCTCCCTCCTCCTCTTCCTCCGCCTCCTCTTCCTCTTTCTCCTTTTTCTTCTTTTCTTTTTCTTCTTGTCTTTGGCCCTCTGACAGGAGAGGCCCAAAGTGAGGATGATATTTATACTTCCAAGCAGTGGGATTTGTGATACCTTCTGACAAAGCCTTCCTCCACTTGTTCACTCTCAGCAAGAGCAAAGATGTCTGCCTTGCCAGTGGCTCCCCAAAGCTGTGGGACAGAAAGCACACATTACTCATTTCCGCCCTGAGGAGCACAGGGTCACGCAACAGTGTATCCACTGTGGTTTACAGGATAGCAACCATCGGTGCAGTCCACAGAAGAGGGCCTTCCAAGGCTGCCTTAGGCCATTTGCTTCTGGATGAATCTTGCAGTCATGAGCCTCCCTTGCTATAGAACAGATCCCGTGGCTTGAGGCAATATTGTTTGGGTCCCTTGTCAAAAAAGCGGAGGGGTGTAAGCTCTCGGATGCTGTTGCCAGAGAAGGTACTGATGGCAAGAAAGAAAAGTCCCTGTCTAGTGCATATGTCAATTCTGAGAAAGATTAAACACTGTCTCATCTGTGGTACAGGGGGTCGGATGTAATTACACACACACACACACACACACACACACACACACACACACACACACAATCTTTGATTTTCCTTCCTTTAGACGTGTCCCCAGTAGGGATTGCTGGATCACATAATAGCCATTGGCTCCCTAGTCTCCTTAAGAAGCCAGGCATACTGGGGGCCTAGAGTTAGTCCATGCTGCTGGAAGGTGGGGCAATCAGTAGCATCAGCAGTCAGATCTTCCTTAACAAGCAGGGACCCGTGATGTTGGGTTTATGCTTAGCCTGATCATTGCTACCCTGCCAGCCCAGCCCTGGAACTGTATTCTGCCCAAACTTGGGGTGAATGATGCTTCCTGCTTCCCAGGATGGACCATCTGTCTGCCCAGGCCCTGAGTGCCTCCCGCAGAAGTGCTAGGTGGCGTCCTTCACAGAAGCCTGAAGATGGGCACCCGTTCCCATGTCAATCTTATCAGCTTTTCCTTTTGTCTCAGGTGACATGGCTCAGCATATCCATGGCTGGTCCTGTCCCGATTTGAGATTTTCATATTTTGCTTATCACGAAGTTTTTATACTAATTTTGACTTTATTTATATTTCTTTGAGACAGGGTCTTGCTGTAGAGTTCAGGTTGGCCAAACTCACTATGTAGCCCTGACTGACTGCCCTTGAACTCATAGCGATCCTCCTGCCTCGGCCTCCCAAGTGCTGGGATTACAGGTGTGCGCCTCCTCTGTCAGCTGGCCATAGGGACACCCCTCCCCTGCCACACACCCACAAGGCCACTCGTCTCATCTGGGAGAGAAGTGTCACAGAAGGCAGGTGACATGGGGGTCTAGGCCAGCTGTTCACTGACCTAGATGTTCTCTTTGGCCATCCTTGGGCCAGATCCCAAGTGCATCATTAAAAAATTGTATTTTTTATATTAACACATGATAGTTATACCTATTTGTAGAACACAGTGCAATTTGCAATA
>NW_022900931.1:51969564-51982967 GCF_012274545.1 Fukomys damarensis
GTCACGATCAAGTTAGGTAATTGGCATATCTATTACTTCAGATATTGAGAACTTCTTTGTGTTGGGAACATTAAAAATCCCCTCTTCTGACTATTTTGAAATATAAAATTAATTTTTGTCAGCCATAGTTATTCTATGGTGCTACAGAACATTAGGAGTGATTGGTCTTAGCCAGTTGTTACCCTGAATCCACTAATGGTCTAGGCTCGATCTCCCTCCTCCCCTCACCCACCCCAGTGTCAGGTAACTACTGTTCTACTCCATGTCTCTGATGAACCCTTTTAGACTCCACATACAAATGAGAACTTGTGATATTTGTTTGTCTAAGCCTGGTTTATTTCACTTAGCATAATGTGCTCCAGGCTTGGCCATATTGTTACAAATCACAGGATTTCCTCTTTCATGAATGATTAGTATTTTATTTCCCACATATACACATTTTCTCTATCCAGTCACCATCCACGGAGACCTACACTGGCTCAATAATTTAGCTAGTTTGAATAGTACCATAAACACACACACACACATTTGATTTTCCTTCCTTTAGATGTGTACTCAGTAGGGATTACTAGATCACATAACAGTTTTATTTTGAGTTTTTGAGGCACCTCCGTGTTGTTTTCCATCATGATTCTTATTCATTTATATTCCCACCAACAGCAATCAAGAGTTTCCCTTTATCGGTATCTTCACCAGCATTTTTTTCTGTTTGATGATAGCCATTCTGACTGGGGTAAGTTGATATCTCCTTGTGGTTTTGATTTGCATTTCCCTGATGATTAATGACATTGACCATATCTGCATATACTTTTTGACCATTTGTCTCTCTTTGTTTGAGAAATGTCTATTCAAGTCACCCTTTTATTTTCTCTTGGATTATATATTCTTTTTGTTGTTGAATTCCTTACATATTCTGGATGTTAATCCCATATACAGTTTGCAAATACTTTTTCCTATTCTGTAGATTTCCTCTTATCTTTGCTGTAAAGAAACATTTTATTGTCACATTATCCCATCTGTCAAATTTCTCTTTTGTTGCATGGGCTTTTGGATTCATATCAATAAAAATTTTTGTCCGGACCAATGTCCTGAAGTGTTTCCCTCATGTTTTCTTCTAGCAGTTTCATCATTAATGTCTCCCCATAAGTCTTTGATTCAGTAAATGCATGTTGGTGCACACTTATAATCCCAGCACTCAGGAGAGTGAGGCAGGAGAATCATCTTGAGTTTGAGGCCAGCCTAGTTTACTTAGTGGGTTCAAGGCCATCCTGAACTACATAGCGAGACCCTGCCCCCACCCCCAAAAAAGCATGAACAGGTCTCAGCAGCAGAAGGCACAGCCTTACTCCATAACATGAAAAGTCTATGATTCTCTCCTGCTCAGGCCTACCAGACTGTCCATGGCAGGGATGTCCTGGCGCATCCCAAACGCTGGGAGCCTAAACATGGCCAGTGTGGCAGTTCCTGAATATTTCTCGTTTAACTCCTACTTTTGGCATACATATGTCTTCTTGCTAGGTCATCGAGAGTTTTTACCATTCCTGTCACCAGGTCTGGGGAGCACAACATCATCAACAAGCCACTGGTGTGCTGTCCAGACTATGTAGTGACCAAGAGTAAAGTCTTGGAAGAAAGTCAATGCGGGAAAGAAAGGGAATCAAGGATTTTCCTTATGACACTTTGATAAAGTCACTTCAAGGGTGGATTCCAGTTTGCAGCCCCAGCAGAGTCCTGGGCACATGGCAAAGGGTTGTGTGGCTCGACGGGTGAGGTGGACAGATGAACTCATGAGTGGGACTTTTCCCAAGTCATCAGCCAAGTTGTTCATGGAAGGTCAAAACAGCACCTGAGCTTCACGTGATGGAGGGTGCTGTAACCCTAGCACTCAGGAGACAGAGGCAGGATTGTGGCGAGTTTGATGCCAGCCTGGACTACATAGCAAGACCCTGTACCAAAAATAAACAACAACAACAACCCAGCAACTTAGGAGGAAATTTGAATAAGATTTGTAGATTAGACCATAGTACTGTCTTCAGGCTGGGGATGTAGCTAAGTGTCACAGTGCCTGCCTGGAATGCCCAAGGCCCTGAGTTCGATTCTTAGTACTAAAAATACAATCGCACCGTCTTGGTGGTTAGTTCATGATTTTGATAATTGAACTGTGATTATATAAGAGAATGTCTTTGTTTGTAGGAAATTCACGCTGATACATTCAGGAAGAAATGGAAATTATATTTTGTAACTTACTTTCAAATATTAAGAAAAGGAAATTATCCATTTATTTACCAGAGAGAGCGAATAACACAGCAAATATGTTAACATGAAAATATCTTGGGGGAAGCTTGTCATGGTGGCACACAGTTGTAATCCAGCACTCTGGAGGCTGAGGCAGGAGTAATCACAAGTTTGAGGCCAGCCTGGACTACATATTGAGACTCTGTCTCAAACAAAACAAATAATATATTTGGGGGAATCTGAGCAAAGGATATATGGAGTTCTTTGTCCTATCTTTGCAACTTTTCTACAAGTTTGAGGTAATTTTAAATAAAAATTACAAGTAAATACGAGAATAATTTTAGTTAGCAATTTAATCAGTCAAAAGTTAATTTCATCAAAAGCAATACATAAACAACAAACCTACCTCCTTGGAGTGAATATGGAACATCCTTGTTCACTGAAAGGCTAGACAAAACCCCCAATCAGAAACGACGTAGGTACAGAATGTAATTTGGTTCTTATCTTCACAACTGAGTCTACAAACTATTGAAAGTAAATTTATTTTTCATATTTTATTGAATTAAGTTAAAGCGTAAGTTATAATTGCTACTATGCTCTAATTCTTAGGACAAAGAATGAAATTAAATGCTTTTGTGTTTTGATACCTGGGCTCGAACTCAGGCCCTTGCACTTGTGAGGCAGGCGGTGGCACCACTGAGCTAAATCCCCATCTCAAGTAAAGGTCTTTGTTTTTGTTTTTGTTTCTTTGGCACCAGGGATCTAACACTGGACCTTGCGTTTGCTAGGCAGGTAGCACCACCACTGAGCTAAATCCCCAGCTCTGAAATTAACTGTTGAATCTATTCTCAGCCAAAGAATCCTTTCTGGAAAAAATAAATATGATGACATCCTCTGACACCTTTCACTCAGGACCTGCACAGGGTGGTCATGCATTGATCATTTCTCTAAAAAACAACTAAAGCTTCCAACATCTGATACTCAGACTGGACCCCTATGGCAGGAGAACTCAGTGTCCTTGTGTTTGTCACCCTGTCTAACTCCGTGGTACGCTCAAAGCCGCCGCACATGGCCTGAGCAACTCCCCAGGGCCACTTTAATCATGTTGGTGAACCCCTCCTTTGGGGCAGGCTGTGATCTCCTAAGTGATCTGCCTCCCATCTCCTGATGACTGAACTGACTCAACGTGCTATGTTCAGATGGAGATGCTGATGAGATGCAGAGAGAAAGACTTTGGTGTTAAGAGCAAAGGAGTGTGAGCAGGGTGTGTGTGTGTGTGTGTGTGTGTGTGTGTGTACGCGCGTGTGCACGTGCACTATGTTTTCCTTGTCATGTGGAGCTGTGAAGCTCCTCATTCAGGGGCCTCTACTCTCTCTCAGCCAGTCCGAGCCACAGGAGTGTGAATGGCTGAGCCGCCTGAGGGAGAAAGCCCTTCAGGGACTCAGTAGCTTTGAAGCCACCTGGCTGCTTCTGCTTACTGGAGCCCAGTCGCCCTGAGGTCTGTGACTTGTTTTATGATTGGAGGGTGAAAGGAGAGCGATGGAGAGATTTGCAAATGGCCAGCAGTTTCTCTGACCTTATGGTCAGCTTCTACCTATTTGGTTCCTGCAAGATCTTGCATTCTTAAAATTTAGGGTTCAAAACTGTGTGTTAAGTGAAAGCGCTTTAGAGTGGTTTCCACGCTTGAAACTGAAGGCAGTAATCACAGCCCCATTCACCTGTGAGTCCCCCGGCTGTGGGCTGTCACCTTTGCCTCCATAGCTGCTGCTCATCTCACAGTCGTAAACTGACTTCACTTTTGCCAAGCATTGCCTTCAGCCATGTGTGGTGAAATTTCCCCATCCTCCTCCCTGGCGCAGTCTCCTTAGGGGACGGTGTGTCAACATCACCGGGGCACCTTTTGTGGCTCAAGGCTCTCTCCGAGCAAGCGGCAGTTTGGATCTCTCTGGCTCCACCAAGTGCCAAAGGGCCCTGCCCTCCCCATCCGCACGTTCTGTCCCCGAGAGCTGGGAAACTGCTTGCTCCCCTATTCACTCTCAAAGGGCTCCAGGGAACTGGGGTGGCCTGTGCCGCACTCTTGCTTTCTCAGGCTGCTCTACCTGCTGGTCCCTCCAGCCTCCAGACTTGGGATGCTCCCGACCTGTACCTTTCAACCAGAGCGTGCCCCTGTCACTGTGCCCACGTAAGCCCTGGCTCCCAGGGATGTATGTCAAGTCTCTGAAGAGCTCTGCAGCTGTCTTCCTCTGCCAGCCCGCAGCTCCCGAGGTGAGCCAGCAACCAGGCTGGGGTAAAACACAGGACACCTCAAACCGGCTCTGGTGGCACACGCCTATAATGCCAGTACGCAGGAGGCTGAGGCAGGAGGATTGTCATGGGCAGGCTAGATAGTGACTTTAAGGCCAGCCTGGACTACATTGGAGACCCTGTCTCAAAAAACAAAACAAAACAAAAACCAGGTGCCTCGCTCTCCACGTGTGACTCCCTGTTGGGGTTTGGGAGGGGAAGGGGTGACTTCAGCAATCCCACGTGGCAGATGACTCCCTGTACTTGGGCCTGTGCATATGCACGGAGCCAAGTTACCACCAGGCATGGAGGAAAGGACCGTCTCCCGGAGAGGGCCCCCTTCCTGTGTGATCTGGCTGCTCACAGACCTGCCGGAGAGGCCAAAGCATCATTGTTACTGGTTGAGCAAGCAGCGTGACAGGCTCTTCACTGCTCCTCCCTGGCCTGGAAAGGGACACAAGGCTAACTGCCAGGGTTGAGGGGACTCCAGGCTGCACGGGCCACACCTGGCTCTGGGGACCCCATCTGCATTCCCAGGGCTGACCCCACCCTGACGCCTGGGCCTTCCCTCTCGGTCTGCGATGTGCACAGGTGGCGAGGAAGACCCTTTACACAGAAGCGGGGGTTTCTGTTCCCCACGGTGCCGCTGCTAGAGGCACTGAGGAAGGCAGGCTCGCTTCGTGACTTTTTAATGAGCATGAAGGTTTTTGCTACTGCCCCTGCCTCATCCTTGTTGTACAGAGACAGGCAAAGACAAGCTCCGGAGGGTGTGGGCTCTGTGGGGCACAGCAAGTTCAGTCGCCCTAAGGCTGGAAGAAAGCCAGTCTGACCCCTCACTTAGCTGACCTCCCCACCTGCTCTCTCCCGCAGGTGCCTGTTTACAGTAGTGGCCTCGGGTCCAAATCCCAAGATGGCCCTGGGCAGGGTGGCCTGGGCCCCACATCCGGCAGCTGATATGACCTGGCTCTGGGAGGGCCGGGGTTCCAGTCCTGTTGCTCAGGGACCCGCTGGCGCCTGGGCGCGTTGAGACAATGCGGGTATCTTTCCTAACAGGTACTTTATTTAGGGGCTAAGAAAATCTCCTATTGTTCATATGCCTTAAAATGACCGAGATCAACTCTGATCCGTGAGGAGTTGCCAGAGAAATAACTCAGACAAGACAGCGCCCAGTCAGGACTGAGGTCATGTCCAAAACTGCTCCGTTTTTTGCAAGTCCCATAGGAAGACGCGGCAGTCTTTAGGGACCCAGTCCAGGAAAGGCTGTGGCCTGGATGCTTGGCGTCACCCTCAGCACCTCTCAGCCTAGTGACTCAGAACGTTTGTCTGATTCGATGTCTTCCCGTGTGGACCAAGGAACTGGGCGCGAGACACTGAGGGTGGTGAGGGCGGGCGGGGGACTCCCAGGCAAAGCGGAAGTCGGCTTGGGAAGGGCCTCCTTAGCCAGCCAGCAGAGGGAGCACTCGAGCCAGGCATCAATGAACAGGTGGGCTGCAGTTTGCGAACCAAGGCCTGGGCTGGGTGGACCTATCTGAGGGGCCTCTGAATCCGCTAGAATTTGGGACTTTGTGGTGGATTCCTGTAATCCCAGTACTCCGGGAGGCTGATGCAGGAGGATCGCAAGTTTAAATCCAGTCTGGGCAACTTAGTGACTTAGTGAGACCCCCCCCACGAGACCCTGTCTGAAAAAATTAAAATGGCTGGGCATGCAGCTCGGTGCAAAGGCTCTGGGATCAATCCCCAGTACTTCCAAAAATAAAATGACAAAATAAAAAGCCATAGGAAGTCACTCGAACAGGAGAAGGAAGGGGAAGGCCACAAGAAAATGACAGTTCCAGGATATGTGGAACCGTTGGAGTCAGGGGTCCAAGTCCTGGGTGCGGTGGGATGGAGTTGGGAGATGACCGGAGGGGCCCTGAGGAGGGGTCAGCCCCTGAGGGGAAGAAAACAGAGTGCTCTCTCTTCTCTGCCTTCCCTGCCTCCTGCTTTCTCTTCCCAGCAGGGGAGGACAGGGCAGGAAGACTGCGCCTGTGATCCGGACAGAGCCCTGGCAGCAGCCTGGCCGTGGACTTCCTGTGAGAAGTCAGCGTCTCCAACCTGCGGTCCTGTGTCACCGCCCACTATGGGAGACATAGAGGAGCCCAGGAGTGCTGGGGCAGCAAAGGGAGCAGGCACGTCCAATGGGGTGGCCACATCTGATGGTGATCTGGTGAGGGGCAGAGGACAGTAGCCTTGGGTCCCCTCAGGCCGCTGTGCTCTTGCACCAGGCAGAGTGAGATGTTGTGTCCCAGAAAAGCTAGGGCAGAGGGAAGTGGCTGGGTGTGGTTGTGGAGGGTCCCACTCTGGAGCCCCCCCCACCAGTCACTGGAGGGCTGGTCAAGGAGGGGCTTCAAGGGTGGGAAGAGCCAGGAGGTGGGGTGTGCTGAAGGTGAACCATCTCTGCAGAAGAAGGCAGCAGTCAGCCAGGCCAGGTGATCCCAGCCCTCTGGGAGGCTGAGGCAGGAGGGTTGCCAAGTTTGAACCCAGCCTGGGCAATTCAGAGACTTAACAAAACCCTGTCTCAAAATAAAAAGGAATGGGGGAAGTAGCTCAATACAGACATTCTGGATTCAGCCCCTTGTACTGCAGATAAAGGGGAGCAGTTAATTTGGTAGCCTTGCTTCACGGCCTACCCAGCAGCACAGTGGGCCACCTCCTCCCCAGGCAAGGGCTCCCTCTGGTTATGTGCATGACATGGCTACGACAGGCACCTCAGTACTAAGCCACCTCCCACTAATCCCCAGTGGTGAATCTGAATCCATTGTTCAGGGCCCTTCTCAGCTCCCCCAGATCGTGTCAGAACCTCCCATCTCCAGTCTGCCTCCTCTGTCCTGTGTAAGAGTTGAGTGCATTTTGTCTGGTCCCTGGGAGGTGAACTCCTCATGGACAGGCATCTTGCTGCCCTCCTTCTCTGGATCCTTGGCTTTGAGCCAAGGGTCTGACAGCCACTAGACAAGTGGAAGGTTTGCTGAATGACTACATGATCACCAGTTGCCATCCTAGTTCAAAGCTAGCACACGGAGATTTGGTGAGTCACGTTGTGACAATCAGAACTTCCCAGCATGGAAAGCATTCTGCCTGGAAAGGCGGTGCTCAGAGGAGAACAGCTGGAGGTTGTTCCAGGTAGAAGAGGAGATTCTGGTGATGGGGAGATCATCAGAACACCTAGCCTCTAACTCCTGCTCCTGCCCTCCCAGCCTGAGAATAATGAAAGAGCAACGACCATCGAAAGCTGACAGGTTCACAGTCGTAATGCCAGAGTTTGGCACTTAGCTTAATCTGAAAATATTTGCCAACCCATTATGAGTAACAATATTTGCAGCTTAAAAATGCCTCCCCTCCACAGCTCCAGAGTGGGGAGCTCTGTTCTGAGCAGACAAAGACATATGCACGGCTATTAGAGCAAGCCGACAGGGCAAGCTGCCCACCTAATTGTGAGAATCTCTCTCAACTTCCTCCCCGGGGGCCATTTTGATACCTTAGCCAAACAAATGGGTGGGGGGTTATGGGTGGGGTTTGCAGGGCACGGGGCTTATTTATTTTCTAGCTCCCAATTCCATCTCTGTTAAGGACTGAAGATTTAGATCATCACAACATTCGTGTGCAGAAATCCTGACTCTCACTGTGACGGTCTTTTAAGGAGGAGCCTCTGAAGAAGAATGGGATTTGTGCCCTTATGAAAGGGACTCTCTCTTTCTGTCACATGAGGATGTGGCTGTGACTCAGGACAGGACCTTCACAGAGCTCACCAGGCTTATCTTGGGCTTCGAGAATCCAGAACTATATGAATAAAGTGCGGCTGTTTAGGATAACATAGTCCCTGGGCTTTGTCATCGTGGCTCCAAAGGACTAAGCTATTTCCCTTACTCCACCTCCCACAGACAGGTCCCCCTCTCATGGACCCTGGGCTGTTGTCCTTGGGTGCCCACACGTGGCTCTTCAGGATACTGTCAGGCCCCATGGGAAGATGACCAAGGTCCCTGAGAGAGTCCACAATCTGAGCAAGAAGGCTCTGTCCTCCCTAGGGAATTTCCAAGGGGCCACCCTGAGCTCTGTGTCCACAGGCAGAGATATGTGCACAGAAGTTGAGACCAGAGGAGGCAGGTGGCTGTCAAGGGCCTCCCAGCCAGCTTCGGTGCAAAAGGAAATTTGTTCTCTGCCATTACTGGGAAGTCCATAGCGGAGCTTCCTGCAGGGCCTCTTGGTTCAGGGCCTGCGGCTTCTGAGCTGGTACCACGCATGGCTTCTAGCTCACACCCAGGATTGCAGAAGCAAGAGCGCTTTTCTGTGCCTGCAGCTGAAACCCAAGGGTCTTCTCTTCCCACTCACTGGCTCAATTCATGCCCCTCTGATCTTTCACTGGGACAAGGGGTGTGCAATATGACAACCGTCCCTACCTACAGCATAAGAGCTGACAATGGTTTCCCAGAGATGGTTTCCCAGAGAAAAGCTAAAGTGTTTGTGTTAGCTTTCTGTTGCCGTAACAAAATGCCTGAGATAATTAACTTATAAGGAAAAGAAAGGTTTATTCAGCTCAATTTCAGAGGTTCCAGTCAATGGTCACTTGGTCTGATCACTTTGGGCATGTGGTGAGGCAGAATAACATGGCTGGGAATGTGTGGCAGTGAAAAGCCACTCACCTCGTAGCAGCCAGGAAGAGAGAGAGAAGCAAGGGCCGCGACACCTCCTTTGAGCACACAGCCCCAGTGACCTGACTTCCTTCTACCCAGGTGCCCCTTCCTACAGCTCCCAATAGCACCATCAGCTGGGGACCAAGCCTTTAACACGTGAGCCTTTGGGGGACACTTCGGATCTGAACTATAAAGTGTCCTTACAAGAATGAGGGAGCACACCTGTAACCCCAGCACTCTGGGAGCTGAGGCAGGAGGATCACAAGTTCAGGCTCAGCCTGGGCAACTCGGTGACTTAGTGAGATCTGTCTCAAACTAAAAAATAATTTATGAAAGGGCTGGCTGGGGATGTACCTCAGTGGGAAGGCCCTGAGTTCCATCAGAGAGAGAGAGAGAGAGAGAGGGAGACAACAGATGCTGGGCTGAAGGAATGTTCCATTAAGGGATAAAAGAAGGCAAAGGAAAAGGAAGGAGTCTGCTGGCTTGACTGGTTCAAGAAGGCAGCCCTGAAAGCAGTCCTTTCCACAGAAGCCCAGCCAACTGGAGAATTAAGGCATCTGCGATGAAAACAATATATTTTATTTATTTATTTATTGCAGTACTGGGGATCGAACTCAGGACCTTGCGCTTGCCAGGCAGGTGCAGTACCACTGAGCTACCTCCCCGGGGCTGAAAACAATATATTTTAAAATGCTGCTCGGGCTGGGGAAACAGCTGAGTGGTGAACTACAAGCTTAGCACACACAAGGCCCAGGCCCCCATGCGGCACGGGGAAGGCTTCTATTTCTGTTATGGGGATGTTTGCAGGCAGGAACTCTCAGGGTAGTTCAGGCCAGGCATCTCTCGGGGTGAAGGCAGAAGAGCGTGGTCGCCACAGACACCTGGGCTCCACTGCTCTGAGGCCAAGCCCGGGCCTCCTGTCTCAGCCTCGCTCTGCTCTGAGGCCCATCTCTGAAAGCCTTTCCTTCCTTCTGCACCATCCCCAGAGGAATACAGGGGCCTGCCACTGCCATGCGCTGAGCAGTGGCCACAGAGAGAGGTCCCTGTATCCCTGGGGATGGGATAGAAAGTGCTAAGGAGTCGCCACGCCAGGACCCGGGTCAAGCGCACCTGGGCAAGGGAAGCAACCACAGCAAAGGCACACAGGACAGACAGCTCGCTGGAAAGTCAGGACTGTGGGCATCCCGGGAGCCCTGGGCACCCAAGGCAGAGCGCGGCCTGGTGCATCCAAGCTGCCCGGAAAACCCAGGCCGTCCTGCGGTCCACTCACTCATTCTCACAGTGGCTCTTCCCACCCGATGATGGATTTTAAAGCAAGCAAACAATAAACCACTGCGGAGAGCAGAGTGGGCCAACCTCATCGTTTATTACCCAGAACATCCTCTTTAAATCTTCAGCAGGATGGGGCAAGACCTTGAGGCTCTCATCAAGTTTCTCTGCGACATTAGGATCCAGTCGGACTGCGCCAGGCTCCCGGCCGGGGAAAGCGGCCTGTGTCAGCGTCAGGGCCGGGGGTCACTTGGACTTGGGGACTGTGGGAGTCCTGGGGCTCGCATTTATAGACCCAGATCTGCCCAGTAGCTTTAGACCCCAGCACAGTCATGATTCAGAGCAAGAGAGAGAAAGAGGAAGTTGGTTAGACAGAGATACAGAAATTAGAAGGCAGCTTCTGAAAACTCCTCCACCACTCTGGCTGCTGTGACACAGCCCAGGGGAAGGGGTTGGAGACCTCAGGGGACAGCAGGAATGGGCGTTGGGGCCAGAGCCTTCTCTAGGCCCCTGACATCCTCCTCCAGACTTCTGCCTACTGCCCCTGTCCGTACTGGAGGCCTCTCCCTTGGGGAACAGGAAGCCAGCACTGCCATTCGCCAAGAAGCCTCCGGGCACCAGACCTGAGGCTCTGGGACAATTGTCAGAGATGCGGTGCATGGCAGCAGCCACCACATCTCCAACTCCTGGCAGTTTCACCCTGTGCCTGGCCCTGGCCAGCAACATCTGTGGGCCCAGCAGCGGGGCAGGCGGTCTTCTGAGCACCCAGATGTGGTAGCACATCTGCGAAGCTGGGCTGCCCCTCTGCCTGCCTGGCTGGATCTGGATGTCACTCAACATTCAACAGAGATATGTGGAGCACCTGTTGTGCACCAGGCCTTGGGGGCATGAGGGACAGGGGAGGTGACCCGCTACGCCTCCCCAGGGCATGACAGCATGCACTTATGGTAGGTGTCCCACTCTGTCCCAGGGGTGTGTTTAGTTCTCCTGGATGTGAAGCCCATTTTGAGAGCAGACACTAAGCATGATTTGTAAAAAAAAAAAACAAACAAAAACCACGTTACTCCTCAAGCCAGCTCCTGACAAAAAGCATGTGCTTGAATATTTCTTTATAGTGGATTTGTCAGTATTACAAGAGGACAAAGGCACAAGGACAAGGTCTGGCTTGATTTACCTAGCGCAGTGTGGCATCCCCAGGTGACTCCAGACAGCTGGAGGACGGAGGGGCAGGGCTGACTGCAGAGGTCTCCTCGGAATCCGGAGATTCTTCAAGACTCGCCCTCTTTCCCCGTGGAAGGCTGGGTCCTGGTCCAGTCCTGCCTGGCCCTGTCACCTCTCGGCCGAGTCCACGGCAGAGCAAGGCCCCAGTTCCTACAAAGTCCCAGCTGTCCAATCGGCAGTCCAGCCCCTCAGCAAGGAAGCAGACACAGCGCCTCATGCTCAGCAGCAGCGTGACATGCCCACTGCCCACTCTGCCCGTGTCCTTCTCCAGGTGGCTCTGGGCGGCCTAGGCTGGCGGGCGGCATGAACTTGCCCTGCCCCAGCCATGCCCCTGGAGAGGAGATTGTACCTCACAGCGCAGTCCATTCTGTATTTCTATGTTCTGATTATGTCCTATATGGCCTCTGATGGACTCATTTACTGGGAAGCTAAAGATACCCTTAAATGCCTAAAAATAAACCTGAACTGCTAAAAATTCAGCATTTCTCTCCCTCGCTTCCACCAGCTGGGCCTGTCTGCTTTCACTTCAACACCATCAGGAGCTACAAACAAGATTTACAAAAGCGAACAAGTTTACCCAGGCCTGATTAGCAGATTTTCTCTTATCTTCAATTTGCCAAAACATTTTGGAATTGTTATGATTGAGTCTTTGTTTCCTTTCCTTTTCTTCTTTTCTTCCTTCCTCTCCCTCCTTCCTTCCTTTCTTTTTCTTCTTTTTAACTTTGCTCAGCCTCTTCAGTTTTGTGACTTTTGCTCCTGTTATTTTACTATTTAGGAACCTTTTACCCAAATGTGGGCTTTCCACATTTTCTCTCCCACTAGTCTATTAGCCCCCTCTTCTCCCTCAATTTCTATTTTTAAGACATTCCCCCAATTTCTATGAGCATCACGTGGATCGCCTGAGAGCCAGTTAAGAATAAACCTGCTAAACCAATAAATTACATTCGCCCTCATTTCCAGAAGAGCCCTTTTACATAAATATCTGCCATATAAATAAATCAGATAAATTAATAAGAACTCCCTCCTCCCTGCAAACCAAACAGTGAACAGTAATGGTTATCAGACCAGTTAAAAGAATAAACCTATTAAATAAATAAATTTGCTCTACACCAATTTATGTCACCGATGTACTTAAGGGGAAACCTTTTAAAGGGGTAGATTTACCACGCACAGGCAGATCTCCAGTGGGCATGTGTAATTATGCATAAGAAAGGCATTACTCTTAAAGTGGATGAATGGGCGCTACTTTTTTGATTTACTGTTTGAAACAGAAAAATGGTAATGGCATGAAATAAGCATTTGCAAACCCATTTTGGAAGACAGGAAATGCTTGATTTACCTAGGGCACCCATCATGTTCTGTATTTCAGATCGAAGGAGATAAATGGCAAGGCAAATGGATATTTGGGGGAAATCCATAGCCTTCCTGTCAACCCTGGGAGTGAAATGTTTGGAATAAAAATGTGATGGCTCTGTGTAAGGGAGAAGTCATGTTTCATCAGCAGTCCCACAAATGGAAGTGGGCAGTGCTTACCTGGGAAGGTGAGGACTTCAAATATGAGGGGTCCTGCCCAGCATGGTGGTGCACGCCTGTAATCCCAGCACTAGGGAGGCTGAGGCGGGACAAGCTCTGTGAGTTAGAGAACAGCCTGGGCTACCTAGTGAGTTTCAGGTCAGTCTCAACTACATAGTGAGACCCTGTATCAAAAAAAGAAAAGAAAAAAAAAAC
>NW_022900931.1:51983374-52007509 GCF_012274545.1 Fukomys damarensis
TATATATAAGGATCCCAAGCCCTGTCCACAATTCTCAGGGTCCAACTGGCTCTCCCCCAACCCAGGATCACCTAAAACGCTGTCCCTCTTGCTGTTCCTGTTCTGATCCCTTCTTTACACTTAGAGGGACGCGGTGCCCCCACCACCACGGATCAAAAGCAGGACACATCATAGAGTAGTAGCGCACTGTTTTCACCGAGGCCAGGAGGCTATGAATATCGCTCACTGATCAACACCACATCCGGGACTTTACCGGATGCCAACTGCGCACACGTACCTGTGTCACCTGCTGCCCCCAGCTCACTGCACAGCTCCCGCTCTTCCCGTGCCTTGGTGTCTTCCATAGCGGCGATCAACATCAAGAAACAGACGGAGCTGGGACCTCAGGAGCTATACGCACATTTGTGTAAATGAAACTAGAGTCCAGCCTACCTCCTCGAGTTTCCCAAGTCATTTTAGTGACCATTTCCTCGGTTGGTCTTACCATTTTGAACACAACCTCAGAGATAAACTATTCAGCAGGATTGGATCAAGGCCCAGATTTCAGTCCAACTCTACACATCAAATAGCCGGATCACTAATTCTCTCTGAGCCTCAGTTTCTACATCTCCAACATTAGTATAACTCTTCTCACAGCCTGTGGTGATTCAAGGAGATAATACCTTAAAACAACTTTCCCTGTTGGGCAGCCAGTACATCAAGTGACACTATTCTGTTCATTTCTGTCAGCATGGACATAAGCAAAGTGTGTTCAGCAGGGAACGGGCTGTATTCCCAGCAGTGCCCTAGGTGCACAGAGGGTGGAGAGAGCTAAGCCACAGGCTCTGACTCAAAGAGATCGTATGTGTTGTCAGAGATAGGAAATAAAGAAATATCAAGTGGTATCCATCAGTGTGACAGAGGCTGAGGGAGAAGGAATGGGAGTTGAGATCTGACTTGTGAATAGAGTCAAGATAGATGCAGAGAAGGCATTCCAGACAAGGGCCGTGGCCTGGGGGAGCAGTGTCCACAGACGCAGTATTAGTCAGTTTCCATCACAGTGATGAAGTTCCTGAGATAATTGACTTATAAAGAGAAGAGACATTTTGGCTCACAGTCTTAAAGCTTCCAGCCCATGGCTGGGTGGATCTGCTGCCATCGGTCTCTGGCGGGGTTGCTGGATGGCACCGTGGGGAGGGAGGAGCACAGTAAATCGCTTACCTTATGGGCCTAAAGAGGAAGAAGCTAGGGTCCCACAATCCCCTTCAAAGGCACGGCCCTGAGGACCTAATGACCCCCATCCAGGCCACACCTCCTGGAGCCTCAACCACCTTCCAGGGGTGCTACCCTGGAGACCGAGCGTGTAACATAGGGATGGACCTTTAGGGGGTCTTGTTCATCATTCAGACTGTGATGTACAGTACCAGAGGTGGAAGGAAGTATCTCTGCAGGGGACGGTCAGAAAGCCATGGCTGGAACACCAGGCACCATGGGGACTCCATCCCAGGAAGTGTTTTCCTGCCAGTCAACGCTCAGCGACCAACAGAAGCCTGGCTTAGTCCCAGTCAGGCTTCAAGGAGCGGCCAGCTCCTCCTGGTCTCTCTCACTGCTCCCCCAGCCCCAGGAGGCTCCGTAGGTGCACATTTCCTTGTCTGGGCCACAGCATGTTCTGCCTGCACAAGCACATGTCAGCCTCCAAAGGAACCCTCCCAGGGCTCCAGGTGGTTAACGCCCAGGTCCTGTTGGAGCCTCTGGCTTGCTCACACCCAGACAGCAAGGCATGCTGGGAGCACACAGGCATCCAGCACTGGCAGATTTACTCAGTCGGAACATGTTAATATCTTTTGACCGGCTTAAGAATAAATATGGCCCAACAAATTGTCGTTTTTATGAGTATTTACAACCAAGGCACTTTGTAAACCTAAGGGCTAATATTTCCCAGAGGAAATCTGGCTCTTGATTCTTGATAAATTATTGGAAACTCAAATCAGCCTCAGCCCTTGGGTTTCTCTCTCTGTTTTTGGCTCCAGAGGTGTGGTCTAAAATAGACATAGGCTTGTCTATGGCTGCAATCACAGTGGGATGAGCAGCCGGCAGGCACTTAGATGATAATATTCAGAATAATAGTCACAAGCACTTATGTAGCAATTACTATGCTCCGGGCACCCTGTCCAGACCTCTTCAAGTACGAACTCACTTAATCAGCACAACCGCTGGAAGACACAGGCTCTTTTATTATCCCCACTTTATGGCTTAGATAACTAAGGCACAGAGAATTCCAGTAAGATTCTGGGAGAGCTTCCTATAAGTGGTAACCCAATGCAGTCAGCGTGCTTTCTGCTACAAGTTATAAAGCCCAACTGCAAAACAGAAATGTAGTTCACGTAAATAAAAAGAGTGAGGGTCAGGGACACTAGGGCAAGAGCTCCCCAACCCATGTCACCAGCTTCCTGATCCCCCCTGGCTTCCCTGTGCTTGAGGCCTCCTAGACATTCTGAACCTGGCTTGCCCTTTTGGTGATGAGACCCTTCCACTCAAACTGAGGAGGAAGGACTGGAGATTTAGCTCAGTGGTGCTGTGCCTGCCTTGCAAGCCGAAGTTTCTGAGTTCAGTACCATGGGGGGGTAAAAGAAGAGCAGGAAAGCGGCAGTCAGGCCGCTCCATATGGCTGTTTTTAACTGGTCAGAGCCTGTCACGTTCCCTCCGCTTCGACCCAATCACGGAAGTGATTCACTGATTCACTATTCCCTGATTGGCTGAGCTTGAGGGTGGGCGGGGCTGAGCATGCCCTGCCCGCCTGGGAGACCCAGAGTGGAGCTTGCCCATCCTTCCGGCGATCAGTCACCTTCTGGTGTGGGTGCTGTGACGCAGGAATTTGAATCCTTTCTCCGGTCAGGGGCTTCAGGATGCCCCTTCCTTTACTAGGGAGGACTCTCACCTGCCTCGAGTTCGCCTCTGGCCGCAGTTGCCACTGGAGCAAGAAGCTTCAGTACAGAGTGTGCCACCACGAGTATAGCCGGGGTAGCCACCCCGGAAGGACTGGGGCCCCACCACTGTCTGCCTGCCATCCGGGCTGTAGAGAACGGGCGCTGCCGCCCCTTCCCTGTTGTTCAAGAGAACAATCCAAAATAAACATCTGAGCTCAGCAAACATACTTTTTGACAGCTTGAGCATAAGAGTCAACAAATGTTGCATTAAAGCAAAGCCCCTTCCCCATTGCTTCCCTGGGGCCTCCCGTGTGACCAGGGAGGGCATAGGAGCTCAGTCCTCCAGGGAAGTCTCTTCCTAAGAGGCCCGTACATGGAGCTGGCCAGGGCTATCCGGAGCCTCCCCACAGCAGCCCGGGGAGCACAGCCCTTGCCCTGCCGCTTCTCTGCCCTCTAAAGCTGGTTCGGAGCTCAGCTCCCGGGCTGTGTTTCAGCTGATAGCTCTTCTTTTCCTATTTGCTGTGTGCCCTACCGGGCAGGATGCGGACAGCAGGTAGGGGAGGCTTCAAGTATCCTTCGGCCCTTGCCCGCAGTGTCACCCTAACACCTGAGGGACCCTGACAACAGTGCCAGAGCTGTTTCGGGGAGCCCAAGGGGAAGATTTCACCTCCCTTGTCTTGGACACTGTTAATACAACCAAATTGAGCATGGTGTCTTTTGTCAGCCCTTGCACCATCTGCCATGTACCTGCTCTTAAACCCAAGCTCTGCTATCCACTTGGCTTTGGGCCACAGACACTGGGCTTTACCTCTGTCCTGAGAGCACCAAGCTGTGTGCTTTGGCACAGAGAGCTATGTGTGTACGGTAGGGCTGGCGACAAGGAGACACCTGAACTCAGGCTTCTGCAGTGCCTGTTGCTGAGTCCCCACTTCCGTGATCCCCGGGCCAGTGACCTTGTCATTGTCATGGACCTGGTGAGTTATTTGTCTTTGTAAACCTGGATTTGCCCCCGTTATGTTCACAACTGCTTGGTTCCTCTGAGTTTGGTAAGGGAAGAGAATAAACTGCATTCAACCCCTCCATTTACCAGTTTTCAAAATGCTGATGTCCTTGGTCACATATTGCATGGGGAGGGTGACCGTGTGACTCATCAGCCACACCTGGATACCTGTGAGTGAGAAAATGACGGACACAAACCAAGATGTACCGCAGTGAGCCTGAATACACTCATCCCACCCAGCGGGGACCAGTAGGGTCATTTTAGGTGCCATTATAGGATAAAGGAGCAGTCCAGACTGGTCTTGAACTCACTATGTAGCCCAGGTTGGCCTCAAACTTGCAGCAGTCTTACTCTCAGCATTCAGAGTGCTGGGATTGCAGGTGTGCACCACCTTGCAGATGTTATTTTGACTGATACCCACGTTGTGCTGTCTCTAGCCAGTAGGAAAATGAACATTTGTCTCAGTCCATTTTCTGCTGCTGTGCCTGACCACCTGAGAGGGGGGTGATGTGAGAAGGGTAGAAGTTGTTAGCCTCAGTTCTGAAGGCTGGGAGTCCAGTGTCGAGTTGATGAAGGCCTTCTCTATTTTATTTTAGTTTTTCTGGTACTGGGAATTGAGCCCAAGACCTTCATACTGAGCTATATTCCCAGCCCTTTTTATTTTTTTTATTTTGAGATGATTTCACTAAGTTGCTAAATTGTCCAAGGAGGTCTTGAACTTGAAATCCTCCTGCCTCAGCCTCCCAGAGTGCTGGAATTATAGGTGTGTGCCACCATGTCCAGCTGTGAGGGCCTTCTTGCTGCATGTGGCATATGGCATGTCACAGTAAGACAGAGCAAGAGTGCTAGTTTGAGTCTCCTACCTCTTCTTGCAAAGCCACTAAGGCCACCTTGGGGCCCATCCCCAAGAGCTTGTCTAATCCTAGTTACCCAGCAGAGGCTCCAGCTCCAAATATCAACATGTGAATTTGGGGACCAAGTTTCTAATACATGAACTTTTGGGGGACGTATTCAAACCACGGCAGCTTTTAAACAAACACCGACACTCATCAGGACACTTATTTTTTCCTAAGGATGCGGCCAAGGCAATTGGGGCTGCTACAGTGAGCAGTGTCTGTCCAGGCACTGCCACAACAATCCTGGCACCAGCAGAGTCACGCACGGCCCTTAGGTGCACTGAAGGAACCATGGACGTCAGTGGAGTCAGGAGCTGTGGTCAAGGGCGGTGCACAGGAAGCAGTCAGGAAGAAGGAAGCCACATAACCCTAAAACCCAGGCAGGCTGCTAGTGAAGGGTGAGCTTCAGCCCTGGTGTTTTTGTTTCTTTGCTTTAATGTGTGTGCGCGTGGGCGTGCGTGTGTGTGTGTGTGTGTGTGTGTGTGTGTGTGTGTGTGTGTGTTACTAAGGAACCCGGGACCTTCACGTTGAACTACGTTCCCAGCCTATTTTCTTATTTTGAGGCAGACCGTCACTAAATCGCCGAGGCTGAGCTCAACTTTTATTTATTATTTTTTGGTACCGAGGATCAAACTCGGGCCCTGGTGCTTGCGAGGCAGGCGCCAGAACCACTGAGGCAAATCCTTGGCCCTGTGCTCAGACTCCCTAGTGCTGGGATGGAAGGCCTGAGCCACACACCCAGCTTCTTCAGTCCCATTCCGAAGGGAGGAGCCAGTGGGCCGGGCAAAGAGGAAGCAGACTGCAGATGCTCCTTTCCAAGGGGTGTGGGAAGCCCCGCCCTGAATCTCAGATCCCACCTGGCCAAAAGATGAGCCCGGCTGGAGCCTGGGCCCTTCCAGCTACATCCGGGAAGTTCCTGCACTGAGTCCCAGGCCTGTTTCCGGGGCCTTCGCAGGCCTCTGATCCTGCACACCTTGGTGAGTGGGAGGAAGGAGATGCTCCCTGGGGGACATTTCAAGAAGTCTGCAACCGGTTTGGTTTTCACAGCGTGGGCGGGGGTTGCATTATAGGCAAAAGTGTCGCTGGTACAGAGAAACCTGGCCCAGGGTTCCGGGGATAGGCACAGAAGTTGGGATGCAGCCTGGGCTGTCCTCACGCATTAGGGGCCAGTGCAGCACAGAGTAAAGAGCAGGTAGAGGAGGAGGGCAGGTGGAGAGGCTAGGCCAGTCCCTCCCTCACCACCGGGTTCTGGGGGACACCACAGATTCTGAGATTTACAAAATTGAACTGTGTTCTGGCCTTTGATCTTTATGTACATAAAAACATTTTTTTTTTCAAATTCTGGGGATCAAACCCAGGGCCTTTGCACTGAGCTACATTCCCAGCCCTTTTTCACTTTTTATTTTGAGACAGGGTCTTCCTAAATTGCTAAATTGCCCATGCTAACCTTGCACTTGGTGATCCTCCTGCCTCAACCTCCCAGAGTGCTGGGATTACAGGGTGTGCCAGCATGCCCTGTTTAAATTAATTCTTCCAGGACCCGGCATGATGGCACTCACCTGTAATCCCAGCACTTGGGAGGCTGAGGCAGGAGGATCGCTGTGAGTCTGAGATCAGCCTGGGATATACAGTGAGTTCCAGGTCAGTCTCAACTACATAGTGAGACCCTCTCTCAAACACAACAACAACAAATTAATTCTTCCAGGAAGAGACAGCTAGGACACATGGAAGCACTCGTCACCGTGGTTTGTGACTGTGTATCATTTAGAAGTACATTACTGTATGTGGTTCTGCATTTAGTCTCGCCCTGGCTGAGGACCTGCAAAATACTTCGAAATACTCACTAAGTGCTCTCGCTAGACCGGAAGTGAGCCTCCACCCGTGCAGGATGCGGTTGGGGCTGTGGGCAGGGGCTGGCCTGGAGTGACTGGGGAGCCCGCTACTATAGTCACAGCTCATCTGGCCAGGGCTTAATAAGGCATAACTGTGTGCAGGCTACTTGCTGAACGCAAGGGTGCCCGCAGCCTAGGACGAGAAGCCCATGATGGACAGAAGCCACCAACAATGGCTGCCATGGGGAAAAGCAGGAGACAGCAGGCACTGTGAGACCCCAGGGCTCGGGCTGCCCCCTCCTGGGCCCTCGCGTGGCTCCTGTCTCCTGTCCCCTCAGGTGCAGTCTCCTTCCCAGGGCAGCGGTCGGCACTGCCAGGACCACCCGTGTCTGCTGGAATCCAGTACACATGCACAAGGCAGCAACGTCGAGCCAGTTTCACAGACAGGAACTGAGACCTCGACCTGCGTCCGGTCGTGCACAGATGGGGCAGCAGGGCGCTCTGCTGTCCCCCGGAAGGCTCTTCTCATCCTGCTTCCCCTGAGCCTCTACTCAGCGACTGAGGCCCGTTGCATTTCCACCACTGACCAGCAGAGGGCCCCCGACCCCAGGCTCCCCGGGAGGGCGGCCGGCCAGGAGACCCGCCAGAGCGCCTTTCCAGGGAGTGGGCCCAGAGCGGTTCCAAGGAGCGAACAGCCAAGGCGGGACGTTAGACCCGACAGTCACACACCGGGCCGGATGGGAGCCACCAGCTCCGTCAGTCAAGCGTCCTCGATCACTCCTGATACATGTTAAATGTCCCTACCTAGATCCCCACCTTGTGCCCATTTTGCAAAAGTAAAAATGAAGTCCTTCACCAAGAGCTTCATTTCAGCCCTCAAAGACCCTCTGAGCCCTTGCTCTGTCGCCTGGGCTGGGAGTCAGGGAAGAGGCCAGAACGTGTGTTCACTGTGGCAAACAGCAGAGGCAGGAGGCGTGGAGAAGGGAAAGGCTTCTCTGGTTGGAGGTGAGAGGTCCGGGCAGAGGCTGAGCTTTGTTTTGGGAATTAGAGACTCAGTTTGCACCTCTAATGCCTGGACTCAAGTCTCTTTCCTGGCTGCGTGGCCCTGGGCAAGTTAATAACCTCTCTGTGCCTCAGTTTCCTCTTCGGTAGAATGGAGTGGTTGGAGTCTCCCCGGATTCAGCCGGGCAGCAGGGGGGAGTGTTTGGCGCAGATGCTGGTGTAGTCACTGAGCTTCCGTCAGCATCACCATCGTCATCACTGGGCTGCGATGGAATCAAAGGGGACAGAGCCCACCAGGCAGAAGGAAGGAGGCCCGGAGCTCCTCGGGGCAACAGGACAGGGGCTTTAGAGCTAGGGGTGCAGCTACCTATGGGCACCCTCTCTCTCAAGTAGCAGGGTCAGAGGAGGCCAAACCCCCACACATTCCAGCACCAGCTTCTCTCGTTCTTTCTTTCTTTTCTTTTCTTTTCTTTTTCTTTTTTTTTTTTTTTTTTTTTTTTTTTTTTTTTTTTTGGTTTTTGAGACAGGGTCTCACTATGTAGTTGAGACTGACCTGGAACTCACTATGTAGCCAGGCTGGTCTCGAACTCACAGCAATCCTTCTGCCTCAGCCTCCTGAGTGCTGGGATTACAGGCATGCATACCACGCTTGGCTCTTTTCTTTTCTTTCCTTTCCTTTTTCCTTTATCTCCCTTTCTCTCTCCCTCTCTCTCTCTCTCTCTCTCTCTCCCTCTCTCTCTCTCTCTCTTCCTGTCTCACTTTCTCTTTTCTTCTCTTTTTCATTATTTCTTCCTCTTTTTTTCTTTCTTTCTTGCTTTCTTTTTAGAGCAAAAACATTCATCTTGCTACCGTCTGTAGCAGCCAGTAAAAACACGTTAATCTCTAACGTGTTAGCAAAACAGCCTCCAATTTGAATATTGGCTCTTCCTCCCATCTGTGGCAGTTTGCAGACTTTTTTAGAGTGGCAGAACGCCTCAGCTAGGCACCAAGCTGGCTGCAGGCAACACCCCCTGCCACAGAGCCTCCCTCGGGCTGTAAGAAGTGTCCCAGATGCCCTGGCCAAGCCCCATCCAGTGCCCCTGCTTCCCAGAGCTTGGTGAGCTCTGAAGACCAGGAAAGTGACTCCCCCCAGGCCCACTGGGAAGCAGCACAGGGACCTAGCTTATGATTTTACCAAGAAGAGCTACTTGAGAAGAAGAAGAACAAAAAAGACCATCCTCCAAGATCCCTCCATGTCATCAAAGAAAGGAAATACAAGCATCAAATGGGAAGAAAGAATCAAATAAGAGATAGGTCTTCAAAATGAGCAAGCAGGTTTGACTTTGCTAAACCAACCCTAGCATCGTTATTTTTCTCGTTTGGGTGTTACAAATAGCCTCACAGGGGCTGTGAGTCTGCCCCAAGTAGGACTCAAGTTGAACATCCTAGGAGTAGGTATGGGCCTGAGCAGTTCCTGCTGGCTGGGCCATAGCCTGCTGCCCCATCAAGGGAAACTGCATCCTTGGGAAACATGCACTGCTCCGGAGCTTGTTAAATGACAAAGAATCGAGGAAAGCATAAATAGCAATATTTTATAAGTTTTAAGATGCTTTTTTAACACAAATACCAGAGCAACTATAGCATGAATCAACAGAGACACCCAAAAGTATGTTTGTACAAGAAATGTAATAAGCTGGTATGAAAAACAGTGTCAACTGGTCCAGATGGCAGAAAAAGCCAATATTCAAATGTATGCTGTTTTACTAACACTTTAAAGATCAACATTTTGCTACCTGCTGCTCATGATAGCAGGATTCAAAACACACACACAACACACACACTCACGCGTGATATTCTAAACCCAGAGAATGAAAGTCTCAAGGAAATTGTCAAGCACTTTCTGTACTTCATCTGGCAGTTTAAAGCTTCTGTGCTTCAGAGAGACGTTTGCATCTGAAAGTGCAGTTTTCCCCCTCTCCACCTGATGTTGGAGAAAATTAGGCAAGATGATGAGAAAATATCAGTGTTGTAGGCCTTCCGGGTCCCCTCGTACATTCGTGTTGGGAGCTGTCTCACCCCAAGTGCCCGCTCTGTGCACAGCACACAACTATGTTTCAGACGCGTCCTCAGCACTGTGGTCTCCAAGGAGCTCCGTGAGGTAGACGGAGCCCGAAGCATTAGCTCCGCTCTGCAGATGGACAGACTGAAGATCTGCGACTGTGCATAGCCAGCTGGGGCTGGCAGGGCCTGAAGGAAGTCGGGTAGGGGCTGTAGACCAGGCAGGAACCCAGCAAGAAGTAGCTGAGGGATTCTCAGCTCCCTCTCCTTCTTGTAGAGCTGACTCTTAAACCAATGATTTGGGGATCTAGTGAGCTGAGTCCAAATCTTACCTCAACTGAGAAGAATTGGACAGGTGACCTTGGGTGAAAAACCCTCCCAGAGGGCTGGTGGGCACCTCAGATGAGATTGTGATGTGTGGGGGTGGCAGACAGAGCCAACTGGTGATCTGGGACACACAGCTGGCCACAGATGTTTTATTGGGTTTATCTGGTATTTTTTAAAGTTTCAATTAAAAAAAATCTAGTGAGTCCCGGTCATGATTCAGATTGCCTCCTTGTGTCACCTGGCTGCAGCCAGAAGCCCGGCAGCTCACAGCCAGCATCCTGAGCAGTGCGGGAGGTGCTGCCCCCCTGCCCCAGGACCTGGGCTCCTCCCATGTAGCAGGGAGCAGGGGGAGGGTGAGAGCTGGGCCCCCACCCACGGTGGGGACAGGAACAGCACTTCCCTGCCCTTTAGGCATTGAGCAGCTTGAACGTTACGCCCCAAACCTTCCGTCCATGTCCCAGAACCTGTAAATGTGACCTTCTTTGTTAAAATGTTTGCCAGGTGTGCTGGCCTGCAAACCCACACCTGAAAAGCCTCTGGAAGGCTGAGGAAGGAAGGTCGAAGGTTTGAGCCAAGCCAGGGCAAAGTTGCACACAGGGAGACCCTCCCTGAAAGGAAAAGCATTGCAAAAAGGGGCTGGTCTTTCAGATGGAATCAAGGATCTTGAGAGGATCATCTTGGCCTTCCCAGGGGGCTCTAAACCCCACAACAAGGTCCTTAAGAGATGGATGGAGGCAGAGGCTGAGCCATGTGGCCACAAGCCAAGGAACCACCAGCTGCCGGAACAGGCAGAAAGGAGCCTCCCGCAAAGCTGCACTTCCGGCCTCCATACCCATGAGAGCACATTTCTATTGTTTTAAATCACCAGGCTAGCGGTCACTTCTTAGAGCTGCCTCCGGACCCCGACAGGTGCCCCTCCAGCCTCCTGAGCACCTGACCCCTTCATTCACACTCTTTAGGGCCCTTGGGGTCTTCATGCAGCCTGCAAGACTCCTTGGGACCTCAGCTCTTGGGGCCCATATGCTCACTAAGCTCCAGCCCTACTCACCACGACGCCGACTGCACGACCAGGGTAGCAGGCTGTGCCCCCTCCCAACCCTGGCCCATCTGCTCCCTCTGCTTGGGGATTCTCTTCTGCCCACTGCCAGCCTCCTCGGGGCAGTGGGCTCTGTGCCGATCCCCCGAGCGTAGGCCACTCTCTCTCATTGCCCCCCCACCCCCACCCGGAAGCACTTGGAAGACAGGAACTGCATCACCTCCGTGTTGTCTCCACCATGAGCCCCAGCCTGGAGGCGCTCAGAGTGCTGATTCACAGGCAGAGCAGCTGGAAGGGCACGGACGCCATTTGGACAGAAGGGGAAGGTGGAGTGGTGTGAATAGCCTGCTCACCCAGTATGCTGGGGAAAGATAAAAGGACAGCGATACCAAGTGCTGGGGAGAATGTGGGAGAATACTCCTGGTTCCGTGGTCTGACGCAACTTGTGACATGTTTCAACATTTTAAGTGCACATACTCTATGACCCAGAAGTTCCACTCCTCGTATCACCCTGGAGAAATCTTTAAACCAAGAAGCTTATGCAGGTACCTTCATTGCAGCTCTATCGCAAGAGTGAACAATTATCCTTGAGGTCAGGAAAAGGCTGGTGAAATAAACTGAATCAGTGTGCCCCAGTCCAGGAGGCAGAGTACCCGGATGAAAGACAGTTAAGGAATGATGCACAACTGGGCATGGGGGGCACGCCTGCAATCCCAGCTCTCAGGAAGCTGAGACAGGAGGATCACCATGCGTTCTAGACCAGCCTGGGCTACATAGTTAGTCCCTGTCTCCAAGTTAAATAAATGGGGCAACCCATTTTCCAGTTCCCTTCTTCCATTTCTTTTAGGCAGAAGCTGTCTTTCTCTCAATAAATTTTCCTACTCTTAAAAAAAAGTAAATAAATAAATAGGACTGGAGCTTAGTGCAAAACCCCTAGGTTCAATTCCCCAATTCTACAAAAAGGAAGAAAAGCAGGAAAAAAGGAAGGAAGGAAGGGAGGGAGGGAGGGAGGGAGAGGAAAAGGGAAGAGTGACATGACATTACAAAAGTACGTTTTTTAGCAAACGCATCATGCAAAGCAGTATAGTATTACAGTCATCTGGGGTGTGGATCACAAGAGGGACCAGTTCTACTCCACAGAGGACAAGTGACAATGTCTCGAGACGTTTTTGGTTGTCACAAGTGGGCAAAGAATGCTACTGACCACGAGGCCAGCAGTGCAGTGACCATCCCACCACGCTCAGGATGGCCCCGCGACACAGACTGCCCAACCGCGAGAGCTCATTCTGCAGACTGGGAAACCACGTGTGAAATGCGGGACCTGGTCTGGGAGGACAGCCGGCTGGATAACAGGTTATCTGTGGGGAGCAGACTGGAGGTCTGGGCTTGGATCAAAGGCGGTTTTGGCACGTCGTCACTATTTCCCGGGAGAACACACATCTGCCGTGGTATAAGTGAGAAAAGTGAGGGCCAGAAAAAAGGAGGGAGGGTCACGGTGGGTTCGGGAACCTGAGCCAGGCCTCCTTTCAGGCGCTGCTGCCCCCACTTTTGCAGTGACTCTCTCGGAGATCACCGCAGTCCGGCTAAAACCCTCTTTGAGCCCTTCTCCAAGAAGACGGCCTCTGGTGCACGCTTGGTGACATCCCTACCAGAACTTTAGCTTTCATACTTACATAGATCGATAGGCAAACAGACGTGATTGAGAGATACACAGATGCCAGATACGAGGCAGAGAGATAGGATAAGACAGATGACTGCTAAATAAGGTAGATGTGGTGCATGGAAGGGTGACGGATGGATCACAAATCGAGGAGGTTGATGATGGCCGGAAGATAGATGTAGACAAATGTCTGTGACAGAGGACAGAAAGAAGGGCAGGGGACCAAGAGATGGGGAAGGAAGACAGGGCAAGGAGGGACAAGAGGAACGAAGGTGTGTTATATCCATGCACCAACTCCCTGTGATGAATGTAGTCGTCACGGACTGTGCAGATGGATTAAGAAAAGTTTTTAAATTTTTAAAATAAACAAAACAGAGATAAATGATGGATGACAGATGATAGATCAATAGATAGATACATGACAGACAGACAGATGAGACAGACAGGTTTGCATCTGTATGTGTGGTTTCCAGGCTTCGTGCTCACTTGCGGTACCATACTGTGCCTCCCGGTCCTCAGCTCGCCCTTTCCTTGCACCCAACATGTTGGAGGTTTTCCTCGGCTGCGGCTGCTGCGCATTGGTAATTCCCTTGCGTCCTGAAGACAGGAAGAAAGCAGAAAGGTGAGGGGAATGCAAGTCAGCATTGCATCCTGGTCAGGTATGGCTGCCTCCGCGTAACTCAGCCACCCAAAAGTGATGCCTTGGGGGCCGCATGCACACTTCAAAGGCTGGAGGGCGCATGAGCGCGGCCTCTCCCCAAGGATGGGCAGCGATGCCACTGTGAGGGGCAGGACGGACAGCCTCCTCAGAGCACCTGCCCTCTCCAGCCTCACTTTCCTCTTGGGGGGTATTAACACCACCTGGGGACACCTGTGAGGCCGGGCTCTCAGTCCCTAAATTCTTTGAGCTCTTAAATCATCGTGAAGCCAGGTATGTCCCCCAGCCAGAAATCTCCTGGAGTTGTAGGACTCGGATTCACACTCCTCCCCCGGGGCCTGGGGTGTGGGGGGCTAAGTCGGGTGGCTGCTGACTGGCACAAGTGTGTTTGCTTTACAACAGTGTTTTGAATTTGAAATAGTTGCCAATGTTAAAAAAATATGGAGAAGAGACACTAAAATTAAGGATTCTCTACTTGTTGGAGAAAATGACAGCGTGGAGCTGGGCCACCCTGACGTCGTCTTGATGCCACTTGAAGAGCCATAGGGAGCTTGCTTCCATCAGGCAGCTGCAGTGCCCACCACTCCCAGCAGAGCCCTGAGGGCTGCCTGCCCAGAGGTCAGAGGTGTCTCAGGGCATTGGAAGAAGAGGGGACTACTTGGAGCCTTGGGGATTTCTGGGTGCTCAAAGTCCAGATCCATGGGTAACCTGGCTGGACTTTAGCAGGAAGGAAAAGTTCCATGCCCAAGACAGCAGGGAGACACCCAAGCCACACAGGGCAGGCATGAGCCGCTTGGGTTAAGTAGAGTGGCTTCTCGCCTGGACCCCGGAACTGTTTACTCCACGTAAAAATCCCTGGACACTTTTCATGACCCTAAGTTGGTGGAATGCGCTCTGCGGACAGGACGGTGGTCTCAGGCACATGGGATGAGCAGTGGAATTACATCGAGGGAAGTAACGCGGTGCGCATCCCAGTTGGAGGGTGACTCATCTACTCCGCAGAAACCTGGGCCCTGCCCCTTCTCCAGAGCAGCTCCTGCCACCAGGGCAGCAGAGGAGGGAGTGCGGGGGGACGTCAACCCCACCCGTGCGCACCCCCAGCATCTCTAGCGTGGGCTGAAGTATGTCTCCCTCCCCAGACCCAGTCCCCCAAATGTGGTGTACTTGCAGAGAGGACAGCTGGGGCGTTAAGAGGAGACCATTAGGGTGGCCCTAATCCGATCTGACCGGCATCCTTGTGACCAGAGGAAAGGGGGACACACTGAGATGTGTGTCTGTGGATGTGTCTCTGAGGGACTCAGTGAGAAGGCGGCCATCTGCAAGCCAAGACAGCAGCCTTGGGAGAGAGAGAACCTACCGACACCTTGATGTGGGACTTTCATCACCAGAACTGTGAGGGAATGCATTTCCGTTGTTTAGCCTCTCCATCTATGGCATTTTGTTATAGCAGCATAAGATGACCAAGCCAACTCTGTATACACACATCAGCCCCCAGACTGATCCCACTGACACACACACTGAGCCTCCTATCTACTCTCACAGACTCTTACACACACACACACACACATGCACCTTTTGATTTTAATTGGTTGCAGCATTGAGTCTGTCAATAGTCTTGATTCTTATTTATAGCTGGATCCATTAAGTTGTCTCAACTTAATAATCAATGTATGCCTTCATTTGTTAAATAGGAACCAAAGGGCGATCCCTTGCGGTCAGTCCCCAGCCTCCACGCGATCTGGAGTGCTGGTAATCCCCAGGATGTGGCTCCATAACCACCCTGCCGGCTTGCATTTCCTGTCTGGGTACCTGTGTGGTCCCCACAGCTGTTAGATAATAGCAGCCACCTTGATATACAACCCCCAGGGGCACCAGACTGCATGGCTGATTTTCAAAAGGACTAGAGATAGAAATCACAGAGTAGTGAGTATATGCAGACCTCTTCAAAGGTTCTGCAGATCGTTCTGAAGCATTCCAGGAGCCTGCAGACTCCTGGGATCAGAGGCTGGGTCTCCTGGTGGATAAGCGCGATTTCTGCTCACCTGGGAGTTCTGGTTAAAGGGGAGCTCAGAGGTGCTACCTTTCCCTGTTCTTTACACAACTAGATTAAGCGAGATTTTGGCTGAGAGAAATCTGGAGATCCAGCATCCTTGATGGAAGTGTAGATCTGTAGCCTATCTTCTGGAGAAGGGAAGAAAGTATGCAGGTTCAGGAACTTACACTGCTGGGTTAGATGTTCCTGAGACGTTTCTATGGGGCTTTGGACTGGACACTTCTGAAGGCTACTGCCCCAGCAGACTGGGTCCCTTCCAGGCTGGGCATCCCTGCACGCTCCACTCCACTGTGCCCGGAGCTGCATCTGCTCTTCTTCCTGGGAGCAGACTCCACGAACTGTCTCTTCCCTGCCTGCTTCCTCTCCTGTCATTGACCCCAGATCCTAGCTGAATGCCCCCCACCCCACCCCAGACTCCTCAGAGTCTGGCACTGCCCCATCTACTCCGCCCCTACAAAGGACGCCTGCCGCCCCCACCAGGAAGCACCTAGCTCACAGGTCCTCCCTTCACATCTGCTCGGCCCTTGCTCCTTCTCTTTGCAACAAGGAAATCTTGGCAGCAAAGGACCCATCCGGGGACACTGGGCTCCTTTCCACAGGCAGGTGGGCTGGCTCTGCAATGCTCAGCTCTCCTCGCTGGGGATTCATGTTCACCAGATCACAACGCAGCGGCTTTCGAGGCTCCTTCCAGGCTGGGGGACTCAGGAGCCAAGAGAGCCAGGCCAGAGTCCATGCCATTCCTGCTGCTCGGGGATCAGGGCACCAGAGCCACAAGGGAAGTTCGGGCCTCGACAAGGAAAACAGCGTCTTTCCTCGGAAGGGGCCACTGGATGGGCACAGCGGCCTGTGAGGGCCCCTCCACAACCCTCTTATCGTCACCTCCACTCCTGTACCTGACCCCAGGACTCCTAGCGGGGTAACCTGGATCTCGGGTCTGTTTCCAGACCCCAAGGATACAGGACATAAAAGAAAACAGCAGTCCTGAGCAAGAAGTCACCTGCTCATAGAGAAGGTTATAGCTTGTGTTTTAAATTATTTATGAAAGCATTTGCCACAGAGAAACATAAATAACCACGGAGGGGGGACTCATTGCCCTGCTCTGCCCCTTCTGTCTGATGTTGTCCCCTTTGTGGTGCCTCTTCTTGTCCTGTCCCCAAGGGCTCCGTGTGCTTCTGCACACCTGGGTGCACCTGTAGGGACACCTAGAGGTAGGGCCGCTCCTTCCACGGAGTTGTCACTTGGCCTCCTCGGTCTGCAGCATGACCCAGGCTTCTGATCCTGCAGGAAGGGTGCCCAGCTCATGCCCCCTGCCTGCTGCTGCCTGACCGTGGTGCCCCTGGGTGTGGGGGGAGCACTTCTCATGTGGGTATCAGGAGGTGCAACGGATGCCTCTCTGGCAGACACGTTTTCCAGCTTTTGTTTTTGTTTGTGTATGTTTTCTTTTGTTCTGTTGTTGGCAGTGGTTGTCAGTCCCCCCCTACAGTACTGGGAATTGAACCCAGGGCATTTGCACTGAGCTACATCCCCATCCCCAGCTTTTTTTTTTTTTTTTTTTTTTGAAACACGGTCTTGCTAAGTCACTAAGTTGCCCAGGCTGAACTCAAACTTGGAATTCTCCCATCTCAACCTCCAAGAGAGTTGGGATTACAAGCATGTGCCACAGCATTCGGCTGTGTTTTCAGTTTTAACGGGCTCTGCTCAGTTGGGTTTTTACATCAACAAGAGTTTCACTCAGTGAATACAGAGGTCATTCTAGATTAGGGTGGGCACTAGACCCAGTGACTGGTGTCTGGATGAGGAGAAGGAGACTCAGGCAGTGGCTGACACAGGAAGAGGGGAAAAGGGCACAGGGAGACGAAAGGAGACATCAGGAGGCTACAGCTATAAGCCAAGGACACCAGGGATGACCAGGGTCACCAGAGACCAGGAGGAGGCAAGGAAGGATTCTTCCCAGAGCCCTTGGGGGGGCGTATCCCCGTTAGCATCTTGATCTCGGACTATCTGTCGTTTTAAGACCACCAAGTGGGTGACACTTTGCAAATGGGAAGGGGACCAAGCGATGGGAAAAAGGGGTGGGAGAGGAGGGGAAAGGGATGTCAAAAGAATTAAGATGAGTTATGTCCCTGTTCCCACTCCCTGCAATGAGTGTACTCATTATGCACTGCAAAAATGGACTCATAAAAATTTAAGAGTAAATTTCGCAAAAGCATAACAATGTGCTGTGGCAGTGAATACGGGGAGTGAGTCCAGAACTGACTACAGTACAGGTCTCCCTCTGCTACTGCAGGCCCAGGCTGCAGCTTTCCTCCGCTTCCTCAAGGGAAGTACTTGCACCCAGGTCTGAGCAGGCTTTGGGCCTTCGGAGTCCCCAGGAGGGGCTGTCCACTGGGGACCCGGGTCTCTCCCACCTCTCCCGGGTTGGAGAACTTGCTGGTCAAACGGAGGATTTGCCTGGGTGGGTCCAGGATTAAAGCTTTGGGAATAGCATTGTCACACCCCTGAGGGTGGGGACAGGTGTGTGCCAGGGGCTGGCACTCACCCACATCGGCTCATTTCATTCTGGTGACACCACCTGGTCATCATGGGACCTTGAGACCTGGAAAAGGAAGTGGCTCGCAGGGGCTCACTCAGTGGGAGGCAGCAGCGCCCTTCGTGACTCCACCTTGACGTCAGCCTGGAGGCCGGAGCCTCCACCCTACCGCACTCCCGGCCCCTGTAGCACAGGCGTGGCCGACGCGCCCAGGATCTCAGCACCGCTCCAGCTGCTGCTTCCCAGAGAGGCCGAGGACACAGGTCCAAGGCGCTCCTGCCCAGGGGCGGCAGCAGCAGCCCCTGCTGTGGGATCAGAAGGCTTGAGGCAGAACCCCAAGACCTCCCAGTGCCAGCCCGCAGCCCAGCCCTCTCCCTGCCACCCTGCCAAAGTACTGACCGGTATGGCCCACAGAAAGGCTGTGAGGGGCCTGAGCATTCACAAAAATTCTTGGGAATTCTTGAGATTCCTGTGGGCTCTCTCCTGTGGTTTGTTTGGCCTGTGCCTATCTGGTGGGGCAGGAGGGAAAGCCAGGCTGTGGTGGGCTGTCCTGGTGTCCTGGTGGGGTAAGAGGGGACTGTGCTTCTGGGACTATTCTCCCTTCAGGCCTCTCTTGAGGTCCCCGAGAGACTTCCAACCTTGAGTTTAATTTGAGCCCCAAGACAGCAGTGCTGGACCTCCCTCCACATCTATGACAATGTCTCGGCCAAAGATACAGCAACGGACCGGGGGCCAGCCTGCAGGACTGGGATGGCCTGGCCTGTGCATGGAAAGGGAGCAAGGCCCCAGAGACCCAGCATCTCTATGTCCTCCCCTCCCCCCTGAGGACCAAGCTGCTGCTCACGGCTGCCCAGGACGCAGAGCTAAGCGACTGTGGGGAGTCCTGTGCCCACCCAGTGTGGCAGTGAAGACGACAGCGGATGGAGGGTAGGAGAAGCAACTCTCCAAGCAGGCATGAGAGTGTGGGGCTGCTTCCCGAGGGAGGGCAGGGGCTGTGGGCCAGGCTCAGGTATCCGCGCAGCAGGAAGGGCCTGGAGGAGGCGGCCACTTTTATATGGGCTTTGCAGGAGGAGTGCCACTTGGTGGCACTGGGAGAGAAGGGTACTGTGGCATCCAGGAGTGGTGAGGACACTGCCCTGGGGAGCGTCTGGGGCAGAGGGGGTGACAGAACGCGGCTGGATGGTGGGGCTCAGAAAACCAGAACGCATCTCCGCCAGCTGGCAGGGTTCCCTTTTGGGGTACTGCTGTTTCCACAGAAACAGATGAATGGTAATCACAGACTTCCCAGCCCCAGTAGCCACAATATAGGCCCAAAGGTGCACAGGGCGGTGAATGCCGTGCAGAATGCCGTTTGGCCAGATGCTCTTGCTCTTTTAGTGCACAACATCCACAGCTGTGCAGCGAGACCACGATATCAGGATCGGACTGGGCAGACGTAAGTCCTCTCTCTGGAATTGAAGTCTGTGCGTGCGTGTGTGTGCGTGTGTGTGTGTGTGTGCGTGCGTGTGTGTGCGTGTGCGCGGGCTAGAGCGTGTGCCTCACCATGCCTGACTGGCACTCAGCTTTCTGCAACAACAAGATACAACAGGGACAAAGGTGCCCGTCGCCCAGCTGACAGGGTCTGAGTGCGTGCTGCTACCTGCCCTGCCCACCCAGGAGAAGCAGTCACCAGGAAGCAATTCATCAGCAGCGCAGCCCCGCGTGGACCCCGCCCCTGGGTCTTCGGCAGCCCAGCGCAAGGAGAGGCCAGGGGCAGCTCACCACACCAGTTACGGGAGCCAATTAATTCGCACTTAACGGGGATATTTCTTTTTACTGCGCGGAACCGAGGGGCATAAAACCCTGATTCCTCTTCTGTGGCTGCGTCCGGCTCTCTGTGCGCTCATATCGTTTAATAACTCCTGCCGCAGACCGAGGGCCAAGTCTGCACAAGGCGCGGGGCAGCCAGGGCCGTGAGTCCCCGTTAGCAATCTGCTGAGAAGACCACACCGGCTGCGCTGTTTACAGTTCCGTTTCCCCTGGCTGCTCACAGAAGTTCCCATAAAAGCAGATGTAAGGTAATCAAAGACTTCCCAGCCCCAGCACCCCGGCTCCTGAAGGCTTCCCCGCTGCCTCTGCTGGCGCTGCAGCTCCAAAAGACTCTTAAAGCAGCCTTCACATCTCTCCCCAGAAATGGGCCCCTCACCCACTGGCCTGCAGACTCTGCAATCATTTGTCGAGTATTTTACAGTCAACAGTAATAGTAATAGCACCTTCGCCGCCCCGGGTGACTTTCCCAGTGCTGCTCGGAGCACGGCACATGAGATCCCCTCCTTACCAGGACGGCCGTCAGGAAGGCGTCTCAAGCCCATTTCGCAGATGCAAAGGAAAGCGCGGCTCGCGGACCGGCCTGGGAGCACCAGCTCCAGCACCTTGAGCAGCACCTTGATCTCGGATGCCTCCCCTTTCCATAGCCTCTGCTAACTTTCCCTTCCCGCCATTTCTCTCAGCCTGGGTCCCTTGAGAAGCTGGGGGGGGGTGGATGGGCGGGGCCAGGACCCCAGGTGTAACCAGGCCTCGGGACAGCCCTGTTCTCTGCGGGCTTTTTTCAGGCCAGCCCCGGGGACCCAGGCCTCGGGTCTCGCGGCCATGCTCTCTGCGGCTCACGCCACTGATGTCCACCAGAGCTGAGCAGCACATGAAAAAGTGACTCACTCATTTACTTATTTTTTTTTTTTTTTAAACTGGGGATTGAACTCAGGCCCCGGGGATTTCGAGGAAGCCAGGGCAACCACTGAGCTAAATCCCCAAGGATTTTTTTTTTTTTTAACTGGGGATTGAACTCAGGCCCCGGGGATTTCGAGGAAGCCAGGGCAACCACTGAGCTAAATCCCCAAGGATTTTTTTTTTTTTTTTGAGACAGGGTCTCACTATGTAGTTGAGACTGTCCTGGAACTTATTGTGTAGTCCACCCTGGCCTCAAACTCATGATCCTCCTGCCTCAGCCTCCCGAGTGCTGGGATTACAGGCATGTGCCCAGCTCTTTTTATTAGTATATGTTTGTGACACACAATAAATACATTTGTCCTGGAGAACTGGTACATATGCATATTGCATCTTGGTCCCTTCTACTTCCCCTTCTTCTCCCCTCTCTCTCCTCCCCCTGTCATCTCCCCTCAATTCCTATTTTTTAATCTATTTATTTATTGCTGTACTGAGGATTGACCCCAGGGCCTTGGCACTAGCTACACCACCACAACTTGTTTTTCCTTTTTTTTTTTTTCTTTTTAGACAAAGTCTAGTTAAGTCACTAAATTGCCCAGGCTGGGCCCAAACTTGGGATCCTCCTGCCTCAGCCTCCCAAAGTGCTGGGATTGTAGGGACTCACCACCATGACGGACTTTTAAAAAATGACTTTTTTAAAAAGAACTTTTAGCAGCCCAAACTACACATTTGGGGCTGGGGTCCAGAAGCTCCCCTGGCTCCTGAAAGCCTCCATGGGTACAGTGGATGGAGGCCCCTTTGCCTCTCTCTTGCTGCCCTTCACACAAGATGAGTGCAGACCCAAACACATGCACACACTTGTGCCCTCAGGACAGGCTGGGTCTGGGCTCCCCAGCTGCAGGCCTCAAGTGAGAGATGGCGCCGACAAGGGGACACCAGCTGGAATGGCTGGACATCTCCATGGGTCCTTGGCGGCCACAGACACCCTTTCTGTCAGAGAGGGCTCTGAGAGGTTTTGCTGCTGGTGGCCCAAACCCGGACTGGCAGGGCCTGGGGCCAGTTGACTGGAGAGTGAGGATCCACAGAACCCCCACTATGCCCCCTGTCACCGCAGTTAGTCCTCAAAAGAGCTGAGCATCAGTTCCCTCATTCTCAAACAAGGATACTGAGGCCCAGAAACGTAAAGGAACTTGTCCAAGGTGGCACAACTAACAACTCAGGTCATCCGTCCCAGAGCTGCAATCTCGAGGAGCCCTGGCTGGCTGGAGAGGACACAGTGGCCTCGTGGCAGCAAGGGAAGGAGAAGGCTGGGGCTCTGGCTGGGTCCTGTATTGGAAGGGACATGAAGCTGGTCACCTCCTGGACTCCTATGAAGGGTCTCATTCCAGGACTGTCTTTGGCTGACAGGAGGTTAAATCCAGAGCTATCAATGGCATTTCTACCACCACTCAGCCTGAGAACTAAATCACCTCAGACAATCAGGGATTCTTGACCAAAGGATTTAAACCCCGGATCCTGCCTGCCTGAAGTCCCTGAGCTTTTCAATTACAAGAGTCAAAACTGGGCGGGGTGGTACACACCTGTAATCCCAGCACTCAGGAGGCTGAAGCAGGAGGATCACTGAGAGTGGGCTACATAGTGAGTTCCAGGTCAGTCTCAACTACATAGTGAGACTGTCTCAAAAAAAAAAAAAAACCCAACAACAACAACAACAACAAAAAGAGTCAATCAAAGGCCACTGTTTCAGGTTTCACTGGAGCAGATCAAAGCAAGCTTCCCTCACTGGACCACCTCTCTGGCCCATCTCCTCATGAATCTAGGCGAACTGTGGGGCCCCTATTAAAGTGAGTTCCAGGCTTTCTGTCCTGAAGAGTCTCCTATCATAATGAAGACGGTGTCTCCTACCCTTCTGCAGCTGGCACTGAGCTCTCTAGGGAGGGGCCCTGGGGACCAATGTCAAGGAGAGGGTGAGGGAGGCCTTGGCGGGGCCTCCGGCACGGTGGCATCTCCTACTTGGCCCTGTAGCCTGAGGGAGCTTCCAACAGAAACCAGTGGTGTGTCCCATGCACACCCGCAGAAACATCCATGAAGCACCTATCCCCTCGCCCCTACAATCTCAGTGCCCCGGGAGGCAGAGGCAAAAAGAAGTAAATTTGACTTTAACTCAGGCAATTTAGAGACTTAGTGCAACTCTGTCTCAAAATAAAACATAAAAAAAGGTCCGGGGATGTAGCTCAGTGCAAAGGCCCTGGGTCTGATCTCCAGTACCAAAGACAAAACAAAACAAAACAAAACGTCCACCGGCTCTTCCCATACTGTGATCGCACATCTCCCGCCAACCTCACTGCCCGGTGTAGAATGAGCCCGAATTGCTCCCGGCCTGGCCTTGGAGCACAAGAACGAAAAATGCACTTGCTCTGCATGGCTGGCTCCCCTCTTCCTCCAGGCTCAGGCTCCGTGTCACCTCCCTTTGCCCTTCTTCCGGTGGCCTCCTCTTCCTCTGCTCTTTCGTCCCTTGTCCTTTACCTGATTCTCCCCAGTGGAAGAGAAGACCTCAGCCCCACTGTGAACTCAGCACCTCGAAGAGGTTTTTGCATACGACGTTCTCAGTAAACACCCGCGGAATGAGTGAGTGAATGATCGGGTGAGTTAATAATAGGCACAGTCTCCAAACGTTTTACCGGCAAAGCCCACTTCCCCGGCCACCTGCACCTCATCATGCTAAACCCACCCTCCTCCGTACCCTTTTTCAGAAAAGATGCAGCTCTGGGACCTTTCTTCTTTCCCCGAAGTCCTCCCTGCCTGTGCCGGGTGTGACGTTTCTGCCTTCTGAGGTGCTGCTGGCCACCTCGCTCCAGGAGGGTCCCCCACCCCTCCAGGTGGTCCCCAAGTGACCCTCTGTTCCAAACAGCAGTGGACCAGTAGGGTGGTGCTTTTCCCCCATAGGAGGGGGAAATTAGCTTTCCTTACCAGACAAGAATGACAATTTTCGGAAAATTATGCCTTGAATTCATAATCTGGCATGAGCGGAAATGGTATTCTATAGTAATCCATCCCCGCTGACTCCCTATTGTACACGCACCTGCTAACATTTTTTAAGCCGGGACTTTATGGAGAGGACATTTTGATCGCTTCTGAAGTTTGCCGAGCCATTCGCCTCTCTCTCAGGCATGCGGTCTTTGTGCTGGAAACCTCCCTCGCGGCTTCCTGCGGGCACCGGCAGCCTGGCACGTGGGCTCGCACACAGCACGCATGCAGCCACGGCCCCCCTCGCTGGCATCCCGCTAATGGGGGGTTTTGCAGGTGCTGGGCTGTGGAAATGGAAGCTGTGGAATAACAGTTGGCACCTGCGCCGAGCACACCGGGGAGCTGCAGACTGAAGCCAGTGGAATTAGGGCAGCGGGCACGGGACTGCGGGGCAGAGGACAGAGGAGGGTGAGGCTCCCCCAGGGCCCCTGGGGCTGTCAGAGCCGAGGGTCCTCACGCTGGCCTCAC
>NW_022900931.1:52008861-52025249 GCF_012274545.1 Fukomys damarensis
CCAGTGGAATTAGGGCAGCGGGCACGGGACTGCGGGGCAGAGGACAGAGGAGGGTGAGGCTCCCCCAGGGCCCCTGGGGCTGTCAGAGCCGAGGGTCCTCACGCTGGCCTCACACGCTGCTCCCGCTCCAACAGCCGCTCATTCGGGCCCAGCTGGCAGCCGCCCGGGCAGCCTTGGCCTTGGGCTCCCACCCCGCACTGACACCAGCAGGTGGCAGGCGGCCTGCTTTACGCCATCCAGAGGCACCGGGAGCCTCGTGAGGCAGGACCCAGGCTGCCAACGCACCGATGCCCGGTTGCAGGTCTGGTGCACAGTAGTTCTAGGCTGTGCTTCCGGTCTGAGTCAAGGCTACCTCCGAGGGCCGGCTTAGGGAGTGGATCCTTCACAAGCCCCCCCAGGTGGCCCTGACTCCAGGCTTCCCAATGCTCAGAGAGCAGGGCAGGGTCATCAAGAAAATGATAGTCAGCTGTGCTGACTCACTGCCCAGCAATGACACTGGGGTGAGAAGGTGGGCGCCATGGGAATGATCACCAGCCGGCTCTCCATGGGGACAAATTTTTTTTTTTTTTTTTTTTTTTTTGAGACAGGGTCTCACTATGCAGTTGAGACTGACCTGGAACTCACTATGTAGCCCATGCTGGTCTCTAATTCACAGTGATCCTCCTGTCTCAGCCTCCCGAGTACTGGGATTACAGGAGTGCGTCACCACACCCGGCTGGGGACAAATATTTAGGAACAAATATTTAGGACAGCAGTAGGGCAGTGGTCAGATAAGCTCTTCAACCTCAGCCTGCTGGAGCAACAATGGGAAAGCGTGAAGTACTTTCTCAGGTGGAGAAGGTCACAGAAACATTGCCGAGAAAGAGGAAAAAAGAGCATTTAAAACAGTTCTGGGCCAGGGATTTAGCTCAGCCGTTCGGTGGCCTGCCCTGCAAGCACAAGGACCTGAGTTCAATCCCCGGTACCAAAAAAAAAAAAAAAAAAAAAAAAATCAAACAAACAAAAACAGTTAGTTGTGCATGGACGACATGACCTCACTTTCTCAACCCACCCTCCCCGCCTTTGTACTGGGGACTAAGCCTCAAGCCTTCATACTGAGCTCTATCCTGGGCCCTTTCCACTTATGGAAACAGGGGTTCTCTAAGTTGTCTGGGCGGACTTAAACTCATGATCCTCCTGCCTCTCTCTCTCTAAAAAGTTTCATACGTCATGACTGGCAAATCATAGGCAAACATACCCTATGTGTGTGCCTATGCGTACAGACACATATATCTGTCCCTGTGTACATATGCAGAAAACACAACCAAATAGATCACGCCACACCACGAACTGTGTCTACCCCTGGGAGTGAGCAGTTGATTTGCAGTCGGTTGACCAATGGGTCTTTGGCTTTGTCTGTAACGTCTGAATTGTTCTTACAATGGAGATATCCCCTAATGTCATCCTGCCAATACCTCCAAGCCGGACTCACACCCTGGCAACCCATAGGTTGTGAGCAGGTCAGCCTGGTGGGTTAGAAAGACACACACCGGGGCAGGTGCCGTACTTGACAATTTACACCCAAAAGGCTGTGCTTCCTGACCATGCTTGGTCTGCAGGCCCTGCTTCACAGCACACCTAGGTGCGCATCTGCCTCAGCCCCTCACCCGCCCACAGCAGTTTGTCCCTACCCAATGCACACAGGTATGGGTATTTGGGTAGTTGAGTAGCACCCATCAGCAGGGGGGTAGTTGACTGGTGGGTGGGTGGATGGATAGATGGATAAGTGGATGGGTGGACGGAAGGGTGGACAGATAGGTGGGTGAATGGATGCATAGGTGGTTGGGTAGTTGTGTGAGTGGGTGGGTAGGTGGACGGATGGGCGGATGGATGGGGAGTTGAGTGGGTGGGTGGACGGATGGTAAATGGATAGAAGGATGAGTAGTTGGGTGGATGGAAGGGTGAACAGATGGGTGGGTGGGCAGATAGTTAAGAAGGCAGATAAATGGATAGATGGATGGGCAAACGGGTGGAAAGAAGAATGGACAGATGGATGAGTGGATGGGCCATAAGAACAGGAGCTGACTGGTACGGTGTACTAGGAACCTCGGGATGGAGGGGGATGGTAAGGAAGACTTGAAAAGGGATCATCTCCTCTTTTCCAATAAGAGGAAAATGTTACAGATCTATAAACTGAGTGGGCCAACAGAGCTTTTATACACTTTCCAGGTACTGCACGCTGTACAGGGGGTGGGGCAGGCCATGAGAGGACGAAGTGAAGAAAGAGACCAGAGAAGGGAAAGCAGAGAGAAGGAAAAGAAAGGCTCAAGGCTGCACAGACAGAATGGTGGGGTTAGAGTCCCTTCAGGCTGCCCAGAAGTTCATTTAGAGAAGAGAGCAGTGGGAGCTGGGGTATGGTTCAGGGAGTGGCTCAGCAGTGTAGCGCTTGGCCAGCAAGGCTGAAGTCCTAGCTTCAATCTCCAGTAATACGGGGGAGGGGCGGGTAGCCAGGGGAGGGCAGGCTTAGAACCCTTCCCCTCCACAGGCTCTTCTGCTTTGGGGTCACTGATGTGGCCCTGAGCATTGGGGCTTGAGATGCCTAGCTTGGTACGAGTTACTTTTTATCTCTCTGGAACAGCCCAAGACCTGGGCAGACACAGGGTCCGGGTGGGGAGAGGATCGTCAATACCATTGGAACCCTGAGCCTCACCCCACCTGGTACCAGCCCCTTGAATCTGGAAGTAGTGCCAGGGAAAGGGGGGTGGTCAGCTAAGCTAAGAGCTGACAGAGCCCGGGCAGGAGGCCTGCAACTCTGCCTTCCCCCGGGCACGAGGACCACCCGGGAAAAATCTGCCAGCGACACCGCCTGGGTCCCCCATCTGTCTATGGGCACTGCTCGGGTGCCATCCCTGGGTCTGGTCCCAGTGTCTGCAATGGGGAGTTGGATAGGACAAGCAAAGCATGTGAAGGGCGGTAGGGACCCTGGGAGCGTCCGGAATGGCCCAACTCCACCGGCAAACAGCTGTCTATGCCCAGCAGAGGGCGCTCTGACCCGCTGGAGAAGTCGGAGGCCTTCTGAGAGGAGGTGGTGACTGAAGTTTGCCAGGCCAACAAGCTGATTAAAGGGTGTTTCAGATAAAGGCGTGGGACAACTCCAGGGGGGGTTAAGGAGCCTGGAGCATAAATCCCAGGGGGAGGAAGGAGCGGCAGCTGGAGGGCCTGGCTGGTGAGGTCACCGAGGGGTGGACATGCTTTCCTAAAGAGGCATGCAAAAGGGAATAGGGAGCCATTGAGGATTTTAAGCAGAATGCAGTCTATTTATGCTTTAGCAAGACCTCTTGTGGCTGCAGCAAGGAAAATGGACTGTGGTGGGGAGCAGGGTCGTGAGAAGGGGTCACAGCAACATGAGGCTGTCACAGGGCTCCAGTGAGGGAGGATGTAGATTAAAAAAAAATAATACTGCAGACCTCTGCGTGGGACTGGGAGGGAGGAAAGAGCTAGGGGAACTATCTGTAGAGGGATCCTGTGGCTTTGCTCGGTCAGGGTCCAAGACTTCCCTTGGGAAACACCCCTTCCCACTCGTGGGCCATGGCAACATCCCAAATCCTACCTGAGCACATGGTTGGAGCTTGACCAGTCAGAGTGGGCTTCTTTTAGGGTAAGCAGGGTGGCACAGCATCTAGGCAGGTCCAGGGGGGCTTCATATCTATGGCCTCATCTGGGAAGGTGGGGCTGGCATCCTTTCCACTACCTGAGGAGAGCCTGCCAGGCGCAGAACCTGGAGACTGACCCAGCCCTCAGGACTGAGGTCCCCAGATATTCCATGAAGTGTGCCAGTAAATCTCCTTCTTCCTTGGGCCAGTGTGAGCTAAGATTCTGCTATTCTGATGAAATCTTTGAAAAATGCTGAGGTGAGCAGGACTGGGGTTCTCCTTCATGGGAAGCCTCCGTATCTACTGTGATCAGACGCCACAGGCCAGATCGCCTAGACATAAGGGAATAGGACACCAGGTCAGTGTCTTGGGGAGGTGCAGAGGTACTGCCATGACATTCAGAAGAGGTGACCTTGATCTGATTACGACAGACAAAGATGGGAGACATGCATTCCAGAGGGAGAGCCTCAGCAGAAGAGAGGTGGCCAGAAGCACAGGGTGGGTGCAGGGCGGGCTGGAAGAGGGGGGCCTCCCAGGTCTAAGGTAGCTGCTTGCGGTGCCTCACTGGCCATGGACAGCACATAGCCATCACCATATCCTGTAGTCCGGGAAGAAGGTCCAACCCAGACCCCCTCAGAGACCCAAGTTGCCAGCGATGCGTGGTCCTTCTGTTGCAAACATCCCAGCCCTGTGTCTGCCCCATGTCCTGAGACTTTGGCCAAGCTCCCATCTAACCTTGTTTGGACTGGCTTCCACACTTCTGATCTCCCCTGGGCCCCACAGTCCTCACTTCCTGATGCAAAGGGATCTTTAAACATGTACATCAGCTGAGTTACCTTCTGATTTAAAACCCTTCAAGGGCATCTGGTGGCATCAGAGCAAATCTGGACTCTTCTACAGCCCATGAGACCCCTGCCCCTCTCCTATACCACATCTCATCCCTTCTCACCCCTCAACTTATCCCGACACATTAAAGGCCTCCCTGCCTCTGGACCTTTGCACATACTATTCCTTGTCCCCCATAGCTCTGCTTGTTGCATTTTTCTCCTGCCTCAGGTCATAGGTCAAATATGTCCTCTTGTGAAAGCCCTTCCAGACACACCTTATCTGAAGCCACACGCCCGGCTGTATTTACTCTCTGTCACATCAGCCAGTCAGTCTCCCAGGGTTCTTGAAGCATCTTATCTTCTTCATATGCTGGTTGGCTTACTTATGACCTGAGCCCTCTTCTACCTGTGGACAGGTCTGTGCCTGTCCTGGTCCCCTTTCTCCCCAGAATGGGAACAGCCCTGGCATGTGAGGGTGGAGAAGGCCGTGTCCCCAACTGCGTGGAACCCCTCAAGTGAAGGCGTGTGGCTGAGCTCTTGTTGTCTCCACTTGAGTTCACACCATATGGCTTCCTGCGCGCTGGGCTGCATGGCAGGCAGCTACTCTAACTTGGAGCTCTCTTGCTTTTGTGTGTTAATAACATAAAGACGAACACAGCTCACCACACATTTTGTGTTTGCTAACTCTCTATATGTATATAAAACAGATTTCGGTGTTCCTAGCCAACCCACTTGTGAAGTGGAAGGAAAACAGAGCAATTAGGGAGGGAGGGAGGAGAGCGAGGGAGGCGAGGGCTGGCTGAGAATGCGGCCGGATCTCTGCACGCAGGTACAGCGTGCTTCCTTCATGCACCTTGGCAGGGGCCAAGGTGAGCCATGACCCCTCCACAGGGCTCCTGCAACCTGTGCACCCCTCTACCTCAGCTAGGGCCCCAGACCCCCATTGACACTGTCACTTCCTCTGAGTATCCTCCCAGAATCCTCTCTGGGGGCCCACAGCCACCTGGGAGCCCACCCTCCCTGGATTCCAGTCACAGACCCCTGCTCAGTTACAATGTGAGCACCTCCCATGTGCCTTTCCTCAGCTTCCTTCTGACAGGAAGGGGGCCCCAAACAAGTAAACAAATGTCTAAATACAAAATGTCTCAAGTGTTATGAAGAATAAAGTGATGGAGTTTAATTAAAAGAATCAAGAATTTATTCCACCACATGAGCTGTCATCTCAGGCAACCAAATTGCCCTGGAAACTCTCTTTCCAGAAGATTCTAGTGAATAGACAGAGTGCCGAGGGAAGTCGGGATCCTCCCCTCCAGCATGGAGGAGTACTTCACTACCGACACCATCTAGGACTACAAGGGCATGGGAATCAGAAAACTCTGAGGACTCTTCGTCTGTTTTATGACTGTTTCAAAGCTCTCTAGAGACACGCAGCCCTGCCCACACTGTGTCCTCCCAGGGTAAGTGAATGAACTAGAGGATGCACACCATTTTGCAATCCCAAAGTAAAGCAACTGATTCGAGGAACAACTACCATCTGGCATGGTGTCGCATGCCTATGATCTCACCACTCTGGGAGGCTGAGGCAGGAGGATCACAAATTCCAGCCCAGCCAGGGCAATTTAGAGATTTAGTAAGTCCCCGTCTCAAAATAAAATTGTTTGGAAAAAGAAGGGTTAGGGACGTAGCTCATTGAGAAGGCCCTGGGTCAGTTCCCAATACCAGCCAGGTGTGGTGGCCCGTGCCTGTAATCCCAGGGCTTGGAAGACTGAGGCAGGAGGATTGCTGGGAGAAACTATCAAGAGAAGAATTGATGGGAAGATTTATAAGGGAAGGATGAGGACATAGGTACGGGATCCCGTGGTCAGCCCCAGCATTGTGAAGGAGGAACAAAAAACACTGGGGCTGGTGACACAGGAGTACATGGCATCATCTGTACAGATCTAACTGGCTTCCGGAACTTATTCTTGTCTACAGGGACATGGGGAAGAGAGACAGGCATTACAGGACTCCAAGAAGGTGCAGACAAATGCAGAATGTGCAGTGATTGTACTAGGGACTGACCTGGCGTCCACAGTACAGACGGAAGGGAAGAGGCTCTTCCAGGGTGAAAAAGACCGAAGGATCCAAGAACCAGAGGCAGCAAGTGTGTCAGGCTTGGACTGTGACTCATGCCGACAGTTAAGGACACACTGCAGACTCTGGGGAAATGTGACTTCAGCTGAGTAGGAAACGATCCTAACAATTATTGTGCATTTTGCTGGGTGTCTTACTGGCGTTAGGGTGATGTAAGAAAACACTGATTCCTTCTAGAAATGCATGCTCGAGTGTGTAAAAATGAAATGACCTCATGTTTGGAATTTTCCTTCAAATATATCCGCCAAGGGGTGGGGGAGCCCTGGCCCCGTGAAATAGAGATGAAAATTTCCAATTATGAAATATCTAGGACTACAATGCGAGGGATCCTTGTGCTATCCGCTCTGCTCACGTGTATGTCTGAGTATTTTTATAATTAAAAAAAAAAAAAAGGATGCTAGGAGAAATTGGTGAGAAGTGAGACAGAAAATACCAGTCCCCAGGCAGCCAGGCCAGGCAAGGCCCCAGGAGAGGAGGAGGACGCTGAGAGGTGGGGAGGGCGGGGCAGGTGCTCCCCAACCCAGCAAAAGGGGCGACCGGGGGCCAGGACGGGGTGCGGGGAAGCACAGGCAAAGGCATCCTCGAATCAGAAGGAAGCTTCCAGAAGGGGCACAGTTGAGGGGGTTGACTCCAGCCGCGCAGGGATGAAGAGCTGGCAGAGGCTGGGGAGGGTGGTTTTCAAGAGACACCGCAGCCATCCAGGCGGCAGTGGGCCGGTCTAGGGCAAGAGCGGAGAGAGAAGTAAACAGAACGGAAACACGGTGGGCGGGGACTGGGCCTGCGGGTGTGTGCAAAGCAGAGGGCAGGGAAAGGAAAAAGTCAAGGGTGGACACCAGCTTTGCGGACTGGGGCATCCGAGCCAGTGAGTGGTGGGGAAGGAGGGGCATGGTGGGAAAATCCAGAACTCTCCTTTGGGCGTTATCCATTGGGTTTGCTCGGGAGACAGCTACATGGAGATGTCTGGTAAGCAGGACAGGGGTGTGGGTGGGGACAGCAGTAGCTCTTGGGAGGGAGTGTATGGAAAACGAGGTTCCCAGTGAAGGTCTGAGGAATTCCATCATTTAAAAGGAGGAAGAGCCAGGTATGATGGTGCACACCTGCAGTCCTACCACTTGGAAGGTTGAGACAGGAGGAACCCCACGAGTTCAAGGGCATCCCAAACTCCATAGTGAAACCCTGTCTCAAAAAAAAAAAAAAAAAAAAAAGTAACCAGATGTGGCAGCATATGCCTGTAATCCCAGCACTAAGGAGGCTGAAGCAGGAAGAATGCCTGAATTCAAGGCCATCCCGGACTACATGGCAAGACCCTGTTTCAAAAAATAAGCAATGTTGACAAAATTGGGAGAGGGGCTGGGAGTAGGGGAACATGTCTATGATCCCAGCACCCTAGGAGACTGAGGCAGAAGGATCACAAGTTTGAGCCCAGCCTGGGTAACTCAGTGATTTAACAAGGTCCTGCCTCAAAATTTAAAAAAAAAAAAATCTTTTTAAGGGCTGAGGGTGTAATTCAGTGCAAAGGCCCTGGTTCACTCCCCAGTACCATAACCAAAAAACAGGGTTGGGGGAAACCTGGTGTCTATCTTAGTTCTTTCAGAGGCAGCTATCACAAAGTGCAACAAACTCAGTGGTTTGTAAACATCAAAAAACTCACTTCTCACATTTTCAGACATTGAGAAGCCCTAGATCAAGGCACCAGCCGGTCTGGAGTCTGGCTATGGCTGCTTCCTGGTTCACAGACCTCTCCTTTCACTGTGTCCTCGCTTGGTGGAAGGGACTGAGACCCTCCCTCTGGCCCCTTTCATAAAGGAACAACACCTCCCATAAGCCTCGCCTCCTAACATCGCCTTGAGGTCGAGGGTCTGACCCTACATAGCAGGAACCCTGACACAGACACCGCCTGTGCCTTCACTTCCTGTCCCTCTACTTCCTGTGCTCTATGGCGGGGGTGGCCCAGCAGCCAGGTGCCTCCCTGGCCTGCATTTCCCTAGCTGATTTGTCGTGACTGGTGGGCTCCCCTGCTCCTGCACAGTGGGGAGCATCTGGAATTCATCAGAGCCCCTGAGCACTGACTGTGTTGGGCACTCACGGGCCCCAGTGCCATGACACAACCCCCTATCCTCGTTATCCAGCTTCAGGAATGGTAGAACTGCGGCAGGGTGCACGATCAAATGTCCCCAGACACAGGGACTGCGCTCTTCATTTTCCCCACTGAAAGCCAACTGGAGGGAAGCTCGGAAGTGACCTGACAACACAGCGCCACTCTTCTGAGACAGTCATGCACTGAGCTTCCCACAGTCACTTCCACCAGGCTCCTCATCCTTCCCAGCCAGAGGAGACACCCAGAGCTGTTCCCCTGAGATCACAGTGAGACAGGAGCTGGAGGCTGGGACCCCCAAGTCCAGGGCCCCTTCTTCAGCACAGCGGAGGGCTCTGTGGGCACCCAGGCCACCTCCTGCAGGGTCCCTCCTCTGCCTCCCCATACCTGGTCCATTGCTGAGCTTTCCCGATGCCCAGCTCAGTCTTGTGCCCTGGCTGTGGATGATCCTGTGCACCTGCCAGTCACTCCTCTCCTTTCCCAGCTCCCGCCAGAGGCTCGGCTTCATGTAGGGGAAGGGCTCCATTTGAAACTGAGAACTGCTAACCCCTCTCTGCTTGTTTCCTTGGTTTAAACAATTGTCATAAACCAGGCATGGTGGTGCAAGTCTGTAATCCCAGGACTTGGGAGGCTGAGGTAGGAGGATACCCCCCCACACACACACACCAAGTTCAGGGCAAGCCTGGGCTACATAGCAAAACCCTGTCTCAAAAAAAGCCAGAATAAATTTATGAGAAAATATGAATAATCTTCTTCTCCTTGTCCTCCTTTTCTTCTTTTTTGAGGCAGGGTCCCGCTATGCAGCCCTGGCTGGCCTTGAACTGGTGGCCATCCTCCTACCTCAGCTTTCCAAGTGCTGGGTTTACAGGCGTGCTCCACCACGCCTGGCCACTCCTCCTCCTCTTCCCTCTCCTCCCCCACTTCTCCACTTCTTTTCTTTTCTTTTGGTTTTTTGAGACAGGGTCTCACTATGTAGTTGACACTGACCTGGAACTCACTATGTAGCCCAGGCTGGTCTCGAACTCACAGCGATCCTCCTGCATCAGCCTCCCAAGTGCTGGGATTACAGGCACGTGCCACCATGCCCCGCTTTCTCTTCTTTCTTTTTTGTGGTGCTGGGGACTGGACCACGGAACCAAGGGCCTTGTGCGTGCTAGGTTAGTACTCTACTGCTGAACTACATCTCCAGCCACACTCTCATCCTTTCTCTGGTACGGGAACTGAAATCAGAGGCTTAGCACTGAGCTACATCCCAGCCCTCTTTTATTTGGAGACAGGGTCTCACTAGGTCACCAAATTACCAAATAAGTCACCAAATTAGGTTGGATTCCAGCCTTCTCTCTCAGCCTCCCATCCATGCCTGTTCCCTTCACCATTTTTATGTGCATAATTTAGAGCATTAATGATCATTGTTTCAATCCATCTACGAGTGAAATTCTGTTTCCATTAAACAGTGATTCCCCACTCTCCCCTCCCCCGGCTCTGGCAACAGCCGCTCAACTTCCTGTCTCTCGGTGTGACTACCTCAGGTACCTCGTATAAGTAGGATCATCAGGCATTTCCTCCTTTAAACAGAAAGCTATGGAGCCTTGGGATCATAGTGGGGCAGCCAGCAGCTTCTGCCTCACATTGTCCTGTCTTTAGATGTAAACATCTTGATACTTCCCTTCTTGAGGCTGAAGTGCTGCTTTTTCCATTTAGGGTAAGAATAGATGGTTTTTCCTTTTCACACCAATGGATTGACATGGGAAATACAACTTGTGGCGAAAGGCTGAAGGTGGAGAAGCTCTGAGAGTCAAGCAGGAGGAAAGGAGGAGGTGGGAGGCCGGAAGTCCTGGCCTTGAGTGAGGAATCTCCTTTGTGTCCCTAATACCAGCAGAAGAATGTGCCCCAGACTGGACTCCATGCCCCCCAGCCTCTTGCTTCCTATCGCCTGTCACTTGGAAGAGGCTTTCTGTAGCTGTCACCTTTGCTCCCATTCATTCATCTGTCCATCTATTTACTTACCAAATCCAGCTTTCCAGAACATGGGCTGGGCTCTGGGGAATGCTCGAGCTGCTAGGCCTGGGAGATTTCTAATCTATGCCCTTCCTCCCTGGCTTTTTCCTTCTCTCCCTGTTCCTTTCATCGGGATCGTCCCTCATCCAGGACCTGAGTATGCAGGCTCTGAGTTAGCACTAAACTTCAAGGCAGGCTTTCTGAGGGCAGCCAACCACAGCGGCCAGGATGATACCTAAAGAAAGCAGAAGGCAGCCACCTGCTGCCACTCTACACAGATGTGGGCTCAACTTTGCCAAGTGATCCTAATTATTCAGTGAGCTGGAAACCCTCCTGTGTGGAGGAATTCAAATTTTTGCTTATTTTCTGTGGGCTGCCAATGTCTGTTTGACTTCTGTCCAATGCTGTTTTGGGTAAGTTCTGCTCAGTCGGTGTCCAGCTTGTCCACAACTGGTGGGAGACATTCCTCAGAGCTCCTGGAGGCCAGGACCACCCCAGTCCAGCCAGGCCCACTGGTGCTTGATCCTGGGTAGCCATGAAGCCTCCCAGGGGCTGCTGAGGCTGCCAGGCTGATTCGCCAGTGGGTTCCTCTGCGGCTGGTATAAATGACTGAGGGATGCTGTCAGGGAAGTCAGGATTCCTGACTGACGGAAGACAAGGGAGTTGAGACCAAGACCCTAATGCCCACTCCCACACCTGGGTCCGCACCCCCAGGAACCATGTGTCAGTGGATTTACTGACCCTGTGGCAAAGGTTCAGGGACACAAATGGACGGGGAGGCTAGAAAAAGCTGTCAGTTCCTCACCCTTTGATACACCCATGACTCCTGGTTGCAAGTTATAAGCCCAACTGGTTAAATAAATACATGATAATAACTAATTGGTTTCAGTACCCAGAAAGTTCCTCTTAATCCAAGTTTGAGCTTGATTGGATGCAGGAGCTCAACTGATCAGAAGTTTCCCTCCCAGCACCTCTGGCTCTGCTCTCCAGGAAGAACTTCCCCCTAAAGAAGGTCAATTTATGTGGCAAGATGGCCTCATGGCTCCAGGCCCACTTCCATTCAGCCTAGCAACTCCTTAGGGTTCTCATTGGCTCGGCTTGTGTAATATGCCTATGCCTTGACCAATCATATAGGCAGGAATGCGGTGCTCTGATTGGCTGTCTCCCTCTCCCATGAAAGTGTAGAGAGCCTGGTGATTAGAGAAAAATGTTGATCCCTGACCAGGAGGGAGTTGCCAGACCCTCTCTCTCCAAGCTCCTCCTCTGTTCTGCAGCTGTGCCTGTCTTCAGAAAACCCAAAATGAGGAGATTTAAATTAAAGCTGGGGATATGGTGGTCGAACACAGAACAAAGCCTCCTTGTGCCTTGGCCCATGGCGAGAGCCGCTTGCTGCCCCCGCCCGCACCCCCAAGCTGGTCACACACTCCCATTTCTTGAAGGGTCTTTAAATTAGTCTCTGTTCCTGGCAATCATGAGCTTAGCACAGAATCCATAAATGTCAGCTGACATCACTCTTCTATCACATATGAAGCTTAAAGGCTCTCATTTTTCCCTGGAATTTTTAGCCGGTCACAGCCTTCCTTTAAAGAGATGTTGACTGGACTTGCTCCCCAGTGGGAGCTAGAACCATCCGGGAGTTCGCGATCCCACCACTTCTGGGCCCACGTACAGCCGTGTGAACTCCACAGGATCAGTCACCGAGCCTCCGGGAGGAGCACTCGGGTCCTGACTCTGGCTGGCCTGACAGGCGTGTGTACACAGATTCCCCGCGCTTGGGGGAACAGAGCCAAGCCCCCAGGGCGTTCCCACACTCGGGTTCCCTGGCACAGACTGGGTTGACAGCCTGGTCCTGTTCACCGCCTGGCATTACCTCACGGATCACACGGCCCTCCTTCTTCTCTGGGTGGCCCCGCGATGCCCCTCCTAGGCTCACCCAGGCTGCTCAGCAGCAGAGCCTCAGGCACTCAGTTCTCAGCCAAGGCCCTCACCTTCCCTGATCAGCAAATGTGTTTAAACCGGGTGTGGCGGCGCACGCCCGTAATCCCAGCACTCAGGAGGCTGAAGCAGAAGGATGGCATGAGTTCAAGGCCAGCCTGCACTACAGAGTGAGAGCCTGTCTCAAAACAGCAACAACAAAATGCATTTAAGGAATTGGTCACGCGCCAGTTGCCCAGTAAAGTCCACAGAGGCTCACCAGTAGATCTTCCCTGCCACAGGCAGACTTCCAGGTCCTTGTAGCCAGTCCAAGGGCCCCATGTTAAGGAATCTTATCTGGAAAGAATTTCTTCCCTGCAGCCCTCATGCTCTTACATCTCCTTAACCTTTACATCCTGGCCCCTTCCTTACCCCTCACCATCATCAGGGCCTGGGTCACACAGGAAGCTAAGGAAATCCCAATTTCCTTATACATAAGAATGTACCAGATGATGCTGTAAGTGAACGATGGTTATTAATGCATTTATCCCTCAGCAACCCACCGTGGTTGGGACAATAAGAATCATACCCATTTTACAGAAGAAAAAACACAGCAGAAAGAAGTCAGGAACTTTCCAAAGGGGAGCTGCTGCCCTCTCTCCACAGCAGCAGGTTCGCCATCTCTAATGCAATGCAGTCTTCCCAGGGTGGAGCCAGTGTGGAATAGTCTGGACCTGAGAGGCACAGAAGGAAATGAACCCTACGACTTGAAGGTGAGCTGCACCAGGCAAGCGGTGCTGAGCAACTTCTGAAGACCCCTGTCGTGCAGGCCATTTCTACTGCCTTGAACACAGCCCCCAGAATGTTCTCACCCCAGTCCTTATTCTGTATAGCAACTGCCAGGCTATAGGCCTCTTTCTTCTAGACCGGAAATGGGCAGGGATTGTGTATGGCTTTTACTGTTTTTTGAAAAACAAGCCAGGCATACAAAAAAAAAAAAAAAAAAAAAGCTGGGCATGGGGACACACACCTGTAACCCCAGCACTTGGGAGGCTGAGGCGGGAGGATCACTGTGAGTTCGAGACCAGACTGGGCTACATAGTGAGTTCCAGGTCAGCCTCAACTACATAGTGAGACCCTGTCTCAAAACAAAACAAAACAAAACAACAACAACAACAACAACAACAACAAAAAAGAAAAAGCCAGGTGTGGTGGCACATGCTTGTAATCCTGGCAATCAGGAGGCTGAGGCAGGAGGCTTGCTGTGAGTTTGAGGACAGCCTGGGCTATATAGGGAGTTCAAGACCAGGCCGAACTACATAGTGAGACCCTGTCTCAGGAAACCAAACAACAATAGTCTTGTTTTAAAACTGACCTACAGATGTTCTTCAACTTCCAATAGGACTATAAACATATTGTGATTTAAAGATATTATAAGCCAAAACTTCACTTAATACACATAACCGACCCAACAGTGTATCTAAGCCTCTCCTACCTTGACCATGCTCAGAACATTTATGTTAGCCTACGGTTGGGTAAAATTACCTTACACAAAGCCTATTTGATCATAAAATGCCAACTTCTTGCAATTTATCATATACCATGCTGAAGGAAAGAACAGGATGGGTGGGTGGGTATGTTTTTGCATCGCAGTAAGTCCATGGTTAAACCATAGAGAAGACGGAGATGGTCTGTATGAGATACCTTCAGTACAGTGCACCAATCTTAAGCATGTTCAGTGAAGTTTTACACATGGAACCACCATGTGTGGTACCAGCCCCGCAGCCACCACTCAAATCAAGACATAAACCTGTCTAGCATCCAAAAGTTTCCCTTGTTCTCCTCCTGGTTCTTGCCCTCACTCCACAGGTGACTACTGTTCTCACTACTGATTGCCATATTCTTCCTTTTTAACTCCTGCAGAATGTGCTCTATCACCCAGATAAAACCCCCAACCCACCCTTAACTTTAAGGGAAATTTCAAAAATATACGTTTTGGGCTTTTTGTCCTTAATGTTATGTTCAAGAGATTCGTTTCTGTTGCTGCATGTTTCGGTGGTTTGTGTTTCTTTTAACTGTTGTACATTATTCCTTTGGTGGATCTCTTTTGGAGACAGGGTCTCACTATGTAGTTTAGGGTGACCTTAGATTCACTACGTAGTCTGTTCTTCCTGCCTCAGCCTCTCGAGTGCTGGAATTACAGGCATATGCCACCATGCCTGGCTACATAGTAAAATGTATTCATCCATTTTATTGTCCCTGAAATTGTCAGCTAGGACGTGAAGCATCTGGAACTCTCATGCTTTGCTGATGGGAGTATATGTTGCAACAACTGCTAAAGAAAACTGTCTGATCTACCATCCTTACAGTAACTCATTTATTGTGCATCAGATACCATCTTGATTCATTTGTATCCTCTCACTTAATCCTCCCAATAGTTCCAGGAGTAGATCTTTGGTATCTGCGAAATAAAAGAATTGGGCATCAACATGATAGGATTACTGTGAAGTTGAACTGAGATGACACCAGGAAAGGCTTAACCCCAAGAGCCATTTTGGAAATGCTATCACACAGTATTACTAACCAGCATTGAGTTAGGCAACCAGGTTTTGTGGCTCAGTGCTGAACAAATCATCTCAATGGATTGGCCTCAGAGCATCCTGGAGCACCACAAACCTGCTAGACACAGCCTCTGGGGAAGACACAGGGCACTTTCTTCAGTAACACCCAGGCTCTACCTTCTCAAAGACAGCCACTGAGGGAGATGAGACAGAGACTAAGTGAGCAAGGGACTTCTGGGTTTTCAGAGCCCTCTCTTTCATGCCACGTGGAATATAGGAGGTACTTGCAAGTGACAATCGTTTAACATCTGTCTCTTGCCAGCCAGTAAGCTGCGGAGGTTGGCTGGTGTGTCATCCATTCACAAATCCGGTTTCAGTGCCCCCTTGTTCTAGACGACATGTCAAGCGCTGAGGTCTACCGCAGTGAGAGACAGACAAGATACGCGGAGGGACAGGGATAACAAGGAGCATGACACCCATGGTGCCAATGAGGGAACTGTAGCAGGGCAGGAAAACCCAGAGTGGCTCCTGGGGAGGAATGCTTTAGACGAAGAGGCCCCTGAAGACTTCGAGCAGCCTCAATGGGCCAGGGAAGGGACAAGGGCCAAGGCCCCTGAGGAGAGGAAGAACGGGGTTGGGCCAGGCAGCCGAGGTCAGAGGCCTGAAGCCCAGGTCTGAGGGCAGTGCTACGCATTGGGCTCCGTAGGCTGGGACAGGGACTGCCGATTTGTTTCTAGGTGAAACAATTGGAACGTTTTAAACTACAGATGGCTGCATGGGGGACTCCAGCGTCAGAAATGCCTTCCGATGCTTAGGCCAGGCCTGCGGGGGAGGGGTGCGTTTGGAAGGCATGCAAGGAAAGGGAGGGTGGGTATAAGTGAATGAATGAAAGAACGAACCACCGCAGACGGATGAATGGACACGGGGCCAGAAATAACAGCCGGCCCACGGGGACACCCGACCCACAGACCTAAAGCCCCGCTCCCAGGCCCAGGCACCACGCGCTGTGACCTTGGAGACATCCACGCCCCGGGCTCAGGGCGCGGAACTCTGCGTCTCAGGGGCGGGGAGGACGTGCAGGGAGGGACAGCGCGCGCGGCGGGAGGACTGATGGTCTGAGGGGCTGACGGCGGGTGCTCCGGGCTAGGAGCTCACCCGCATCCGCCTGGTCAGGCCCAGCGCGGCCCGAACCGCACCGCTCGCCTTGTTGACACTCAGCCCGAGCCCG
>NW_022900931.1:52026387-52045351 GCF_012274545.1 Fukomys damarensis
AAGGGGGGGTGGGCGGGCGGCCCGGCTGCCGCGGGGAGGGGAAGGGTGCGCGGCGGTGGGGGAGGGGCGGGCCGAGATTTGGGGAGCGCTCACCCCTACCCCTGCCACCGCGGCTTTGCAGAGATGCCAAGGAACAGGACGCCAGGAAAGATGAAGGTGCCGCCGACCTCTCTGTTCGCTCCAGGAAAAGGAAGGCAAATGTGGCCGTTGTGAGTACAAAGGAGACAGGTTGAGGAGTTTTCCCCCCTCCATCTTAACCTGGGTACCAGACTTAAGTCTGCCCACGCATATGTTGATGGGAGCTAGCTTGGGAGGGCATCCCTTTGACAGAAATGGCACACATAATCTAATGAGCTTTTCTCCCTTTCCTCTCTGTTTCTGTTTTTGGTGTGTTTCCTTGGCGGGGGCTGTCTATGTTAGTTTTTGCAGGATCCCGATGAAGAAGTTGCCAAAATTGACAGGACTGTGAGAGGCCAGTGTAGCAGTCAGGTAAGTCAACTGGTGGATTGGACCTGCATGGAGAGCCTCCTGCTCTCCTGGGCCCCATCGGGTTTGTGCTTTCTTGTCTGCTGCTGAAGACCCTGTGGTTAGGGTTAGTTTTTCTCTAACTGGAGTCGCAGTCCACATGGCTGAGCACCATGCCCGTCCTGTGTACTGGCCTCTTGCAGCCTTGGGATTCCAGGAAGGGCTGTGTTCCTGACTGGCGCCCTCTGAAGTTACAGATAGGTGCTGATGCCTTGGGAGAACCAAAGTAGACATCCAGCCTCTCCCTTTGCCTGTGAGGAAACTGAGGCTCAGGAAGAAAGCAACTCAGAGTTCTGTGCAAGCCAGGGGCAAAGCTGGACCCACAGCCTTTTCAAGGGGCTGGTGAGCTGGGGGTAGGACGTCTGTTTCACCCCATGCTTGCCTGTGGATTTGTCATGGTGCTTAGAGCTTCCCTTTGCCTTTAGTCTTGTTTTTTGTTTTTGTTTTGAGACAGAGTCTTACTTTGTAGTTCAGACTGGCTCTGAGCTTGAACTCACTATGTAGCCCAGGCTAGTCTGGAACTCTTGGCAATCTTCCTGCCTCAGCTTCCTGGCTGCTGGGATTATAGGTGTGCACCACCACACCTGGCAGGTTTTATTTATGTATTTATTTATTTATTTTGAGACAGAGTCTTGCTATGCATGCAGTTTGTTGGCCTTGTACCCCAGACAGGCCTCAATCTCATGGAGATTCTCGTGTCTCAGCCTCCTAAGTGCCAGGACTATAGGCATGTGCCACCATGCCCAGCTTCCTGTTGCTTTTAGGTCAACCTTTTTTCCCCTCTGTGATCATGAAAGATCCTCTAGCCCAGTGGGGCAAACCTTTTAGAGCTTCCGATGATACAAACAGCCTACTGCAGCACTTGTTCTAGGTTCACCACCACTGCTCTGGCCCATCTAATAATTACCTACCTTAACTGGATGTAGTGGCACACGTGTAATATGAGCACTTGGGAGGCTGAGGCAGGAGGACCAGTTTGAACTATCTAGTGAAACTTTGCCTCAAGAAATGAATAAAAATAAATATGTGAGGTTTTTTGTTTTGTTTTGTTTTTTTGAGACAAAGTCTCACTATGTAGTTGAGACTGACCTGGAACTCACTATGTAGCCCTGGCTGGTCTCAAACTCAGTGATCCTCCTGCCTCAGCCTCCCGAGTGCTGGGATTACAGGTGTGCGCCACCACGCCCAACTAACATGTAAGATTTAATCTAAGCTGGGTGTGGTGGTCCAAGCTGGTAATCCCTGCACAGTGGGAGGCTGAGGCAGGAGGATTTTGAGTTTGAATCCATCCTATCTGTAACCTAGCAATTTAGTGAGACACTGTCTCAACCTTCCCCCCCACCAAAAAGAACCAATTACCTACTCTGCCATCTGGACTTAAAATGGCTTTAGCAACAGTGTCAATGCCTATAATATGGGCATCTCAACACTTTTTATTGACTATTCCATCTCTCTTGCTACTAAAGAAATGACCTACACATAGTGTAATATCGCTATAATATCAGAAGTTCTTGCATAGAAAGTCTGTATTATCTCTTTACCTCCAGAAATGGCTGGAGAGTATAGTTATGGCTGCAGTGGGAGAAGCCGCCTGTCTCTAAGCCAGCCTTTCTGGCCTGCCTCTGTCGCAGATAAAAGCTGAGCAGGAACAGTGTTCGACCTGAGTGCAGTGCTCCAACTGGGTTAGCAAGGACAGCACCTCACTTTGTGGAGCAGTGAGCACTGATGTGAGAGAGGGATGGGCCTCACAGTGATGGCCACCTTATTGGCTATGGCGGGTGTCACTGCACATGGGCTACTGTGATAAGCATTTTTGAGGAAGACCCATTTCGTACTGAACAAGGGGTTGGTTTCCTTCTCTATTGAGAAATGCTTCAATTCAATTCAGGAAAGGCAGTAAGTTAGTGCATCCCAAGTTCTTTTGACTTTCCCCTTAATTTTTTTTCAAATCGAGCAAGTTGATTATATGGATATTATAAATGAGTCCCTGCTTTATAAAACAAGATTATTTATTTTCTCAGCTCTGTTTTGTATGGTAATTTCCAATTTGAGATGAAGCCATGTGTATTGACTCTTGGAGTTTTACATTCCTGTTCTCAGGGACAACCTGAGCAGTACTCTTGAGTGTCTGGACCATAGAGAGGTGATAGCTGTGGTAATGACCAGTGTATTGTTTCTCATGAGAAGGCATTTTCACGGCTGTCCAGGGATGAATGACAGCAGGTTTCTACACTTAGTAGGATAGAGCTTGGAATTATCCGTTTCTTTTGTTCTTTCTCTGTGAAGATTAATGAAGTTAGATTTTGAGGTACAACAACTGTTTTGCTAATTACACAGAATTTTTCTCTGAAGTTACAGTTCGTCCCAGACCAACTTAAAGCTAGTAGGAATTATCATGCTACATTCAGTATAACTGCTTCAAAACCACAGAACTTTTGATGATTCTTAAGGCTGCCCTGTTACCTAAAATCTGTTTCCCATGACCATTTTGTTTACTTTTCACAAGACCCCCAACATTTTTATTTGAAGCAGAAACCTAGACTGTTAAATACCTCTTAGAAAATTTTGTATAAGAAAGGAAGTGTCATTAAGAGTCAGAGATGGTTAGCAGTAGTCAAAATTGGTCTCTTGTTATCTGTTTCCTTCATCAATAGAGTCAAACTCATTTTGGTTCCTTTGAAACCAAGTTAAAGAGCGTGGACAATTATTGTGCCTCATCCACTGTCTTTTTTTTTGTATCAGGAATCAAACTTGGGACCTTGCGTTTTCAAGGCAGGCAGCGGAACCATTGAGCTAAATCTATGGCCCTCATCCAGTGGTTCTTAAAAAAGCCTATTTTGGAAACCATTTTTCTGCTGTGGTTCACCTAATTTGTCTATGAACTGCAAGTTGGGAAGGGCTGCCAGTTAGTTTATCTCCAAAGACCTTCTCTCACACATGCCAGCCATCTGGCCTTGGAGGGTGACACCCAGCTTGTGCCTTCAAAACTAGAATTCATTCTTGAACGAAGAGCAATTTAGAGCAGTTGTAACGTGAAACTTTTTGAGTCAAGGAAATGCTACCAGCACATACTAGAACTGAAAGGAAGTTGCCTTTCTTGCACAGCTGTTGGCGGGAGCTGTCATGGATAATTTGCATGCCCAATTCTTTGTACAGAGAATGGAGAAGAGCCCTTTCCAGCTTTGCTCTTCTCACTGGGTGAGGTGATTGGGCTTCCTTTGAAGGTGGGCTGTGTGTGTACTGTAGGAAGGAGCTCTTAGACTGGAGAGTCCATGTTCATTGGTTGTTCCAGTTGTCTGTTTAGCCCTCTGGTTGACATTAATGGTCGCTGATTAAGAACAAAATGACAAAAAGGAAAAACTGGAAGCATAGTCTTTGTGAATAGGGAAGGGTGAAGGGAGGGCAGGGGTATGGGGAAAAAATAAGAACTAAGATATAATCATGTAAAAGTACAAGATGCAATGTAAATGTAAGTATTGTTTGCTTTACTTTTTATTTTATTTTTTTGAGACAGGGTCTTTTTTTTTTTTTTTTTTTTTTTTTTTTACAGGGGGTTTTTATAGACAGGGTCTCACTATGTAGTGAGACTGATCTGGAACTCACTATGTAGCTCAGGCTGGTCTCACAGTGATCCTCCTGCCTCAGCCTCCCGAGTGCTGTCAGCCTCCCGAGTGCTGGGATTACAGGCATGCGCCACCATGCCTAGCGGAGACAGGGTCTCACTATGTAGTTGAGACTGACCTGGAACTCACTATGTAGCCCAGGCTGGTCTCGAACTCACATCAGTCCACCTGCCTCAGCCTCTCAAGTGCTGGGATTACAGGCGTGTGCCATCATAAGCTTAATACTTTTTTATTCATTACTTTATAGCAGAAATAAAGTGGCAAAATAATCTTAGTGTTTTCCAAATACTGAAAATTGAATAAAAAGTCTCTGAAATCTTGTTGATAAAAGGCTACTTTGTTTTTTAAAGATATCATTGTTCATTTATCAGACATGTAAGTCTTACTCCACAAGGCTAGGGCTCTGAAGTAGGATTCAAAGGTCTTAGGAGTGTCTCTGTCTCTATGGACTTCTTAATATGACCTGTGACCATTGCTTGATTTAGTTTTAACTAGGTAGCTGCTTGCTGTTTTGAGTTAGGGAAAACAAAAGATCCCCACTGTGTGATATTTGGCTAGCCTTTTTTCTTTTTTATGGAGTTTATTGGTACTTTTTAAGTAGAAGGTACAGTTACATTCATCATTGGGATCTTGTACCTTTACACACGACAGATCTTGGTTCTCATATTTTCCCCATAGCCCTGCCCTCCCTTCACTCCCCTCCCCTATTTACAAAGACTTTGTTTCCATTTTTTCCTTTTCTCATATTTTTCTTTTCCCTTATTTCCTTTCCCCTACCCTCCCCACTTCCTCTATACCTTTGGCCCTTTTCTTCCTATTTCACATTATCAGTTATACAATTTGGATCTTATTTACACTTTTAGTTTTTCATACCAGAGAAACTATTTGGTATTTACGCACGTGTGTCCTATTTATTTCACTTCAAAGTATGGTCTCAGTTGCATCCTTTTTCTTATGAATGACTAGTTTCTCATTTATTGCTGAATAGTATTCCATTCTATAGAAAAACCACATCTTCTTTATCCACTCTCCAACTGATGGGCAACTGGGCTGCTTCCAAGTTTTAGCTATTATTACAAACCATGTCGCTGTAAACAGGTGCACATATATATCGCTGTGATATGATTCTTCTAATTCTTTTGGGAAGATATACAGCAGAGGGATAGTTGGGTCAAATGGAACCTCTAATGCCAGTTCTTTGAGATATCTCCATACTGATTTTCACAGTGGTTGCACCAGTCTGCACTCCCACCAACAATGGAGAAGGGTTCCTTTCTCCCCAAACCCTGCCAACATTTGTTATTGGTTGGTTTCTTGATAGCAGCTTGGCTAGCCTTTTTGTACTATATGAGCTCTTTGCATTTTATTCTTACCTTTCCTGTGTCTTTTGCTGTTCAGGCACCTCACCTAGAAGTGATGATGTAGAGGATAAAATGCTAAATTTTCTAGTTTTCTTAGGAATTTACTCCATAGATTCCTAAGCTAGCGATAAATGAAAGCTAGGTGTCGTTACTGTACTGTGGCTTAATACTTATCTATGTCATCTTCATCTTAGGCCAGAAGAATTAAGCCTAGAGATTACCCTTTGGTATGGAGCTATTTTTTATAGTACTGTCTGATCTACAGATTAGTGAGTGTGAAAATGGATTACATCAAACATTTTAAAATGTGTTTTTGATTTACAGTCTTGGGACGATAATACAGGATGTGCAAACCCTTGCTCCTTGATCCCCACACCTGATAAAGAAGAAGGTGAACCAGAATACCCAAATCCTACATTTGTGCCTCGGAAAGCCACCCCACCACCCAGGGCCTCACCACTGCCTGTACTGAAGTAAGCATTGACCGCGGCGTGACTTCTCACTCTTTTAGTCCATCTTCTCAGACTTCATTATGTGGGTGCTCATTGACACTTGGATGAGCTTTGTTTTCTGCTTTTTTTCTCTAGCTGGGCAAATAGAGAGGAGGTTTGGAAAATCATGTTAAACAAGGAAGAGACATATTTACGCGATGAGCACTTTTTGCAGCGACACCCTCTTCTACAGCCTAAAATGCGAGCAATTCTTCTGGATTGGTTAATGGAGGTGAGTTCCAGTTTTTTCATTCACTTGGAAGGATTGACCATTTCTAGATCCCTGTATGCTGTTACTATCTCTTGTATGTTTGTGTTTTGATTGATTCCATTTGTGCCTTCTGTACCTCTGAAGCTGTGTGGTGTGTTTACTGTAGTGGTCTTTCTGATATTTTTATTTGCTTTTGGTGTGGGGGCTCTTTGAGACATTATGTAGTTCAGCTGGCCTTGAACTCACAGCAATCCTGCCTCAGTTTTCCAAATATTGGGATTACAGGCATGTGCCATCGTGCCCAGTTATATTATGTAATGTGATTGATGCCTTTATACTCTGGAAACAAAATTTTTTTTTTTGGTACTGGGAATCCAACTCAGGACCTTGTGCTTGCCAGACAAGTGCAGCACCACTGAGCTACATCCCCCCATACCTTTACACTATGAAGGGATGCTGTTTGAGTTTTGTGTTTAAGGAATATTTTTATAAATGAATATATATAGACATACATACATATCTTAATCTGTACTTTGAGATAGTCTGGTGATGGATGGAATTTTCTAGCAGAATTCTGTGTCTGGTTTCTCTGGCTCCTTTCTGTATGCTAATCCTATGAATTATACTGATGGGGGGATGTCCTGTTTTGGGGTGGCAGTGTGGTATTACAGAGTTACATATGTATAGCCAGACTTTTTTTTTTTTTTTAAACAGACTTTCTACAGCAGTACTGAATTGATGACATATTTTCCTGAGCTTTTTCACCTCTATCGTGTATACTATTTATTTCAAGTTCTCTAGCAGTCTTAGGAGGTATGCAGGGCAAGTCCTAAAAATTTTATAGTTTTAACTCCTCTCAGCCAGAGCCTACAATACAATCCAAGTCTCTGGGTCTTTGCAGTGCTTTTTAACAAAGCTTTTGGCTCTCATGGTATACTGTTTGGGGCATGTTATAATCTTTAAATGTGTGTTCCAGCTTTTAAACTTCCTCATTGCTATCTTAGTTGTAAGGGAATATGTGAGTTCTTTCCTTTATAATGAGACTTATAAAAAAAGCAACATTCTTTGAGAAAATTAAAAAAAATATTTATGTATGTATGATGTATGTCTTATTTCATGAAAATGCTGCTTTCCCCAGGCTTTGAAACCTTTCCTCTGGCATATGAACATTTGTTCTGACTATTGTATAGATCTAGATCACAGAACATTTAATTCTTATGTTTGAGGTCTAGTTTTTCATTGTGCATGTGCCTAGGGCGTCAGCCAAGGTACCCATCCTCAGAAAAGCAAAGTTACCTTTCTTAACTCTTTTGATTTGATTATGTTGTCTTTCATCAAAACTCAGGACAAAGTCTGTTTTTTTCCCCTCCCTTCAAGTAACTCTTCTAAAACATACTAAATATTTTTTCAGGTGTGTGAAGTCTATAAACTTCACAGGGAGACATTTTACTTGGCACAAGATTTCTTTGATCGGTATATGGCAACACAAGAAAATATTGTGAAAACACTTTTACAGCTTATCGGGATTTCGTCTTTATTTATTGCTGCCAAACTGGAGGTAAATAATTTTCAAATAATTGTTATATATATAATATGTGCTGTTTCTTGAGCTCTATTGAGATGGCGGAAGAGGTCACCTATTTGTCTGTAATAAGTATATATTTTTGTTTTTGTTTTTTGAGACAGGGTCTCTTGCAGTGTAGCTCAGGTTGACCTTGAACTCACTATATAGTTCATGCTGGCCTCAAAGTCATAGTGACCACCTGCCTCAGACTCCCAAGTGCTGGAATATATAGTTGTGCACCACCACACCTAGCTCAAATCTCATATTTTTCTCTTAAGATATATTCAAAAGTCTGGGTATGTAGCTCAGTGCCACAGCACCTGCCTCATAAGCACAAGGTCCTGAGTTCAATCCCTAGTACTGGAGGAAAAAAAGATAGGCAAAAAAGATGGGAACTAAGAAGAGAGGAGGAATAAGTTTATAGAACATTTAGGTCATTGTAGTAAATATTAAATGAAAAATTGAACTTTAAAGATTAATTTGAGGGCTGGAGATTTAGTGCTTGCCTTGCAAGCACAAGGTCTTGAGTTCAATCCCCAGTACCACCCAAAAAGATTAATTTGATATAATTATAAAAGAATATGTTAGCCAACTTTCAAATATATTGTCAAAGGTATTGAGAAAAAGAAGTTTTTTAGATCTGAGTAAAAGTTATATATACATATCTGTGTATTCATTCATTTATATTCAGTGCGGGTAGGAGTTGCATTTCTTTTACAGCCAACACATTTTGGGCTGTTGATATGGCTCCTATACTGATCCAATCATTGAATCCTTTTCCGTACCAGAATGCCAAAAGAAATAATTTGGGATGCATATTACAAATTAAAACTATTAGAGATTGACTTTTTGCTAATGATATTTTCCTTATTTCTTCTTAGGAAATCTATCCTCCCAAGTTGCACCAGTTTGCTTACGTAACAGATGGAGCTTGTTCAGGAGATGAAATCCTCACTATGGAATTAGTGATTATGCAGGTAGTTTACAAGTTGGTTTCCAGTCATGTTTTAAATGCATACGTCATGTCCTCCCCACATGAAGTGTGGGTGTCTTCTCCAGCTGGACATGTGGCATGGAACATAGCTGCATTTTGAACCTCATTTCATAACTCTTGGTGTCTTTCCTGTTTCCCGTTAGGCTCTGAAGTGGCGTTTAAGTCCCCTGACTATTGTTTCCTGGCTAAACGTGTATATGCAGGTTGCATATCTAAATGACGTATATGAAGTGCTACTGCCACAGTATCCCCAGCAAATCTTTGTACAGATCGCAGAGGTAAGGGGCTCCGTGGCTTCTGGGGGTTCCCACTCTCCTGGTGGAGTAAGGAACTCTAGAAGTGATGTGTGTCAACCTGTGTTCTTTTCTCTGCAGCTTTTGGATCTCTGCGTTCTGGATGTTGGCTGCTTAGAATTTCCTTATGGTGTCCTTGCTGCTTCTGCCTTATATCATTTCTCTTCATCTGAATTGATAGAAAAAGTTTCAGGTAGGTTGGCTTTCCAGTGACTTCCTAAACAACGTGCATTAAACTCACAAACCATGTGTGACCTTCCACTGAGCCTGTAATTTCTTATTGCAGGGTATCAATGGTGCGATATAGAGAAATGTGTCAAATGGATGGTTCCATTTGTCATGGTTATAAGGGAATCAGGAAGTTCCAAAATAAAGCACTTCCGGGGAGTTCCTGTTGAAGATGCCCATAATATACAGACTCATATCAACAGCTTGGATATGCTGGTATTTACTGTTCCTTGCTTCATTCTTTGCTGTCCACACAGATCCCTAAAATTGCCCGAATTGGGCATGGTGGCATTGCCTGTAATTACAGCATTCTAGGAGGCTGAGGTAGGAGGTTTGCCCTGAATTCAAGACCAGCCTGAACTATGTAGTGAGACTTTGTCTTAAAAACACTGCCTACCTTCTTCATTTTCCTTCCAACAAGATCTAGGCATCCTAGAAAAACTCCAATTCTTTTTTTTTTAATGTACTGGAGAGTGAACCCACAGCCTTTACACTGATCTATATCCCTAACCCTTTTTTCTTTATTTTTTAAGTCAGTCTCACTAATTTGCCTGTGCAGAGGTGGAGCTTGCAACCCTCAAAAAACTCCAATTCTTTTAATTCCTTGAAAAGAAAATTTCTGATCAGTAGATGCCATATCTCCATACTGTATAAGACTATACTTTTAGGTTATTTTTTGCTATTTTCCCCCTTCCATAGAAAAAGCATATAATAAGTAAAGAGAAGGATGAGTTCTTCACTTTAACTGCTCTCGCTGTTTTTTTCTAATCAACAGGACAAAGCCCAAGGAAAGAAAGCCATGTTGTCGGAACAAAATAGGATCTCTCCCACTCCGTCCGGAGTCCTCACCCCGCCACAGAGCAGTGAGAAGCAGAGCAGTGAGCCGGACACAGCCTGACCACACAGCCTCCTGCAAAGACAGTCGTGGGGAAGCCCCTGCTCCTCACTCTGAGGGCTACAGCGGAGGCCTGTGCTAGTTTTTACAGATATTTAAGTGGAAGAGTCTCTCCTGTGACAGAAGTATTTCTGTGGACAGCTTTGGACAGGGAGAAATATTTTTTATTAAATGCTTAGGTTTTTTTTAATAAGTGGGTCAAGTACACCAGCCACCTCCCGAACACCAACGCGTGCTCCAGATGCTGCTAAGGAAGGTGATACTTGACTTGATCAACTTTACAGAAACGAGAAAGGCTTAAAGTGGAGGAGTGCGGGTGCTTCGCTGAGCTCCACACGGTGCTCTGAGCTGCATCGTGTTAGGCGACACGCGTGATTGTGAGCACTCACAGGGATACAGAGCCACGACTGGCGGGGCGGGGCCACACTTCAGACACTGTCATCCAGTGTACCATGCCTCCCATGAACTCTTGTAAGTGCTGCTATATCTACCCCTGTTTAATAAAGATAATCTGTCTTTGAGACAGCTGGTTTTAGGAGCTATCTGGTCATTTAAATTAGAAGACAACTTTTGGTGTGGTTATATCAAGTTTCCTTTTTTGTCTTCATTCTTTTGGAAGGTGAGGTCTTTCAGGGAAATACATTTAAAAGAAAACTTTGGAGTGAACTTCAGGTGTGGCAGGCTGGTCTCCTGAGGCCCTGGAGCTAAGAGGCTTCTGATTGTCACTTCTCCCATGATGCCCCGCACAAGTCATTGCCCCCGCTGGGGTCTTTGGCCATCAGGAGCTGTAGTGGTGAAGTCATTTCCACACCCAAGAGGATTTCTGAGTATAATTTCCTTCCTAGGACTGTTTAAAGGTCATAAAAAATCTGCGATTAATATTTCCCATCCTTACCCTAAAGAATAGTTGAATCGTGGGAGAATTTCTAGTTTAGTAGTCTAAAGGTATGCTTTAATTACAAAGTAAAAGATGCAGCTCAAGCCAGGATTTTAGTGTACATCCTGTTCCCTGACTGGCAGGGGACTCACCCAAGGCCTTGCTAATGACCACTGTCCCCTTGGAAGTCTGGCTTTCTGTTGAGGAGTGTCAAAAGTGGTCTTTCCAGCCATGGTACACACCTGTAACAGCCCTCTGGAACCCTGGGCAGGAGGATCTTAAGTTTGGGCCTGGCTGGGCTGTGCTGCAAAATTTGGGGGATAGGGCTAGGGATGTAGCTCAGTGCAAAGGTCCTGGGTTCAATCCCACACCTTGTGTTTTCACTGTCAACGCTTTCAGTGTGTATATGTAGAGGGGGCTGATGGGTACAAGGGAAGATGGAGCAAAACAGTTACTCAATTTTATGTTGCAAAAACTTAAAAGTAGAAAGAAAAATCCACTTTTGTAGTTCAGACTGGCCTTGAGCTCACCATATAGCCCAGGTTGGCCTTGAACTCATAGGAGTCCTCCTGCCTCAGCCTCTTGATTGCTGGGACTACAAGTGCACCACCACACCAGGCTCAAAATTTAAAAAACACTGGAGATGTACCTCTGAAATTTCTGGGTTCAATCCCCACTATGATTCCCCCCAAAAAATTCTATTTCCAAAGTTTTATAAATATAAGAGTTTGAGAAATGTGAGATAATGGCTCTTGACAGCTTAGCTGAGGTGAATTTGCATTTAGCCAGCCATCATACTGTAGAGGGTGTTAACTAAGTAACACCTGGTAGGTAAATTGTTGGAATGCTGCATTTCTGGAAGTCAGGATCTTTGTAGGCAGCCCGTAATCATCTGTGCTAGTGAACGATAAGTCCCAGATGGGTAAAAAGTCCATAGTAATCCATAATTTCTGTGGCTCTGTCAGAAACTTAGCAGCTAGTGAGTGAAAATCAGGTGCCCCACAGGGGTGTGTCTGCGTTTGCTAGTGTATGGTCTGGCTGGTGCTGTTTTCCCTGGCTGGCTCCCATCCTGTCTGCCAGGTCGCTTGTCATCCTGTTCAGCTAGAACCAATTGAGGTGATGAAACAGACACCAGTGTAGAGTGACAGCTGTACCTGGCAAGCAGATGCTCAGGCCCACAAGTGGGGAACAGAGAAAGGGTGCAGCCCTCAGTCCAGCTTTGTTATAGCTGAGATCTTAAAAGTGCCCTAGAAGCTTAAGTGTTAGTCTTGGTCCCCAATGCAGCCAGATTTAGCAGTGGGCTCCTTGAGAGCTGACTGGATCACGTCACCAACTTCATGTGTGGATTAATCGTGGCTGGGTTCATAGTTTGATGGATCTGGGGGAGCAGCTGTGTTAGATCAGTCTCCCTCCTTTCCTGTTCCATCCCATCATCCAGCCACACCTCTGCCTGCCACAAAATCCAGCCTCACCTCACTATGGGCCCAAAGCACTGTAGCCAGGTGACATAGCCCAGGCTGGCCTTGAATTGTCGGCAATCCTCCTGCCTCAGCTTTCTGAAGTCTGGGATTATAGGTGTGTGCCACCATGCCTGGCTTTTCAGAGCTCTGGGATTATAGGTGTGTGCCGCCAAGCCTGGTTTATCTCCATTTTCTCTCTTTTTTTTTTTTTTTTTTTTGTACCAGAGATCAAATTCGGGTCCTTGTGCTTACAAGGCAGGCGGAGAGGCACTGAGCTAAATCAGCTGCCCCGCTCTTTGTATTTTGTTACAATAACAAAAGGCTAAGAAAGTTCTTGTGTTAGAGATTTAGCAGCACACCCGGGAGGATTGGGTTGTGGTAGAACATGCCACCTCCTCATGTCTCTCTAGCTTGCAAATCACTTGCTAGGTCTCACCATCGTCCTCTGCGCACTGCGCCTGATGAGGAAAACCCTGGTCTCTAGGTGGGGGTGTGGGAGGCTTCCCATTGCCCCCTTTCCTGCTGTTTCTTGAAGGCCATTTTGCACCCAGCAGATAAATAAATGCCACTGAGACTCACGTGGCCACAAGTTCCTGCTGCAGAGGGGAAGCTGCAGAGCTCTGGAAGAGTTGGAGCGCAGCGCCTGATGGACCGCTGTCCCCTCGCTCAGACACAAATGAGATTGGAGTTTATTTGGGCAGAATTAGGCTGTACCTCCAAGCAGGCATGGAAAGAGAAATCAAATCTGATAATGTCTAGTCCTATTTACCCAACCGTGCGTTTTCCTACCACATGCTCAACATTTTGAAATTCAAATCACATTTATACCTTGGACATTGTTAGAAGACTATTTTTATCCCGGCTGTAATCATCTAATTTGCTGATTACAGGTCTCAAATTGCCACAGAGAACTCAATTTTTGAAAGAATTGTCCTATTTGATCAAATACGTTATTCAAGCAATGCAGTCATTTGTTCCACAAGGTTACCTGCCAGGCAGAGTTAACCAGGAGTAATAGCATTAGAAGCCTATACTTAAAATCAAGCATTAGCTAATCTGCCTGTGACAATAGAGTCTTAAATATAATTTGCTGCAGATACTTCAGTTCCTGCACCGACAGACAATTGCATTTTGCATTCAATGAGCATAGATTTTTTTCCTACCTCATCCTAATACCAAATTTAACTCCAGAAGACTCTAATGTGCTCAGTTTTGCTGGCTCACAAGGTACTATTTCCCGGGTGCCTCTGCCTAGAGGGCAACAGTGTCCTTTATTAAATAAATACTTCACCATCCCACCCCCCTCTTAAATCATTTTCCTGATCAATGCAAGCACCAAAGCCCTAGCGCCTGTGCAGGGAGCTTCACAGCTAATGCTGGCTTTTCCTAGCTGGATATCTGAGATGCCCTCTTACTGAGCCTCCTACTGTGTGTTGGGCATTGCCAGTCCTCGAGACTAAGGCATGGGCTGGGGGTGAGCGGCTCAGGTGAGCACCCTGGTAAGACAGGTAAACAACTGGAATTCCCAAAGGGCCGTGGTATGAACAGGTGGCCCTGGAGAGCACAAAAAGTGCTCACAACTTCGGTAGAGGAAGATGAGGCAGAAGAGGTGACAAGAGACCAGTCACCAGGAAGTTTTGCACAGCAAATAGAAGATGGGTGTGGCCTCCCCATTAGCAGGAAGCTGGGTCAGTAGAGAGGGGTGACAGTGACATGCTTGAAGCAGGTTTACAGGCAGAGGCTTAGGAAACAAGTGTGGAGTTACGCTTCTTTATGCCATCAGAAATGACTGTACAGCTCACAAGCAACAAGAAGGAAGACATTGGTAAGAGCCAGCTGTGCCAACACAAAATGGCCCTGGCTGAGTGATCACCCGAATCTCTCCTGAGGCCACGCCTGAACACAGGCCACTTTGAACCTTGCATCCTGGAGGAGTCCAGCCGGGCTCTGGCCCACACTGATGTCATTTCTTCACTTGGCTGAGACCCATCTCTGTCACTTAACTTCTCCAAGTGTGGTGTCCTCCTCTGTGAAATGGGCACTGGGGATGAAAATACTATTTACCCCATGAAACGGAGGGAGAAAGAAAGTGGGAGGGCATGTGGGAGATGCTTAGCACAGAGCTTGGGACATTAAAAATAAATAAACGGTGGCTGCTATCCCTGTTATGGCAGCCCCTGAAGGCATTGGCGTTACTGTGCTCTGCCGTGATCCAGAACAAACTCCTGTGCAGAGCTCACATTCCAGGGCAAGTGTTCACCCCGTGTATGGATTCTGGGGTACAGTGCTGAGGGGAGCTTCCTGTGTGCCCTGCACAGCCCAGCAGAGATCACTGGGAAGCCTGGAGTACTTGGTGGTTGGCTCCTCTCCCTCCTGTGCCCCATCTCCCTCTCCCCTGCTGCAGCCATCGTCTATACCTGCTGTCACTCCCCACCCCACTTCCCCAGTGTAACACCTTCCAGCTGGGCTTCTGCCCTCATCCATGTGCTATAGTTTGCATCTAAAAGGTTCCCCAAAGGCCATGTGTTCAAGGCCTGGTCTCCAGCCTGGCACCATTGAGAGCGGGAGGCTTTAAGAGGTAGGGCCTGGTGGGAGGGTTTAAATCACTGGGTGTGGGCCCTTGAAGGAGCCAGCGCAATGCCAGTCCCTTCCTCTTCTTTTTTCACTACCTAGAGGCCGAAAAGCCTGTGCCTGGGCGAGCTCACCACGCTGAATCCCTTAGCACCTCCTCTGTGCCTCCCTCAGCTCCCCATTGCATCCCTACCTCCTCTGGCTTCCCAGCTGCATGAACAGCTGGAACGACCCTCCACCTTCCATCTCTTCCCTACAGCACACACTCCACCGTCTTCCCTTGTTAACACCAGCCAGAAAACGGGAAGTAGCACTGCACGGTACATACATGAAAACTATCCAAAGTGCCAGTCATCAGAGAAGTGCAAACCAGCATGACAAGATGCCTGTGCCCATCAGGATGCCAAAAGTCTTACAGTGTAGAAGATGATGCGAAGGGATACTCTGGACAAATCACCCGGGGTTGCCAAATTGGCTTCATACCTTTTTGTTTAAGGAATACACACCATGACAGGCAAAGTGAAGGCCCACAGGTGTCCCGCTCCAATCTCATGGTCCCCTATCACTTCTCAGAAGAACATGGTTGTGTATAATTCCCACGCTTATTTTTCAGATTTTTGTAACATATCTGGATCTGTAAGCAATACATTATAGCAAACACTGCTCTGAGTGTTTAAAAAAAAATACACAAATCCAAACCTTACATATCATGATGTCATTTCCTCATTGCGTAGTTCATGGCCTCAAACTCATGAAGATCCTCCTGCCTCATCCTCTTGAGTGCTGGGATTACAGGTGTGCACCACCCTGTTGGCCATTAATTATTTTCAAGATTTATCTATGTGGTACTGCTACAGTGGCGTTCACTCATACTGAACTGGGGTAGAGTCTTCCCTCGTGTGACTGTTCCCCCAGCCTCGTACACAAGGAGACTTCCCTTTTCTCCACCATCACAAATGATGCTACGGTTGACATCTTGTGCACCCCTGTGCCACCCATGGGCATTCCTCCAGGGCATACTAGGCGAGGAATTGCTGGGTCAAAGGGCATGTGCTTTTGCATCCTTCCCCAGATTACACCCACTTACACTCATCGCAGCTGGGGAGGCTGAGTTCCCACCTCCCACATCTGTTCCTCCACTTGGCACTGCCAGATTTGCTTCCCATTAAAATAGCTATTTAAAAATATCTTTATAGATTTCACTCTAGTTACAAATGTAAAAGCCTGTTAGCTATAATGAACTAGAATACTACAAATGTGTACAACAAAGAAAGTGAAAATTCCCCCAAAACGCTGTTCTTAACAGTGCTGGTATTAAAATAATATACCTTATTACAGACTTGTTCCCTCCACACACTTATATATGAATAAATGAAAATATCTGCTGTTTTCCACAAGGCTGCTCTATTCAATTGAAACATCTGTAAGTGGTTTAGAATGCACATGTAATAGGCAGGTATGGTGTTAAGGAGGCTGAGGCAGGAGGCTCAGGTATTCAAGGCCGGCTTGGACAACAAGCGAGGCTTTGTTTCAAAAATAAAATAAATAGCCAGGGATTTGGCTCAGTGTTTCCGCTGCCTGCCTTGCAAGCACAAGGGCCCAAGTTTGATACCTGGCACCAAAATAAATAAATCAATAAAGTAAGTAAAGTGCACATAAAAGTCACTCTCTTAGATCTTATTTCTTAGTAATTATCTGCCAATTTACCTGACACAAAATAGGTGCCCATTAAATATCTGCTGTGTACCTATGATGAGTGTTATCATTATGTTGTATGTCTAAAATGTACCAATAAATGTTTTGCTATTAAAAAAATTTGCTCTGTATATGAATAGAAGAAGTGATTCTAACATAGTCACTTTCATTATTCATCTTACTTTTTCATGCCCAGAAGAATACAGATTATCTTCTACTTGCAAAGGACCAAAATTAAGATCGAAAAGTAAGACGATAAAAGAAATAAAGCAAGCCCTGGTTCTGGTCCTTTCCACGGCAACAGAGCTACACACCAATTAATTCCAATTCCCGGCAGGAAATACAAGGACAGAATCACATCGCAGAGTCAAGTCTCCATCACAGCGTCAGACAGGGACCAGAATGGACCTCCCCTTGTTTTGGGACAGGGTCTCCCTATGTTGTCCAGTCTGGCTTGGAACTCAAGATCTTCCTGTCTCAGCTTCCCAAATTCTGGGACTACACATATGCATGACCACACCTGGCTCACCCCTATTAAGGAAAACAGAAAGTCCACTGTTAATATATTCTAGCAGTCACAATTTGAGCCATCGAGAAAAGGCCCTGTATGCCTTTTGCTGAGTGCCTAACCAACGGCTCTCTTACTACGGACAAACAATGAACGTTCGGTCTCTGTCTGATGGTGACTTGGTCTGAGGTGCTCCCCTGACATCTTCCATCTTCTATTCCTCCTTCAGGCTCCGAGATGTCACACAGCAATCAGGCTAAAGCACAGGCCACACACACATACACACACACACACACACACACACACACACACAAACACACCAGGACCTGAGAGCCAGGTGTGCTATAGAGTTTTGCTGTGCTTTTGCTGTCAAGGGCTTTTCCATCTGTTTTATTTATTTATTTTAGTTAGTTAGTAGCTGGAATTGAACTCAGGACCTTGCACTTGCCAGGCAGCTCCAGCACCACTAAACACCAACCTTTTGCATCTGCTTTAAACCAACACTTAAAACCTGGGAGAGTTCCCATTCCGATACGGCTCCTGGCTCTGCAGAGATGCAGTCAGCCCTGTGCCAGAGTCCTCCTTGCTCCCTACCACGCGCCACCACGCGAGGTCTCAGCGCCATTGTTGTTCATCTTCCCGTACACCCAGCACATCCTCTTACAGTAGAAAGATTTCTTGTATCTGTGACCTTCCAGGGAGAGAAAACAGTATAGATCAAAAGGGCGAGTAGTTCAAGAAAATGGCAGAGAGCCTATTTCTCTATAGACACACAGACTAACTGACCGTGGCTAATATTCACTACACAATGTCTCATTGTTCAAAGACATGTTCTTTTACCTGCCTGTCTCACAAAGACTCTGAGTTTGCCATGCTTTCATTATTTATGCGAGTCTCAGTTTTAACACCATTCAGCTTGTTGCTTACTGCTCTGGGGCCTCAGTTTCCTCATCAGTGCAGCTGGGCTGTAAGCCTTCAGTCAGCTGCCTGGGTCAGAGGCAAAGAGGCCGCATCAGGTCCTCCCAACACGCACCAGGGAGAGAGCCCAGCCTCTCAGAGGTGACACTCTGCTTTCTGTTTCTCCTCAAGCTCTTATCCTCCAGATGGTGATAAAAGTCTGGTTCGGGTGTTTTCAGGTTTGCAATCACACTTCCGGGAACTCCTCCCCTGCTTCCTTTTATGCAAAGACAGTTTCATTTCTCTAGAGGTCAGGCTGGGTGGGAGCTGAGAGTGGCAATGTGCAGGGTGCAAGGCAGAAGACCCCCACCTTCCCCTGGCCCTCCTGGCCTGCAGGTGACTCAGGGTGACTCCACTTAGTCCACCTAAGGCATGTCAAGGCCAGAGTAGGGCAGGCAAGATTCTGGGGTGGCTTCCCAAAAATGCACCCACCCCACTTACCACAGGCTGGGGCTCAGAAGGTCCCTGGTTGCCCTGCAGGTGACCCTGAGGAAGGGCACTGGGTGAGAGGGACCTTGGGCCTCTCTCCAAATCCCTCCACCATGGGGCAGGTTGGTGGGTTCCTGGAGTATATTGTTCATTGTCCTGCTATAAAAACCCTCTCTGGGGGCCAGGGATTTAGCTCAGTGGTGCCATTACCTGCCTCACAAGTGCAAGAACCCAAGTTCGATCCCTGGTACAAAAAAAAAAAAAAAAAAAAAAACCTCTCTT
>NW_022900931.1:52045382-52046701 GCF_012274545.1 Fukomys damarensis
TCCTCTCTTAACTCTGCCCCTGGGACACGGATGGAAAAAACGGAGGCACTGGAAGACAAAATGGCTGGAAAATATGGGTTTCCAGGTCCTGGAGGTGATTTCTGCCCTGTTCATTTCAGCGATGTCCAGGGCAGCTGAAAGGGGCGGCTGGTCTGCAGGATGAGATAGATGTGGATGTCAATAAGGAATTTGTGGACGTACAAAAGGCGGGTGGGGTGGGGCTTATTAATTATATTTCTTTTATCTTCATCACAATGGCATGTCAGTAATCGACACTGAATGCGCCCAACTGATGCTAATGATTTCATCCTTTTGTTTCTGTTGGAAACAAAAAAACAAAAAGTCTGTCTGCCCAAGCTAGGCGGCCCCAGCATGAGCCTGGAGCCCAGCAAGGCCCTGGAAACCAGTGTCTGAGCCCCTCCACCTGTCATCTTTGTGCCCTCACTCTCCCTGGCGATGTGAGCAGCAGTCCTGCCCGGCAGTGCCTGCTCAAGTCCCCAGCCCCTGTCTTCCTCATCCTGCTTCTCTATGATCCCACACGCCAGCATCTGACACTGGGATCGAGCCCTTTCTTTGAGTACAATAACAGGGCGCCTGTGTGTGTTTGAGGCAGTATTTCTGCACTGGAGACCCCTCAAATCCCATCCTTACTTCAGGGTTCCTTTTGAAGAAGAAAGAGAAAGAATGGGTTATGAGTTATTTTCTTTTTTTTGACCCTACCTAGTATTAAACTGCCCTACTTGGACTAAAGAAAAAGATGTCTGTTGAGGGGTGTGACAATGATCAGAAGAACCAAAAATCACTTGTCCACCCCCTGGCCTAGGACGCAGGGCCAGTCGCCAGAAATGGCACCAAAGAGCTTCACAGCTTACCTGTGCCCAACCTCCTGGCCATCCCTCCTCCTCCTCCTTCCAGATGCCACCCTATGAGGGGCTGCTACACATCTGGCTCAGGAGAGAGACCCAGAGGAGAGCATCCTGCCAACGACCAGTGCTCCCTGCTAGGCATGAGAGACAAGTGTGCACATCTTGCCGCCTCTGTCATTATTTGGATACAAACTTCCCTAGTGTGTGAGGCACGGGGAGGTGGTGCACAGAAGATGGACAGCTGTTCAAGGAGGGATATATGCAGGACTCTTACCTGGATGATTCCAGGAGGAGACTGGATCAACCTTCCTGGTGCCCTTTCGCAGTGTGACTCTTCCCTCCAGGAAGTTCCAGTTTGTGAGAAGACCTTAGAGGGAAGTCCCAGAAAACGGGGCCCTCGGGCCAGGGATTTAGCTCAGTGGTTCTGCTGCCTGCAAAAAAAAAAAAAAAAAA
>NW_022900931.1:52046835-52050086 GCF_012274545.1 Fukomys damarensis
AGACAAGTGTGCACATCTTGCCGCCTCTGTCATTATTTGGATACAAACTTCCCTAGTGTGTGAGGCACGGGGAGGTGGTGCACAGAAGATGGACAGCTGTTCAAGGAGGGATATATGCAGGACTCTTACCTGGATGATTCCAGGAGGAGACTGGATCAACCTTCCTGGTGCCCTTTCGCAGTGTGACTCTTCCCTCCAGGAAGTTCCAGTTTGTGAGAAGACCTTAGAGGGAAGTCCCAAAAAACGGGGCCCGCGGGCCAGGGATTTAGCTCAGTGGTTCTGCTGCCTGCAAAAAAAAAAAAAAAAAATGGGGCCCTGGGCAAATCTTGAGGAGGGGTCTGCAAATAACTAAGGAAATTTGGAAAGGACTCACGGCCACCCTCACTGCTATCTCTGACACCAAGGACCTCTACTATCACTGGAATCTGTGCTCCCTCCAGACCCCTCTCCCTGGGGCATCTGGGGCCAATTTTCACAGCTAGGGGTCCAGGGCCCTCCTGACATTTGGTGGAGCCAACACTCACCCCAAACAGCTGTGGACCCTGGCATCCCTCTGCTGCAATAAAAATAACAGCACTGCCACCCCAGCTCCTGGAGAAAGTCTCAGTACGACAGCCTGCAAAGTGATCATGCATTTGAATTTCATCTACAAATCCTGGTTTCCTCCAGACAAGCGCAAACCTGCACAGATGGCCCCTCACACCAAAAAGTAAAAATAACAAAGCTTGTGATTCTGGGCTCCCTTTTTCTCTGGGCAGATGTGCCGGCTGCACATTTCGGGAGGTGCACCGTCTGCAACCCAGCAGCAGCCTCTCTCCTCCTGTGCATCTTTAGCCCTTCTGGCCTGCTGGTGGGTGGCAGCTGTGGCCCTTCAGGATGTATTTTTGGGAGCCTCCAGAGTGCCTGAGCTCTAGAAGTGAGGCTGGGGCATCCAGAGGGCACATTAGTGCTCACCCGGCTCCCTAAGATTGGCCATGTTGTCATCCATTTAACAGCCAGGGAAGTGGCTGAGTGGAAGGCAAGGGGCCGCCATGCTACAGGCCAGTACAGGCCAAGGGCAGGTGGCAGTGTGGGAAAGGAAGCACTGGGGGATCCTGACTTTTTGAACCCTGCAAATCCCAGTAAGCCACAAAAGCTTTCACGACTCGTGAACTCTTTCCACAGTGACTGAGACACTCCATCCAAGGCCCTATGGATACTGCAATGGAAAGGAAAGACACAGAAAGCAGATGTCCTGAGAACACAGTGAAGGCCACAGATCGGCCAGGAGGCCCAGGGCTCAGCAGCCCAGTCAGAGACTTCATGGGAGATGCTGGCAGGCCAGCTCCACCTGGGATGAGCCATCTGACCTGAAGCCTCAGGTCTCACTTGGAAATGATGGCTACTATCTCTGGTTAACCACAGGGTCCGATGTGGTAAAAAGTAGCTGTTAAGTAAAGCACAATTCCAATTGCCAGAAGAAAAAGAATTCATGGATTCAAACAAATTTAGGGATTCAGATGAACAGCCAAGGGGAGTATGTGGCCTCTAGGCTCAGTTTATGAGCCTCCCTCAGGAATCTGGCTCTCCCCCTTGCTAGGCTCTGCTTTGTTCTGTGCTGACTTCATTCTTCATGAGGTATTTGCCAGTATCTCCAGGCCGACATTCCTACCAGTAAGTACCTCCTTCCCAGATCCTCTAGCAAAAGTTCTGAGGATGACTCTCATTGGTCCAGCCAGGGTCTCTAATCAGTGTGGCCAGAGGAATGCGGAGCTCCGACTGGCCGGGCGTCCTGTGTGTGTCAGTCTCTGGGGCAGAACTGGAGTCAGCCCGTGTGAACTACCTGGCTCTACAGAAAGGGGGAAGGGATGCTGGTTTGGCAAAAGCACAAATATAGAAACAAACAACAAAGACCCTCCTAAATAATGAGTGACAGCAGAGATGTGAGTGTGCTTGGGAACAGCTGCAAACATCCTGCTTCCAGCAGCAGGATCCTGCTTGCTGCAGTTGTGTGGCCACTGTCATTCATCCCCTCGGGGTTCATCATTCCACAATGCAGCTCTCTGTGCCAGGCCTGGGATCAGGGAAGGTTCTGGGCACCCCAGTGGGGAAACCTGCCCATCGGTTGGCCTCAGGGGTGCGACTGTGCCCAGCTGAGGTCTATGTGACCCCCCAAGCTCCCAAATTTTCCTTTCTGGTGTGTCCTGGGCCTTCCATTTTCCTCTTCCTTAGAAAAGCACTCAGGGATCCCCAGAATAACTTGGAAGAGAGGAACAGAGAACGGAGGGTCTTCACCAGGTAGGGGCGGGGCCTTCTGCACCAAAAAACCCACACAGAGCAGACCGCTCTCTTATCAAAGAGTAGGGGTGCCCAGTCCCACCTCTTGCAGTAGTTCAGGGAGGCCTAGCACCAAGGGGGCCAGACAGTATCCCGGTATGAGGTGCGTGGGAGGACAAAGAGAGGAGCGCCATCAGAGAGGGACATGCTGAGGCTGGCCAGTGGGTAAGTGGACGCGGAGGAGGCGAACGGGGCTCATCTCGTAAGCTGCCACACATCCTTATGTCAGTTCTAATAGCTCTGCATGAGTCACCAAAGGAGCCTGAATGGAAACGTCCATAAAGTAGGCCTGGAGGGAAGGACTGGGATCAGTCAGACAGCAGGAAGGCACAGAATTCTCAGCCACCTGGTACTCCTGCCCGGCAGTGAGCAGGGCACTGCTGCCCCGCTTGGCAACTGTGTATTCATTTAATTCTCCCAGGGTCCTATGGGGGTGAGTCTACCAGGGGCCCATTTAAGAGAGGGGAAAACTGAGAAACAAGGAAATTCAGCATGGGCCCAAGGCCATTCGCGTGCCTGACTTTAGAGCTGGTTATACTACATTTACGGGAATCCAGGGCCTGGCTAATGTGACGTCCCATTGACGCCGGTTATGGGTTCCCCAAATCCAATCGAGGGCAGCAGAGCCAGATATCTGCCTTCAGGAACTACAGGGCCCCTAGGGTGGGCCTGGCCTCATGGGCCTGGAAAGCGTGCGCATTGCTGCTTCGCAGTCTGGCAGCTGTCTTCTACCTGGAACACGCTTTCCCTGCTAATCCTGAGCTTTCCTGTCCTGGCCCCCTTCCCCCGCTGGGCCCCGCCAGGCCGGCCGACAGCTCCGTACAGCCCAGGGCCTGGCCGCCTCGGTGTGCGGCGCCTCCCCGCGGTGAGAGGAAGGGGAGCAGGAGGGAGGAGGAGGAGGAGAAGCAGAAGGAAGAGAGGGAGGAGGCGGCAGG
>NW_022900931.1:52050187-52050898 GCF_012274545.1 Fukomys damarensis
GGCCGGTTCGGGCAGCAGTCCGCTGGGGGAAGGAGCTCGCGGTGCTCCGGGCGCCTCCCCTGGAGGGGCGCTGCACGCCGACGGCTGCTCCAACAGAGGTCGGGGCCTGGGAGAGTGGCTGTTGGTGAGGGGGGAGGTAGGGCCAGAGGCCCCGGCCGGCCGCATTCCCGCCACACCCAGGCGACAGCTATCGCGACGGTTTGACCAAGGCCGCCCCTAAGCGGCTGTCATCGCTGTGCACTAACGGTGAGTCAGGCGTCCCCGAGCGACCCAGGCCCACACTCAGCTCGGAGAGGCCAGAGCAGGACTCCAGAGCCCCAAGACCGCCAGAAAGTCTGTAAGGTAAGCCACAGCCCAAGCACGAAGGTCGGAGCTGGGTTGTGCCGCTTTCCAGCCACGCGGCTTTGGCAAGTTTCTTTAGCCCATCTGTGAAATGGGAGAGCGCCCGCCTCGCAGGGTTATCACAGGCTTATCGCGGTGACTACGGCAGGCCTGGCCCGGCGGGGCCAACGGCAGGATCTGCCACAGCTATATAGCTTAGGTGGGTGGGGAAATTGACGCTGGGACCAGGAGGCATCAGCACCCGCAGCTCAGCCCGCTGCTCCGGGACTTCTGGCGCCGGCTCCACTGCCGTCGTCAGCCCCGCCCTCCTGCTAAGGCTGCGCTCCACGTGCGGCGTGTTTACCCACGTGACTCAGCCCCGCCCACGCG
>NW_022900931.1:52051129-52055640 GCF_012274545.1 Fukomys damarensis
AACAGACCTGGCAGCGCGCAGGTACTTCCCAAGGTGCGCACGGTGGAGGGGCGGGGCCGGATGGTAGGGGCGGAGTTAGGCGGGGGGCTGCGGAGCGTGCTCCGCTGTGGGGCGGGGCCTGAGGTGCTGTGGGCGTGGGCGGGGTCAAGAGTGCGCAGGCGCCCTGGTGTCTTGTCTTCGCTTTCTGGCAGGCTGGTCCCCGGGGCAGCCAAGGGTAGGTGTGGCGCTGGCCAGGTTTTCTCCCCGCCTCGAGCATATGGAACTGGATAAAACTCGAAGGGCGCATTCACGCCCACATTCCGCTGAGCCTTGTACTCCTGGACTTCGGCGCTCGCCCTTCGTGCTCCTACTGGATTGCGGTGGCCCAGGCCTCGGCTACATTTCCTAGGGCTTCTGGGCCTTCTCGACCATTCCCTGGTTTTACTGATCTATGTGTGGGTGATCCTGATACTTCCAACAGTCGCTAGGCAATCCACACTTCTTTACTGTATGCCAGGCATTTTCTGAGTGTTTTTAGATCATGAGTTGATATAATTTGGACTCCTTATACCTAAATCATTGTCCTCTCAGACCCACTGCTCTGATCTCCAGAATGTTCCATCTGCAGCACTGCTTAGACCCCTCGATCGATGTTCCACAGCCCTTCAGAGCCAACCTATGTGAAATACTCTGTCCCCTAAATATGTTTATCCCTCTATCTCTTCAGCGAGTGGTATCACCATGGCAGGTTGCCAAGCCACAGACACAAAACACTTCTAGAATTCTGTCATTTCCCCGCCGTGGTCCCATATCATGCTTCACATATCACGCTTTGCTTGGACACACAGAAGAGCTGTCATTCTGCCTTTTGTCTTACTCAAGTCCAGTCTCATAGGCAATTGCAGAGATCTTTCTCAAAGATTAGAGGATTTCTAAATGGTTGCATTTATCTTCTATAAGCACTAGGCTGAAATTCAAACCTCTTCATCCTTATAAAGTCAGAAAGAGGAAAAAGATGCCCCCTGGCTCTGCCTCTGTTTATCATACAACAGCAGTTTCTTGTCATCTTTGGGAATTTAGTTCTAGGACTCGCGTGGTTATAAAATTCAAGGGTGCTTAAGTCTCTTAAAAAGAACGGCATAGTTTTTGTTTAAAACCTATTCACATCTTCCTGTATACTTCATGATCTCTAGAATACTTATAATAGTAACAACACAATGTAAGTGTTATACAAATGGTTGTTTTACTGTATTGTTTAGGGAATAATGACCGGAAAAATGTCTGTACCTGTTCAATACCTGGGCTACATAATAAGATCCTGTCTCAAAACAAACAAAAAAAATTAATGGGGGGAAAGATATGAGTAGTCCACGCACAGAAAGAGAAATCACAATGGCTAAGGTGTGCTAAGGGAGGCTTATCCTCTCTATTGTTCAGAGATAGTCTTTCTTCGGATTTGTGGTTGACAATATATTTTTTTCAGTCTGTGGCTTCTTTTTTTTTTTTCTTCTGGTACTGGGAATCAAACTCAGGACCTTGTGCTTCCCCGGCAGATGTGTCAGTTTTTTTTTTTTTTTTTTTTTTTTTTTTTTTTTTACCATTTTTTGATTTCTAATTTTATGAGATCCGAATTTATTATTTTTAATGATTGATGTTTTTTGTGGCATGCCAATTTTTTTTTTTTTTGAGATGGTCTCACTACATAGTTGAGGCTGACCTGGAACTCACCATGTAGCTCAGGCTGGTCTTGAACTCACAGCGATCCTCCTGCCTCAGCCTCCTGAGTGCTGGGATTACAGGTGTGCTCCATCACACCTGGCTTCAGTTGAATGACTTTCTTTGATACTTGCAATGCAAGTATGTCAGTAATGCATTTGCTTAGCTTTTGTCTCAAAAAATCTTTCTAGTTTTGAAGGATCCTTTTGCTAGGTATAGAATTCTAGGTTATTAACTATATATTTTCTCTCATCATTTTAGACATGCTGTTTCACTGTAGTTTGAGCTGCAGTGTTGTTTTTTGTTTGTTTGTTTGCTTTTGAGACAGGGGCACACTATTTAGTTCAGGCTGGCCTGGAACTCACTATGTAGCCCAGGCTGGCCTTGAAGTCATGGTGATCCTCCTGCCTCTGCCTCCTGAGTGCTGATTATAGGCATGCACTACCATGCCCAGCTAAGATGCAGTGTTTTTGACTGAAAGTTAATGCTCATTCCTATTTTTTTTTTGTATGATCTGTGTACTTTTTCTGGTTTCTTAAAGATGTTCTCCTTGTTTGCTCTGACTGCCTGGTTGAAATGGCTCCCAGCCTTGTACACATTTTTGTCTGACCTCGTAGGGTTTCACTGTAGGCAGGCACAGCTTATTACCTCTACTCACCCCCAGACCTAAGCTGATTTTTCTCTGTGCAGTTCCTTCCTCTCTGGTTCTGTCTAGCAGATTCCAGCTGTACCCTGATCTTTTCCCCTCAACTCAGTGGGTCGACCATGGTCTTTGGCGCCTTGCACTGTGGTCTGGAAAGTGCTTTTAGGCAGAAGATCTGACATTGGTAGTGCTCACTTTTTCTGTTACCCTTGTCTGGGGGAATCAATCCTTTGATGCTTGTTGTCTAATGTACAAATGTTGTCTAATGTTTTCACATGTTTTGTCCAGCCTTCAGTTGTCATTATGGGTGGAAATTCAAGCTTTGAGATGATATGTTAGTTACTTTTCTCATTGCTGAGACACAATACCTGACACCCAAAGTTAAACAGAGGCAAGGTTTATTTGGCTCACCGTGGGTTTTAGTCCGTAATCAGCTGGCTCCAAGGCAGGGTTGCAGAGAAGCAACAGTTCATGCTGGACAGAGGGTAGCAGAGCGACACGGGGCCTTTCCATTGTCTTTCTGCCCCTTGTATCTTATCCAGACTACATAGGGAGGGCAGCACTCACACCCTTAAATTAACCCGAGTGCCCTTGAGCCTAGCACTGCACCATGAATCAATCCCAGCGTCACACACTCTAGATCCAGCCACCTCTGAAAAAGCCCCACCTATGACCACATGAGGCTTTGGGGGACCGGCTATCTAAACACAAGCCTTACAGATGCTATTTAAAGTATAATTTTAGGTAAATGAAGCCAGAGTTGTAACAGAGCTCTTGGATAAGACCTACATTTTCCTAGATTAAAAGATTCAGTCCAAGGTTTCCCCAGTCAGCGTGGCATGGTAGTGTGGGCTGCCAGTGATGCCGCTCTGGTTGCTTCTTTGGCCCCAAGTTTTTCGGGCAGTGGTCACGTTGCCTAAAAGATGGAACAGATATTCCTCAAGACTGGCACTATGGCCCTTAGAGGGCCTCGTATCCTGCAGGAGAGGATGCGAGGGGACACTGTGGTCGGGTAAGTTCCACCCAGAGGGAGAAGTGGCATTCTAGGGAGCTGAAACCTGCAGGTGTGGATGTCTTAGCTCTCGCAAATGGATCTCCACTAGGAGGATGGCATCATTTAAAAACTTCCTGTAGTTTCTGTTTCTCTGTGAAAAATATTATCTTTTTTACTTACAGTGATCTCACTTTCCTTTATAATCATATGGATTTCCACTAGGAGGATGGCATCATTTAAAAACTTCCTGTAGTTTCTGTTTCTCTGTGAAGAATATTATCTTTTTTACTTACAGTGATCTCACTTTCCTTTATAATCATATGCATGCTTATATATGTTGAGCATAGCTAATCTGCAAATCTGAAATCTGAAATGCTCCACAATCTGAAATTTTTTTAGCAGGAACATGAGGCCAGAAGTGGAAAATTCCACACCTGATCTCAAAACACAGGCACACTTTAAATATTGTGTAATGTTACTTTTAGCTTATCTGTATATAAAGCATAAATGCATTTTGTGTTCAGACTTGAATCCTGTCACCATGGTATCTCATTATGTATATGCAGATGGACCAGAATTTTTAAAAAGAATTAAAACACATCTGGTCCCAAGCATTTCAGATAAGAGATAGTAAAAAAAAAAAAAAAAAAAAAAAAAAAAAACAAAAAAAAAAAAAAAAAAAAAAAAAAAAACAAAAACAAAAAAAAACTGCCTTAAAATCATTGTTGGCTAATTCTATAATCTAACATCACTTTGCTTGTTTATTTTAGATAGGGTCTCCTTATGTAGCTCAGGCTGTCCTTGAACGCAGCCACCCTCCTGCCTCAGCTTCTCAAGGGTGGAGGTTACAGGTGTGTGCCACCATGCCTGGCTGTAATGACATTTTATGTTTGTGTCCATCAATTGTCTTTTTTGTATGGTTGGGGTCCTGTTTTCATATGTCAGGTAATTTTGGATTTTATCCTAGAGGTTTGATAAGGACTCTATATTCTGTATATTTCTCTGAGGAATATTAATTCTCTCCCCCTCATTTATTGAAGTATAATTGCTGGGCATGGTGGTGCACACCTGTAATCCCAGCACTCGGGAGGCTGAGGCAGGAGGATCACTGTGAGTTTGAGACCAGCCTGGGCTACATAGCGAGTTCCAGGTCAGTCTCAACTACATAGTGAGACCCTG
>NW_022900931.1:52055744-52083630 GCF_012274545.1 Fukomys damarensis
GTGTACAATATATCTTGAGATATATATATGACTAAGAAAGCTCATCAATTGTCCATCATCTTATTTTTATGTCATTGGTGTGTGTGTGTGTGTAGAACATTTTTTCCCATTTAGTTTATTGGTACATTTAAAGCAAACAATACAGTTACATTTATCACTAGGATCTTATACCTTTACATGCTATATCTTGGTTCTTATTTTTTTCCCATCTTCCTGCCCTCCCTTTACCTCCTTCACCCTTCCCTATTTACAAAGACTTTGTTTCCAATTTTTCCTTTTTTCACATTTTTTCTTTTCTGGGGGAAGAACTTTTAAAATCTACTCTCAGTGATTTTCAAGCATGAAAAGTATTGGTTTTTGTTAAAGGAAACAATAAACTTGGCTGAACTCAACTGCCTCCTCTGCAGAGGAGGGGAGCTAAAATCTCAGTGACGTTCTTTCAGCCTTAGCCATCTGCTTTGTGACTGCCTCGTGCATGATTCTGAGGTCAGCAGGAGATTTAGACATTTGATTCATAAATTGTAGGCCTCCTCTTCCACGACATTATCTTTTCTTATTTTTAAAGTTTTTTTGTTTTTGTTTTTTTCCTCCAGTCACTTTTTCATTGCTGTATTTAGTTCTTCAAGCACCAAGACTTTTCTATCTAAGATTTTCTCTTTGGGTCGTCTAGGGGCAGCCCAGAGCCGGTCCTCAGACTCAATCCTGTGCACAAGGAAACTTTCCTGGGGCTGCCGTCTTCCTGTAAGCATTGACACTCCTCCAGGATATGTCTTTTAGCAACTCTTTGGTGCCTTCAGTTGATGTTAGAATTTGTGGCTGTTACCTCCAGAGGGGCTGGCCAGATTGAGTTATTTGGCTAAAATTGGAGCACGACCCTGGTGGGATGACACTGGGTGGCCAGTGTCACCAACACCGTGAATGACTCTTAGCTTCTGCAGCTCAGAATGAATAGGGACTGGGGAGAATCTAAACAGACTGAGCTCAACTCTGAAACGACTCAGCAAATCTGAAAGTGTCAAAAAACACAAAAAGCAACCTGGAGCCAATTTGATTTTAACTTCTTCCATCATGTAAAGTGGCAGTTCAGCTTTCAGTTGGAGAAATTTGCATTTGCCACCTATATCTTGCGACCCAAGCCAGATATGGTGATGCACACCTGTCATCGCAGTACTCTTGGGGGCTGAGGCAGGAGGACCACAAATTCCAGCCCAACCTGGGCAATTTAATGAGTTCGCATGGCCCTGTTTTCAAATAAAAAAGAAACAACAGCAGTAACAACAAAAAAAAAGGCTAGGGATGTAGGTCTGTGCTGAGGCCCTGAGTATCACAAAATACCTTATGGCTTCTACTTTCTGTCCTATGAAGGCAAAGACTTGAAGATAATAAATGTAGGGTTGGGAGAGGCTGTGTAAAAAGTAGTTATCTTGGTACTGTTTTTGCAATAGTAGAATGGTGGGAGAAGTGAGGTCTAGAAGATTTCAAAATCTTACCTCTGAGCCCTGGGCTGTGTGCTTCTAATGAACTTCATAGGCACAAACTGTTGACCTGAGAGAGTCCCTTCCTATGAAAAGAGGTACATCAGGGAGTCCAGGGTCTCCTTTCCAAGCCATAGGAGGGGACCTCTTTCTAAGCCATAAGTGCCTCCTCAGGTCCCTGTTCCTGAGGTCCCACTTCTCTCTTGCCTCAGTTGTACCAGTCCCCTATCAGAGGCATTTGGAGACTGCAGGCTGGACCTGAGCTGTGAAGGGTGCAGCAGCACAGCACTCATTCCCCAGAGCTCTTTCCTCTGCACACTGGGCAAAATCTGTGGCTTTGTCAAGAGGACAGTTGGGTTCTTGGGCAGTTGGGCCTGACCAGCTTGTCTACTCTACCTTATTGTTTTCTTTTAAAATTTTTTTTTTTTTTTAGTTTTTGGAACTGGGTTTCTCCTTACGTTGCCCAAGCTTGCCAGGAACCTGCAATCCTCCTACCACTACTTCCCTAATAGCTGAAATTATAGGAGGCTCTAAAAAATTTTTTTTGTTGTTAATCTACTATAAAATTTTATATTTAAAATTAGAATTTCTGTTTCTGTTCCTACTTAGGAGAGGTGAGTTGTCTTTTGGACAGAGTCCACATCTGCCCTCGGTTCAGAGTGGGCTTCAAGCACCCACATCAGCAGTCTTTCTGAATTCTTTCTCAGTAATTACAGCAAAAGTCTCAAGACAGAGCACCCTTGGTCTGCCTTGGGTCATGAGACCAACTCGACCAATCTTTGGAGGCCAGGGAGATGCCAGGCTCTGATTGGCAAGCTCTGGTATGGTCACCCTTTTAGTTAAGAGTGGAATTAACTCCAACCATCACTTAGACAGAAAGGGGATTTCTTTAAGGATAAAGCTATTATCGAAGGCGGGGGGAGATGGTAAAAATCAGCAGATTTTCTTACATTCTAGTCTTAGGCCCTATTCTCACAAGAACCCATTGAGATCTGTGTTGCTTGAAATAAAGGCTCCGAGTTCAGAGCTCAGTACCTTGGCGCGAGCTTGCCACCCTGGACTGGAACTTCCCTCTGAGGCAGGGCCTGCCATTTACTGCTGACCTGGTTCCTTCAGTGTCTTCCACCTGCCACCCCACTCCTTTCCCTCTGCCTCCTCCCCAACACCAGGAGACTGCTGGTGTTTCAAAAAAGAGGAAAATTGGCAGTAGCCATGAGTTGAGATGACTTGATAAAATATTTCTTGTTTTCTCGAGTTTACATTGCCCAAGTTTTCACTGTTGCTATGGGGTGGGTTGGCAGAGAGATGAAAATAAATCTGTGTAATTTATTTTTTTCCATGCGTCAAGTAGAATTCCGCTTGCTTCACACATATACACACACGCACGCACACATGCCTGCACATATAGGCTTTAATAAAATACTTACACCCCTTTAATGCTCTATGTGGAAAGAATAAATATGTACTGTACTTTCAACTTCTGTTCTTTGAAATACCATATGGTCTGCACTGTGAGCTTAAAATACTCTGGTGAGCGGATGCTTTCATGCAGTAGATAGCCAGGTGGAGCTTTCCCCGCCAATCTCACAAGGTTAATTAATCCTTTAAAATACAGCATGGAGGGGTCCTGGAGGCAGGAACACGCACTGTTAGAGAGAGGTGGCTCAGCGGCCCACACAGGGCTGAGAAGGGAGTACAAAGGCGCCCGGCTAGGTGGGCTGGGCCCGGAGCAGCCCCACTGCCCAATGGTGTCTTTGATGAGCCGCTCAGTCACTCAGATACTCACAGTTTGCATCCTGCATAATCAGGGATAACAGGCTAATGGTTTGCATGAATAACTAAGTTTGTCGTTGTGCTTAATTTTCCCTCTAAAAGAGCCCTCCCCCCGTTTCTCAGGCCCAATGCATATTTATAGAGGGTTGGGAAGTAAAGGAAGGACACTTGATGACCGGGGTCCCCCAGGCAGCTGGGCACAGGTGGTTGGACTCCCGGGCTTGGAAGGTCAGGTTTGTGCCAGGGCCACAGCTCTGAGGAGCTGGGAGGGAAGGCACTGCAGGACACAGGGAGAGCCTGGCTTGTGGGACCTCATCTGGGCCAGGCTCCTCCTGGATCCGGGCCTGTTTTCTGTACCAGGAGCACTTGACCCAGACTTCAGGGTCTCAAAGGGACCACCATCTCTGAATTGGGTTACTTGGAGTCAGAGGAAGAGGAGGGAGAGAAGGTAGCATCCATCTGCCAGCAGGAGAGGTGTGACTGTCTTTCCAGAACATCCATGCTGGTCCATGCACAACTATTCTTTAGACTAAATTACTTATCACGGAAAAGGTACTGTATGTCACTGTGTATATATTTGGTGTAAAAATTGTTATCTCATTCATTGTGGATAATTCACGGTTTTTGTGACCTAGACCCCCCCCCATTCTTTTAAAAGAATGTCCTGAAAACCTTAGCGCTTGAGCTTATCTCCCCACCCCAAGGCTGGAACATTCCCAGACCTTTTCACTTAGTGGCCAGTAGGTGGCAGTTCTGAGCTTTCCTCTTGGCCACCCTCCTGCCCCAGGGACCCTGGTGACCCAGGTACCTGGGGGAAGCTCCTGGCTTGCAGGCCCTAGAAGTGCCTGGAAGCTAGATGGGGCAAGTGGGTCCATGCTAAATAGGCGAAGGCTTCCTGAAAGAGTTGGCATCTGAAGAGATCTGAAGGACAGTAAAGGATTTCAGGTAAGGAAACAACATATTACGATCCAGGGAACCCAGACTGGTGCTTTTAAGAATTCACAGGGGATGTGAGGATTGCGAAAGGGGAGGAGTGGTGGTCACGATGATACTTGATCTGGTGGGGACAGCAGGACCAGGGCTGCCTGAGTGGAGCCCGGACTTTGTCTTGAGGGCAGAATCTTTCCTGCTTGGTAAAGATCACTGACCACCGATAGCTCATCATCTCTTCACACACCAGTGCCTCCCACTGCGTGCGGGTGAGGTGGGTGCTGCACATCCTCCAGCCGCGAGGGCAGCCCCTTGGCCACACCCGGAGGGCCGGAAGAGGCTGCCTGCAGGAACAGCACCCCTCTCTGTGGCAGTCGCAGAGCACACACCCTTCTGGGTAGAACGCAGTCAGAGGGAAAAGTCATGGCCTGGAGCTGAAGAAGCACTGGGTTGTGCTTGGGTGTCCGCTGCGTTTGGACAGAGGGTCAGGTGTATGTGTAGGTCTGGTGTAGATTTTCCACCCTACTGTCCTATTGCGCCTCCCTGTCAGCCAGTTCTGGAACCCAACGGGAGAGGACCCCATCTGAGTGACAAAGGATATTGTGCAACAGTGGAGCCCAGCGCAGGCTCAATTGGTAATTAATTAGTCATGCTCCCCAAGTGTCTCCTGGAGTCCTTCACACTGGGCGGTGGGGGGGGCATGCCGCAGAGACTCCATTCTGAGGGCTGTTGAATGACTAATGGCTATTGAGATATACTGTCCACTAAGTCACATCTGATTCTGTATTTAACGTTTAAATATTTAATTAAACACCATCAAAGCCACCATGACACTCCACTCTGCATAATTCCAAGGCAAGCCAGCCATCTCTCATCTCCCCACCCTTGGCCTAACAGGTCCGTCAGTCCCTCTGCCTGGCAGGAGGGACACACTTTGGAACCCAGCTCTGAGACTGGAGGCGTCCCATGTCCAGGGCATGATCGCTTGATTAGATGGCGAGCTGGTTGCTGTAGACAGAATTTCCCCACGCCTACCCAGAGTTCTCTCCCCTTTCTTCCTCCCCTTTCCCAACCCTTCCAAGTAGTCAAAATTAAGACAGGCTGAAAAGAAAAGATACTGGCTACTGGGCTCCCGGAAGGCCACATCTGGACCAGTCTCTCTGCTTGTGATAATAGATCCTGGCCTTGGCTACACGAGTGGGCCTGTGATCCAGTCTGGGCCAATCAGAATCCTTCTCCAGGATTTTTGTAACTGCAGTTGAGGAGCCAGCCTCCCTGGCTGTGAGGAAGTAAACCGGGACGTCCTGGGGCCGCGTTCCCTGCCACCCAGAGAAAGCCAACCCATAGTAGGATGAATCTGCCATGCAAAGAGAAGAGAGAAAGCCCAAGGGAGTCCCACCCCGTTCTAATTCCTGGCTGTTCCAGGTGACGGCACTCCCAAGTTCTCCCTGGTGGGATGGGCGGGTCATTAGCATCCTGTGTGTTTAAGCCAATGGAAATCAGTTACAACTAAAAGAGGCTTGATCAACCCCACCCCTCCCAATTACGGTTGTGTAATTTATGGGCAGACAAAATTGCTTTTAATTATTTAACTGTAAATGTGTACTTGTTAGCAGCTCAGATACCTGTCAGCAAATTATGTTTAGTTTCCTTGAAAATGCCCTTCAAAATGAAGCAGCAAAAAAAAAAAAAAAAAAAAGGAAAAGAATCCTTGACACCTCTTGTTTCCTGCTGATGAGATGGGCGAGCTTCTGGAGCCTCTGGGCCCAGGAGCTCAAAAAGGGTCACTCTTTGTCCTCTTTCTCTCCCTTCCCCACCATGCCTCTCTCTTGGCCCTATTTTTGCTGGATTGCTTTCATTCTCCAGCAAACTTTCTTCCTGTTCTAGCTCCAGCAGCTCCAGGTTTTCATTCGCCTTACAAAGAGATATCCTAGTGGAAGAAGGAAGCTTTCTTTCCCTCATAAATTCAGCAGTTCCAGGATCGGCTCTGATGGGATGACTTTGGTTTCGTACCCATTCACGAACCAACCACTGTGCCATGGGTGGAATTACACTCATGGGCTGGCTGAAGAGGGTGCCAGGCGGCGGGGGAGTGGGTTAGGAGGGACAGAGGGAGAGGGCTGGCTGCCCAGGCAGGGGCGCTGTGCTCTTTCCTCAAGGAGAGGGAGTAGATGCAAGTGGAAGGGGGGAGTAGGCCGCCACAGCGACGCGCTGGCTGCCGGGGGTCTCCCGACTCTGAAGACTTTCCCTGCTGAGGGTGCCTCCCCCTGTGGGCGCTGGCAGCAAGGCTGGCCCAGGAGAATGGGAGCATGGGCAAGTCCTGCATTCCAGCCTGGTGGAACGCTGGGGTTATCGCTGCTCATTCCTCCCCTGGTAGGATGGGCTTGTATCTAGGCAGTCACTTAGTGTATACTGAAGGAGACTGGGGGGTGTCGGACAGAGCAAGCCCAGTGCTCTGAGAAAGCACTTTCTCTGTACCAGACAGACACTCAGAGGTTTAGGGTGGATCTAGAGTGTGCAGTCCGGGGTGGAAGGTTCAGCCATCTGACTATCCGCCAAAGAGGGAGACCCAGGGGATGGTCACTCCCAAGAGAAGGGAAGGAAAGTATTCGTGGAATTAAAGCCATAGAATTGGGAGTCACTGATAGACAATAGATAATGCAAGTGATAGTATATGATATTTATTATGCTTATTGTTTCTCGTCTGACTCCCCTCATGTCTCAGTTATCTACTGGTACCACTACCCCATAAACTAGTGGCTTAAAGCAACAAGGATTTATCGTTTCTCATGACTATGTGGGTGATTGGGCTTAGCTGGGCAGTTCTGTTCCATGTCACATTGGCTGGGATCATACCAATGGCTGCATTCAACTTGGGGCTTGACTGCAACTAGAGACCAAGGTGGCCTTTGTCTCGGTCACTTTTCTTGTTGCTGGGACAAAATACCTGACACGTCCAAGTAGGAGAGGGTTATTTTGGCTCATGTTTCATTCCATAGTCAGCTGGCTCCATGGCAGGACAGCAAAGCAGAGGGATCTGGTGAGGAATAGCTGCTCACTTCATAGCAGCCAGGCAGGAGCTCTGAAGGGATAGCCACAATGCCAGGTCACACCCACAGCAATCTGCCTCTTTCTACCAGACCCTACCTCCTTACAGCAAGTCAGCTGCATTGCCCCCTGCACCTACTCACCATCCAGGAGCCTCACCTATGACAGCATGAGGCCTTGGAGGACATCTAGAGCTAAACCCTACCTGCCTTGCTCATGTAGCTACCTCTGTTTAGGTGGCTGGAATGGCTGGGCTGGTTGGGTGGATCAGTCAGCTTTCTCACTGCTGAGCACAATACTTGACATCCAAAACTTAAAGGAAGGGAGATTGAACTTGGCTCACCGTCCTGGGGAATTCAGTCTGCAATTGTAAACCTCTTTTTTTTTTAATAGAACTCCTAGACTCAGGTATTCTGTTACAGTGACAGAAAACAGAATAATACATCTATTTATGTGTCTATGAAGGCACTAGCTGTATTTTTTCTGTGTCCCAGCACCTAGCCCTGTGCCTGACACATAGCACTAATATACAAATGAGTGTGAGAATTTGCATTTTAACATCACTGTAAGCTATAGTGCTAAAGGCCTTTCAAGCCCATTTAATCAGTAACACCCATGTACACACTTTACACATGGAGAAATTAAGGCCCAGGGAGGAACTGGGATTCCTACAGCCTTGAATCCAGGCCTAGAAGCCACCGGAAAGCCCATCTTTGCTTGTCTTATTTTTGGTCTCTTTTATGTTCTTTATAAGCCTGTGCATATATAAGGTGAGGTGAGACAGACTGTCCTGACGTAGGGTAGGAAGCATGGTCATCTCTCGCCAGTCCCCTCTTTCAAATCTCTGTCTGATATCCTGAGCATGGTAGCACGTGCCTATAATCCCAGCATGCTAGGAGGCTGAGGCAGGAGGATCACAAATTTAAGTCCAATCTGGGCAATTTACCAAGAACTTGTCTCAAAATAAAAAATAAAAGGGTCAGGGATTTAGCTCAGTGTTCCAGTGCCTGCCTTGCAAGCACAAGGACCTGAGTTTGATCCCCGGTACCAAAAAAAAATTAAAAAAATAAAAAAGGGCTGGGGATGTATCTCAGTGAGAAGGCTCTGGGTTCAATCCCCAGAACCACACATTTCAAAAACAAAACTGTTGAGCTGGGGATTTAGCTCAGAGGTTCCAGCACCTGCCTTGCAAGCACAAGGACCCGTGTTCGATCCCTGGTACCAAAACAACAACAAAACTGTTTTATGTCCACATTTCATAAAAGGCTTTGAATATAAACTGAACGTGGGTGGCCAGGTATGGTGGCCCACACCTGTAGTCCCACTACTTGGGAGTCTGAGGCAGAAGGATCACCATGAGCTCAAGGCCAGTCTGGAGTACATAGTGAGTTCAAAGCCAGCCTGAGCTACATAGTGAGACCCTGTCTCAAAAAAAAAACAAAACAAAACCACCACAACAAAAAAAACAAAACCAAAAAACTGAATGTGGGCAAAACTAGTCTAATCTATTCAACAGATATTTACTATTTCATATGTTAGGAATGGCTCAGTGTCCATTGTGGAGATGCATCAGTGAACAAAAGAGTAGAAAGGTCCCTACCCTCGTGGGGTTACACTCCAGCAGGATGGGGCAGGCATTCTGCAGAGATGGCGGCCAACAATTTCAACTATGCTATGCATGGTGCTCCTCCTTCCAACAAGAGTTGGAAGCTAATTCCTCTCCCTTGAACCACAGCTGGTTCTGACGAGCAGAATGTCGCAGGAGTGAGGCAGTGCTGATCTGGGCCTCATCCTTAAGGAAGCTGGCAGCTACTGACTTGAGTCTCTTGGAGCCCAGTGTCACAGTATAAATTCAGATCTCTCAAGCCAGAGAGAGCCCCATGGTGACCAGTAATTCTGGTGTGTCACTTCACTGGGTTAAGAAACACCTAGCAGACAAGTAAAGCACATTCAGCTTCGCTCTGACATGCACTTTAAAAAATTTTTTTTACTGGTACACGTTAGACATACATAATGATAACACTCATTATAGGGAATTTGTACCTGTACATGAAATATCTTGCTTCATCTTTTTTTCCCACTCCCCTCCCCTCCTTCACCTCTTTATTTACAAAAACTTTATTTCCATTTCCCCCCTTCTGTTCTTTTTTTTTCTTGACCCTTCCTTCCTTTCCACTGCCCTTGTTCCTCTTCTTATTTGAACATTCTCTTCCTATTTCCCAATATCTACCGAACATTTTGGTCCTTATTTACACTTTTGGTTTCTCACACCAGAGAAAAAATATGGTACTTAAATATATGTATCTAGTTCTTCTCATTTAAGAATATAGTCTCAGCCAGGCGTGGTGGTGCATGCCTGTAATCCCAGCACTCGGGAGGCTGAGGCAGGACGATTGCTGTGAGTTCGAGACCAGCCTGGGCTACCTAGTGAGTTCCAGGTCAGTCTCAACTACATAGTGAGACCCTGTCTCAAAAAAAATAAAGATAAAAATAAAAAAAATAAAAAAAGAATATAGTTTCTAGGTGCATCCATTTAGCTAGAAATATCTCAAGCTTATCCTTCTTTATGGCAGAGTGGTACTCCATTGCATTAAAAAATGACATCTTCTTTATCCATTCATCAGTTGATGGGCATCTGGGTTGCTTCCAAGATTAAGCTATTACAAAAAGTGCCTCTGTAAACATAGGTGTGCATATATCACTGTGATGCTTTTAATTCTTTCAGGAAGATACCAAGAAGGGGAATAGCTGGGTCAAATAGAACCTGTAGTTTTAGTTTCTTGAGGAATCTCTACACTGATTTCCACAGTGGCGGCACCAGTCTACACTTCTACCAGCAGAGGAGAAGAGTTCCTTTTTCCCCACAGCCCCAGCTGTGTTCTTGGTTGTTTTCTTGATAGCAGCCATTCTTTCTGGAGTGAGATGGACTCTCTGTTATTTTAATTTGCATCTCTCTGATGACCAGTGATGCTGAACATCTTTTCATATAGTTATTTGCCACTTCTATCTCTTTATTTGAGAACTGTCTATTCATTTCAGATGCCCATTTTGGATTAGGTCTTTAAATCTGGAGGGTCTGATTTTTTTTTTAGTTCTATATTCTAGATATTAATCCTTTGTCTGAGGAACAGCTGCTGCCATGTGCTTATACCATGATGTTTCTGTCCTGAAGCCAAGCAATTGCATAAATAGATGTATTATTATGTTTTCTTTCACTGTAACAGAATACCTGAGTCTAGGTGTTTTATTAAAAAAAAAGAGGTTTACATGCAAAATGGTCTGGACGCTCAAAGTCCAAGTTCAGCTGCATCTTGTTGGCTCCTGGTGGGGGCCTGGTCCGGTTCTGTGCCTGGCAGCAGAGTGGAAGGCATGAGCAGAAGCAGGGTATTCAAGGGTCCTCTTGCATTGTCGCAGGCGTCTCTGGAGGAAACCCATCCAGTTCCACAAGAGGGCGCCCTCACTTCCCCAAGTGGGCATCCATCTATTCTGAAGGGCTTTAGGCCAAGACAGGCACCTTCCTCTGGCGCCACCTCCCAATACTGCTGCAGTGAGGAATTAAGCCTCAGCATGAGTTTTGGTGGAGAGAAATGATACTCAGACTACATCAGACTACAGCAACAGGTAAATATGATCAGCATACTAGGAGGCGGGTGGTACACACGACCTAGAAGATCTAGGAAAGACTGCTCCAGGAACCGAGGGTGGTAGTGCACACCTGTAGTCCTATTTACTCGAGAGGCTGAGGCAGGAAGATCACAAGGTGGAGGCCAACCTGGACAACGTACTGCGACTCTGTCTGAAAAGAAAAAAGAAGAAGAAGAAAAAAACTGGTTCCACCTCAGGCCATCGCTGGCCATCTAGAACTAGCCCAGTGGAATCCTCCTCAAACGCTGATGTTGGCGCTCCAACCTGTAGGGATTCTGACTTGACTGGGCTGGAGTGGGCTGGTGTTGAATCTGCTTTAGACGCTCTTGAGCAATTCTAATGCCCCCCACCCACGGCCTGTGCTTCAGCTTTCCAGCCTCTGCAGGACCCAAATGCGGGGTGCAGCCCTCTCCCCTTGATTGCTTCTCCATCCCACAAAGCAGAGCTGAGGGCTGGAGAAGGGCCAGGCTCTCACAGATGTCCTGCTCCCTCGGGACTGCTGCCCTCGCTGCTCCTTGGCCCCTCACCCCTGGAAAGAGGAGCACAGCAGTTTGTGCGCCACAGCTGGTCTTAGAAAAAAACCTGGTGTCCATGTGGCCTGGGAGGACACTGCCAGCATTTGGCTGAGGGGAAACAATGTGCTACTTTGGCTACTGCCAGCCCCTGAAGGCCAAAACTGCAGCACTGGTTTGTGTCCACCAAGGAGATGCCAGCAGCCCAACCCACCTGGGTGTTGGGGAACCTCTGGCTGGGGAAATGGGCACCCCATCCAAGAGAACTCAGGAACCCGAGGGAAGACATCCAAGCTGAGAAGCCGGGGTTACACACACTGCCTAGGAAGGAGGAGAATTTGAACCACAAAGTCAGAAGAGTTTTCAAGGAGATGAGCCAGCAGTGGTATGGGCTGAGGGAGGACTATCAGGACCTAAACAAAACATTTTCTCAATTTAAAAATTCAACCGCTGAACTCAGAAAGAGAATGATCACTGTTGAGAAATAAGTCAGTGCCCTGGGAGTTCTTGTGGAAGAAAATCTCACAGCTGTGTGAAACGAGAAAGAGATTTGGAGGACAAATCCAGGGATCTAACATTCAAAGGAGAGGGGCTTCAGAAAAAGAAAAAAGAAAAAGAGGAACATATAAAGGGAAAACAATAATTGAACAATTAATTAAAGAACATTTTCAGAGCCAAAGAAAGCCTTGATTAAAAGGCCTGATAGAGTTCCAAGAAGGATTAATTAAAAAAGACATATAGTTAGATGGACCCTGGTGTAATTCCTGAATTATAAACTTCTAGACAAAAAGGAGTTACTTACAAAGGAAAGAAAAATCAGGTTAGTAATGGCTTTCTTGTATGTGCCCTGAAAGTCGGAAGATGGGTGAGTCAGAGTGATTTCAGCCAGGCTTGTGGTGCACACCTGTAATTGCAGCACTTGGGAGGCTGAGACGGGAGGATCATTGCAAGTTTGGGGCCAGCCTGGGCTACATAAGTGAGTTTAGGACGAGCCTGAACTATGAAGCAAAACTCTGTCTAAAAAAAAAAAATTTTAAAAAGTGATTTCAAACTCTTGCAGAACCAGGACAGTGATCAAGAACCCTATTTCCATACTGAGTACATTCGTGTATCAGAACAGTGGCCAGGGATTTCAATGCCTGTGAAGTTTTTTTTTTTTTTTTTTTTTTTCTTTACATCTTTTGCTTGTTCTCACTGTTTATATCTCTAACCATTCTCTTCCTCACCCAAACATCCCAGAGGAGCAACAATCCATACTTTCTATCCCTCTTTGAAATGCTGCTTATTTCCTTTTCCCTCCAAATTCTACTTGCCTAATATCAAACTCTTCTCTGTGAGTTGATCTTTAATTTTTTTTTTTTTTTTTTTTTTAATCCTATCTCAGGAAAATACCAGAAAAATGCTACAACCAAAAACAGGTGATTTGGGGCACAGTAAGAGAAAGCAACTCAAGCCAAGCATGGAGGTACATGTCTGTAATCACAGCACTCTGGGAGACTGAGGCAGGAGGGTTACAAATTCAAGCTCTGCGAGGGCAACTTAGCAACTGAGCAAGATTCTGCCTCAGAATAAAAAATAAAGGGCCCAGATATAGCTCAGTGTGAAGGCCCTGAGGGAGGGAGGGAGAGAGAGAGAACAGAGAAATTGATTTCATAATGACACTGGGAGCAGGGAGTGAAGTAGAGCCTGATGAGGGAAAGAACAAGGGAGAAAAGGACTCAAGGGCTTTCATCTTAGTGAAAAGCAAGAGAGACATCTTGGCAGGAAGGTAAGGTTGTGTGAAGTTAGTACATCAGTGTGATGGTTTAAAAAGTACGTCCACACCACCAGAACTCCACAAACACAGAAATTTAACACGGTCCCGTGCAACTAATGTGTGACAGTTGAAATTAAGAAGAATCAGACAGTTTTTACAGTTAAATGAATAACAGTGCAACATACCAGAATTTAAGGGACACAATAAAAGCAGTCCTACAAGGGAAGTTCATAGTTGTGAATCCCAATACTAGGAAAACAGAGTGGGCTCAAATAACCTAATATTGAACCTCAAGCTTCTAGAAAAAGAAGAGCAAGTCAAGTCCAAAGCTCGTATGAGGGAGGAAATTATAAAAATTAGAGCAGAAATTAATTCAATGGAGATTAAGAAAACAATAAAAATTACTGAATCAAATAGTTGATTCTTTAAAAGATTAAACAAAATCAATAAACCAACCTTATCATAAAAAGGAAAGAAGGGCTGGGGATTTAGCTCAGTGATTCTGGCTCCTGCCTCACAAACACAAGGGCCCAAGTTCAATCCCTGGTACAAAAAAAAAGAAAAGAAAAGAAAAAAAAAAAGGAAAGAAAAGATTTCAGATCTATGCAATTTGGAGAAATTGAAAAGGGTGAAATTACAACAGATCCTGCAGAGATGCAGAAGATCATCAATACCTTCTTTGAAAACCTGTATTCTAATAAGATGAAAAATACAGAAGAAATAGACAGATTCCTAGATAAATTTGAATTATCAATAAGAAGATATAGAAATTTTAAATAAACCAATATCAGCCAATGAAATTGAATATGTAATTTAAAAATTACCAACAAAGAAAAGCCCTAGCCCTGATAGAGTCACAACTGAATTGTATGAGAAATTTAGAGAAGACCTAGTGCTGCTCTTCCTCAAACTCTTTAATGAAATAGAAAGGGAAGCAATACTCCCAAATTCATTTGGAAGGAAGCTTACCCTGATTTCAAAACCAGAGAAGGATCCACCCAAAAAGAATTACAGGCCAATCTCCCTAATGAACATAGATGCAAAAATCTTCAATAAGTTACTGGCAAACAGAATGCAGCCAATCATCTAGAAGGTTATACACCATGACCAAGCTGGATTCATCTCAGGGATGCAGGGATGGTTCAATATATGCAAATCAATAAATGTAATGCACTGTATTAACAGCCAAGGACAAAAAAACCATATGATCCTCCCAATAGATGCAGAAAAGGTGTTTGATAAGGTCCAACACCCATTAATGAGAAAAACCCTACAGAAACTTGGTATAGATGGTCTTTATCTCAACCTGATAAAAGCCATTTATGACAAACGAACAGCCAGCATCATATTCAGTGCGCAAAAGCTGAAAGCTTTCACTCTACAATTAGAAACAAGAAGAGGATGTCTACTATGACTACTCTTGTTCAATATAGTTCTGGAAACATTAGCCAGAGCAATTAGACAAGGTAAAGAGATAGGAGTAAGGATATGAAGAAGTTAAATTATCATTATTTGCAGATGACATGTGTTATGGTTTGTGTTTAGATGTCCCCCCAAAGCTTCATGCAGATGAGGTGGGACTTTCTTTGTCACAAATGACAAAGAGAGTTGAGTCTGGAATGTGTGATGCTGGGGTTAAGTGTGTGTGATTACTGAACCACTACTTGTGAGTGATTAGTTTGGCACTGCCCTAATCCAGGCAGACTGAATAAGATAAAAGGGGCAGAAAGATGTTGTTAAACTCTATTACCTTTGCTGCCTTGACGCACCATGTTTTTTCTCCTCTGCAGTGCTCGTTTGCCACCCCAGCCTTGAGCCAATTATGGATTGAGACCTCTATGAACTGTAAGGCAAGTAAGCTCCTTCCTTCTAACTTTGGGTGTCAGGTATTTTGTCTCAGCAATGCGAGAGAAGTAACTAACACAACATGAGACTCTACATAGAAGACCCAAAAGACTCCACCAAAAGACTTTTAGATTTGATAACCAAATTCAGAAGCATAGCTGGATGCAAAGCCAACACTAAAAGGTCAATAGCCTTCCTGGACACAAACAACAGACTCGTGGAGAGAGAAATCCCTTTCACAATAGCATCCAAAATAATGAAATACCTATGAGTTAATCTAATGAAGGAAGTAAAAGATCTCTACATTGAAAGCTACAGTACTCTGAGAAAGGAAATTCAAGAGGATATCAGAAAATGGAGAGAGATATCCTTGGTTCTTGGATAGGAAAAACCAATATAGTGAAAATGACCATAATTCCAAAATTGTTATACAGATTCAGTGCAATCCCCATCAAAATCCCAACAGAATAGCTCACAGAATTAGAAAAAAAAATCCTAAAATTCATTTGGAACCAGAAGAGACCTAGAATAGTAAAGGCAATTCTAGGCAGGCAACAAAGGCAAATCAGGGAGTACCACAATATCTGAATTTAAATTATACTACAAAGCTACAGTGATAAAAACAGCTGAAAGAACAGATCAGAGGATCAGTGGAACAGACTAGAGGATGAAGAAACAACTCCAGACATACTCAGCCACCTTATCTTTGACAAAGGAGCCAAACACCTTCACTGGAAGAAAGATAGCTTCTTTAATAAATGGTGCTGGAAAACCTGGCTTTCCACATGCCAAAGATTGAAGCTAGACTCATATCTTTCACCATGCACTAACCTAAAATCAAAATGGGTCAAATATCTGAATATTAGAACAGAAACACTAAATCTGCTGGAAAAGAGAATAGGTAGAACACTTGAGGACATAGGAGTAGGCAAAAACTTCATAAACAAAACCCAGACAGCATGAGAAATGCTACAAAGAATCAACAACTAGGACCTCATCTTATTAAGAAACTTTTGCACAGAAAGAGAAACCACCAACAGAATGAAGAGACAACACACAAAATAGGAAAAAAAAATTTTTTTACCAGATATTCAGATACAGCACTTTTATCTGGAACATATCAAGAACACAATAAAAAGACACTTCTCAGATAAAGAGTTGGAAATGGCAAGTGAATATATGAAAAAAATGTTCAGCATCACTGGCCATTCAAGAGATGCAAATTAAAACAATGCTGGGATTCCATCCTCCTCCAGGAAGAATGGCTGCTATCAAGAAATCAACCAATAACAAATGCTGGAGAGCTGTTGGGGGTGGGGGTGGAGGAACCCTTTTCCACTGCTGGTGGGAATGCAGACTGGTGCAACCACTGTGGAAATTATTGTGGAAAATTTTCAAAAAAACTAAAACTAGAGGCTCCATTTGACCCAGCTATACCTCTCCTTGGTATCTTCCCAAAAGAATTAAAAGCATCACAGCACAATGATATATGCACAACCATGTTTATAGCAGCATAGTTTGTAATAGCTTGGAAACAGCCCAAATGCTCATCAACTGACAAGTGGATAAAGAAGATTTTTAAAAACACAATGGAGTACTATTCTGTCATAATAAGGATGAACTCTGACATATATACTAAATGGATGGACCTTGAGATCATACTCTTAAGTGAAATAATTGGACACATGTTTAAACACCGCATTGCTTCTCTGGTGTGAGAAACTGAATGTGGAAATAAGGACTGAGATGTATGATGGATGTTGGGAAATGGGAAGGAAGTTTTCAAATGGAGAGGGGAACAAGGGAGGAGGGAGGGAGAAAGGAAGGGGAAAGAAGTGAAAATAGAAGGAAAAATGGAAACAAAGCTTTTGTACATTGGGAAGGGAGGGAATTTGAGGGGCTGATGGGATAAAATAAAATCAGAAAAAGAGGAGCTGGGCATGGTGGCACATGCCTTTAATCCCAGCACTCGGGAGGCTGAGGCAGGAGGATTGCTGTGAGTTCCAGACCAGCCTGGGCTACATTGTGAGTTCCAGGTCAGTCTCAACTACATAGTGAGACCCTGTCTCAAAGCAAACAAACAACAAAAAAAAGTAAAGAAGGCAACTAAAGTATATATTATTCTAAATAAAGTATGTCCACAAATTCTTCAATAATTTCTTCTTCAAGAGATGAACTTCAGGGGCAGGGGATTTAGCTCAGTGGTTCTGCCACCTGCCTCACAAGCTAAAGGTGCTGAGTTCAATCCCTGGTACCAAAATAACAACAGCAACAACAACAAAAAGAGATGAACTTTTTATGTTTTTGAGTATCTATCTATTGATTTATTTATTGAGACAGGGTCTTTCTATGCATTTCAGGCCAGCTGTGAACTCACTATGTAGCTCAAGCTGTCCTAGAACTCATAGTGACCCTCCTGCCTCAGCCTCCTGAGTGCAGAATTACAGGTGTTCACCTCCACACCCAGCTAAAATAAAGATTTATTTGAAAGGTTGGAGACTGGGCCAGAGATTTAGCTCAGTGGTTCTTGTGCCTATTTTGCAAGCACAAGGACCCAAGTTCAATCCCCAGTACCAAAAAAAAAAAAAAAGGTTGGTGATTAATTGTTAAAGCAGAAAGCATGGTGGTCTTATGGTTGGTCTTACGGCCACCAGTCAGTGTGGAGTCCAAGGGATAAGGTATTGAGCAGGACAGATGGGGAGATTAGAAAGCATGGAAGTACAATTCACAAAGAACCCAAAACCTTCATAAACATGTATGTACCAAACAACAAGGTGCCCAAACACATAAAGCAAAGTTCCTAGGAATATAAGATAACAAGACAAAATACAATTATGATAGGAGGTTTTAATACAAAATGAATGATCTGAATATATGTTACTCAAGTTCCTGCAGTTAAGAAGTTACTTTGAGGCCTGGGATTTAGCTCAGTGGCATTGCACCTGCCTTGCAAACACAGGTCCTGAGTTTAATCCCCAGTACCAAAAGAAGAAGAAGAAGAAGAAAAAAAAAGGGGGGGGGGAAGGAGTTGCTTTGAGACAGTATGTGCATACCAATATTTATAGCAGCCAATTCATAACAGCTGAATCCTGGAAGCAGCCTGTGGTACCCATCAACAGATGGCTGGATAAAGAAAATGTGGTGTTCACACACGGTGCTCAGCTACAGAGAAAGACAGACTTGAGATACCTGGGGAAAATGGATTTACTTGGGAAATACAACATTGAGTGAAATAAAGCAGACACACAAACTTGAGTACTGAATGGTATCTCTCATTTGGGCGAGGCAAAGTACAAACAAAGAAAATGATCAAGGATAAATAGAAAAGGATAAGGGGACAGATCTCTGGCCATAGGGAAGTGGTCCAAGGGTGAGGGGTGAGGAAATGGAAGGAATAAAGATGCGTCAGGTCCCGGAACCTAATAACCCCAATTAATGTAAACGCTGTATGCCATAACATGAGCTAAGATGAATCATATCAATAGGAATGAAAAAGGGGACAGGGGACCTGGAGGAGCAGAAGGGAGGGAAAGTGGATTAAAAAAGGAAACAAGCTGTAACATGTGTAGGTAACCACTCCCCAAGAGTTCAAACTGCATGAACTGCGAACGTGTACTGATAACATTTAAAAAGTTACATTAAAATGGTTGCTTTGGGAAACAAAGGCACTACTACAATAACAAGGACAGTGGTAACAGTGACGGCGCAGAGTAACAAACTTGGGACACTGACGGTGCCAGCCATGGTTCTAAGCCCTTTATGCATCCTTAACGCAGACTACGCGTCAGGATGATTCCTACTGTTTGCCAAGATGACTGTAATAACATCTCCCGCCCTTGTACACACAGCCCTTTGCAATAGGACTTTGCCGCTTCCCTTTTCAAGAGGAAAGTATTTTTTCCAGCTATTGAGTCTGGTCTGGCTTTGTGACTTGCTTTGACAGTGGGAGGTGAGAGAAGTTACTTTCTGTGATTCTGAACGAGGACAGGAGAGCTCGCAGCTTGCCTTCTCGGAACTCTTCCTCCATGAGGTGAGGGACCTGGGGCGCTGCAGACCTGTGGCTGAACACATCGGTAGACACATGAGTGAGCCGCCTCAGACCAGCCAGCCCTGACTGTGCTCTGGGGTCATGAGCAACCCCAGACTTGACCGGCAGAGGACGGATCCAAGGCCAAGCTGGCGATCGGTGGAATCACAAGCAAATACAATGGTGTTGCTGAATGTTTTTGGAGTGATTCCACTTGCAGAAATACATACGGATAAATCATCCCATCTTGCAAATAAAGAAACAGAGGCATAGAAAGGTTAGTCTGCCCAAAGTTTCACAGCTTCTAAGCACTTAAGCCGTAGCTAGAATCCAGATACGGACACACTGAGTTTTTATAAAATTATTGTCTGCTTAACCTTCCCCCTAGTTAGCAACTATCCAGGGCAAATGCATCAAAATGTTTGCTGGGCAGCCTCCCAATGACTGTAGAAGTAGCTCCATCATACAGTGTAATGCAAGTTAATTGCAGAGCAAAACTACAGATTTTGTTGGTTTTTTTTCTTTTTGGTATCAGAGATCGAACTCGGGACCTTGAACTTGTGAGGCAGGTGGTGGAACCACTGAGCTAAATCCCCAGCCCAATACTACAGATTTTGAACAAAAAGTATTTTATGAAATTTTCAAAAGCGACATTAGAGAATTGCTAAATCATGTGCTCAACCCCTGATGGATAAACAATGACAAAGAAATATTTTACCGAAAAATAGAAAGGAGATATTTCACAAGAAAGTGGGTCCATTATTGTGACGGAAGTTGTGATTGCTGCACAGAATTCATTCTCTTCTCACTGACAAGAACCCATTTTCCCCCTCAGGGTGGTGACGTGCTAAATAAAAACTTTTTGACTTTTTTTTTGTTTTCTTGAGACAGATCTTGCTATGTACTTCAGGCTGGCCTCGAACTCACATGCATTTCCTGCCTCAGCCTCCTGAGCACTGGGATCACAGGTGTGCACCACCACACCCGGCTAAATTAAAAATTTTTTACCTCACAGGCTCACCTGCAGCAAGGGGACAGCTATGCGAAGATGTTTTGGTCGATGAGCTATATATAAAAACCTAATTATGAGGCTCCTGTAGAAGTTACTGTTTTCCTGACAAATAGGGGATGGACTAAACTGACTTGGAAGTTTTGCCCTGAGTTCTGCCTGCTTCTTTGGATTGGAACATAGACACGATGCCTAGAAAGGGCAGCAGCCACTTTGAGAACGCAAGGAGGACAGCGCCACCTCTGGAGAGCACGGCCTAAAGCCAGAGGGACCGAGCCTGTGATATTTCCTGTAAGCAATCGCGCCTGCCTATCTGCTTGCCCTTGTTTTTTGTTTTTTTTTTTCTCTTTTGGTCCTATGAGAAAAATGAGCTCTTTTTCTTGTTTAAGTTTTAAAATTGGGTATCTGTCACCTGCAATCTTGACTGATAGAAATAGCAAGAGAGGCCCTTAAGACAAGGCTGAAACCATCAATTACCTTTTGCAACACAGTAGCATTGCACGAGTCAAACGTGAACTCAGAGGTGGCTTGGCATGTATTAATTTTATTGGGAATACTGCGCTTCTAAAAATTCAACATGGGGCTTTTTGATTTTAAGCCAAGTTTTTGTTCAGGTATAATGTACGTATGGTTAAAGTACATTGAATTTGTATTTGTGTGTTTTAAAAAGTACTATATTATTGTTATGACAACCTAAATAAGCAAATATTAGATAAAAATAAATATGCTTCATAAAATTTGGTTTATTTCTCAGTATATAATGCCATTAAAATATTTTTTTATTATTATGCACAATATTTCTCCATCCCCTAAGTGGATTCACTTGTGTTTTTTCTTGTAGTAATTTTGTTCTTGGGTAACGATGATATCCTGTGTCTGTTTCGGAAAGTGGGAGATTTTAGTTGACAAAAATGTAGAAGATTTGGATAATATAGTTAGGACCACGATTTAATTGTTAAATGTAACCTGTAATGTTCTTCTCTTAGGTTTCCTGGACATTCAGAGATGTCAGACATCTTGCCCATAAGCAAAACCTTAGGCAATCTCAATGAAGTTGAGATTCTTTGTTTCACAATCTCTGATCATATCGCAATGAAAACAGAAAGCTTGGTCTCCTACCATTGCAAAATCATTAAGGAAAGAAACCTCCTCATTAATACCTGATGGATGAAAATAATTAAGGAGAATATTTTACACCGAAATCTAAAGACGTGGGTAAAGTTGCACTCAGAGGAAATTTTACTGTAAATAAATTCTTTTGTTATTTAAAAAATAGAGCAAAAAAAAAACCCACTTAAGAATTTAACTTAGGAAATTAAAAAAAGAACAATGCCAAAAGACACGCACACATACACACATATATACATTTGCACAACAGGAGGGAATTAATAAAGGTAAAAGTTGCAAATAATGAGACAGAAAATTAGAAATGATATAAAGATAAATGAATGCAAATTGGATTCTTAAAAAACTAATTAATTAGGTAGACTCCCTTCAAATCTAATTAAGAAAAAAGGAAGACAGCAAAAATATATAGAATTGTATTCGAAATAAAGGTGCTCTGGGGCTGGGAGTGTAGATCATGGTAGAGACACTTCCCCGCCGCGAGCTTTGGCATGGCAGCAAAGTTTGCCACCTAGAGGAAAATGGATAATTTCTAGAAAAATATATATTACCAAAGTTGACTCAGTAATAGTTAGAAACAAATATATAAATTGTCAAGAACCACAAAAGAGTTGGAATTGTGACCAGTGATCTGCCCTTAGAAGGCTGGCCTTCTATTCCATGTTTCAGGACCAGCTAATGCAATAAGAGAAGAAAATTTAAAAAGTGGCTTACAAAAAGAAGGAAGAGAAATGTAAGTCCCATACCTTTGGGAAGAATTAATCTTTTATTTGATATGTCTTCCTATCCAGAGATATGGTATATCTTGCAAATAGTGGGTCCTCCCTCCCTCCCTCCCTCCTTCTTCCCTCCCTCTCTTTGTTTCAAACCAGGAATTGAACTCAGGACCTTATGCTTGCCAGGCAGGCATGGCTCTACTGAGCTAAATCCCCAGCCCTTAATCTTCTTTAATAAGACTTGAAATAGTCTCCTTTTACTATGGTGAGCTTTTTTTCTTAAATTTGCCCTTTGTTATTTTCTGGATTTTGTGAATATTATGCATATTTTCTCCCATTTTCATCCTAATCATTTATCATGAGTATTGAGAAAAGCCATTGATTTTGGTATATTTATCTGAAATTTAAGAACCTTATTAAATGCTCTTTAAATTTAATAGGTTTTACCTCTAGCATCTTCTTGCAAGGATAATTGTTGCTCCAGAACATTTTATTCAGTTTTCTCATATTAAGGAGCATTTGCTTATTTTCAGTTTTTGTTGCCTTGTACTTCAAGAAATATCTTTGTATAGTCCCCACCACCACCACTACCGAGATGGAATCGGGACATTCACACTGAGGTGCGTCCCTGGCTTTTTTATTTTTTACTTTGAAACAGCGTATTGCTAAATTTCCTAAACTGGTCTAGAACTCCAGATCCTCCTGCGTCAGCCTCCCAGAGTGCGGAGATTACAGGTGTGCACCGCCACACCCAGCATAGATACCTTCACTGTATGTGCTGATTTGTCAATGGCGTCTGGAGAGTGCGATGCTGGGCTGGAGACATCTATGCTGTGTCTTGGACACTTGAGTGCAGGAGAGAGAGAAAAGTACCTTTCTGCTAAAACTTTATGTGCTTTCACAGACAACTGATTAGTTAATCAAAGCTAATTTGGGGAGTCTGAGTTCAGGTCCTCAAGATGACCAGGCATTGGGGTGTGGTGGGAAATGTGTGGGTTTGGTCCCGGCCCCCTGGGGGGTTCCCCAACACTCAAACTGTTTCTGTGTGGTTAGGCGTGGAGGACTGTGAGGAAGGCCTGGGGCTGGGACTATCCAGGGGCTCCCTGCACCCCACAGCCAGGGCCTGCACCGCAGGAAGGCAGAGACACCGCATGGCCAGTGTCCTGGCTCGTGGTATATCCTGTGAGATAACCCTGTCCCCCTGCAGGGCCCCAGGCGGACCCCAGTTCAGGAGCTCTTCTCTGGCGGGTGGGGAGGACGGTGGGGCAGAAGCTACCTTCTCCTGAAGTCTCTTCCTGCTCGCTTGTTTTTGCTCTCTACTTAAGGGCTGGATTTTTCTGAGCTAGAGAAAGACTTGCAGCCTCTCCCTGCCGGCCCACCTTCTCTCCTGAGATGAAGAGCAAAGAAGAGCCAATACCTGCACCTGGTGGGGACAGGAGAGACAGAAGGGGTGCCAGGGGTAGAAAAATAAGACGTGGACTAGTAGTAACCCCCCACCACAGGCTTTCTTAATTGTAATAAAGAATTACTTCGCAGATAGGTAGCGACTTGTCACCCTGCCAACAAAAAGCTGCACAGGTATCTGCTTCCCCACAACCCTGTCAGCCCCCAAAGCTATTGCTCTTTGGACTTTTTGCCGCAATGATGGGTGCTGACCTCATCGAATGCTCCTGACACATAGAGATGTTGAGGGTTTTGTCGGGCATTTGTAAGACACCCGCAGCTCCACTTCGCTGAATTTTCTGGTCCTACCTGAGCCTATTTTTCTCTTGTCTCTTTGTTGTAAATATGAAGGAGCCCTGTGTATATTTTGGTGAGGCTGTGGGGTGAGGGAGGCCGACCCAGAGAGCAGGGACAGCTCCAGAGGCTGAGCTGCTGGGTTCTTCTCCAGGCAAGACGCAGTTCAGACAGACCCATGGCAGGGTCCAGCCAGGGGCTCTGAAGCTCAAATGGAGGGCTTGTAGGCAAGGGTGTCGTGAGCAGAACCCGAACCCACAAAGCACAAGAAACAATACTGACAATCAAGAAATGGGGTCTTATCAAATTAAGAAGCTTTCACACAGCAAAAAAAAATAGCAACCAACAGAGTGAAGAGACAACCTACAGAATGGGAAAATTGCCAGGCGTGGTGGCACACGCCTGTAGTCCCAGCACTCGGGAGGCTGAGGCAGGAGGATCGCTGTGAGTTCGAGACCAGCCTGGGCTACATAGTGAGTTCCAGGTCAGTCTCAACTACATAGTGAGACCCTGTCTCTAAAACAAACAAACAAAAGAACAATGGGAAAATATTTTGCCAGCTCTTCCTTGGAGAGGAGACTCACATTAAGAATATATAAAGGAGGGCCGGGGACTTAGCTTAGTGGTTCCACTGCCTGCCTTTCAAGTACAAAGACCAGAGTTCAGTCCTGGGTACCAAATAAAAGAATATATAAAGGGACTGGGCATGGTGGTGCATGCCTGTAATCCCAGCAGTGGAGATGGGGTGGGGGGCTGAGGCAGGAGAATCATGTTTGAGGCTAGCTTCAACTACATAGTGAGCTCAAGGCCAGTCTGAACTGCCTGGTGAGACCCTGTCTCAAGAAACCAAGCCCCCCGCAAAAGGACTCAAAAAGAAACTAAAAGAAAAAAAATTAGACTCCTCAAAATAAAAGACCCAATCAAGAAATGGGTAACTGAAATGAATAGACACTTCTCAGAAGAAGAAATACAGTCCATAAATACATGAAAAAAAAATGTTCAGTGTCACCGAATATAAGAGAAATGCAAATTAAAAGCAACACTGAGATTCGGTTTTATTTAAGAAAGAATGGCTATCATAAAGAAATCAAATGGTAACAAACGCTGGCGTGGCAATGTGAGGAAAAAGGAACCCTTCAACACTGTCGGTGGGAGTGCAAACCTTTACAACCACTATGAGAATCAGTGTGGCGATTCCTCAGAAAACTAAAAACAGAAATCCCATTTGCCCCCGCTGTCCTCCTTCTAGGTGTCTTCCCAAAAGAGTTAAAGCCATCACATTATGGTGATACCTGTATTTACCATGCAGGTGATACCTGTAAACACCATATTTACAGCAGCACAGTTTGTAACAGCTAGATCCCGGAGATAGCAGTGTCCATCAATAGATGAATGATACAAGCAAATATGGGAGCCGGGGATTTAGCTCAGTGGCCTGCCTTGCAAGCACAAGGACCCAAGTTCAATCCCCGGTACCAAAAAAAAAAAAAGTTGTATTTACACGTGATGGAGTAGTACTGTGACACGAAGAAACATAAACTTGAGTCAGTCACGGGCAGATAGATGCAACTTAATTTTTTTTTTTTTTGAGACAGAGTCTCCCTTTTTTGTTCAGGCTGGCCTCCTGCCTCAGCGTCCTCAGTGCTGGGAATATAAGTGGGCACCACTATGCCCAGCTCAGCAACTTGAGAACATAATGTTAAATGAAATAAGTTAAACACACAACTCAAATATCACATGGTTTCTCTCTCTTTTTTCTTTTTTTTGGGGGGTGGGGTACTGCGGATCGAACTCAGGAACTTGCACTTGCCAGGCAGGCATAGTGCCACTGAGCTAAATCCCAAGCCTCACATGGTTTCTCTTATATGAGAAAAAAAAAAATATATAGATATATATATATATATAAAGAGGGCAAAACAAGATTCATAAATATAAAACAGGAAGAATTCAAATCATTCTCAATTATCAATTTTGTTGTTTCAAAAATAATATATATGCTAATATTGTTTCATTTATATTACTTTCTTTTAGTTAATTGAAGAGAAATTTTTGTAGTTTTTTTGTCTATGACTTGTCCTTTGAGTAACATTTTGGCCATTGAGATCGTGATACACGGTATGTTTACTTGTTATTCTCTAATTATTTTAAGAAATTTTGTTTTTTTTTAATAGAAGTAAGATTAAAATGTTTATTTTGAGCCACAGAATTAGCTCAGTGGCACTGTGCCTGCCTTGCAGGCACAAGTCTTGAGTTCAATCCCTGGTACCAAAACATTTTTTTCTGTATTAATATCTGGTTGTATTACATTAAAATAAAAAATGATTCTAAATGGAGGCTCACAGGGTATGCAGTGCTTGTGGCTGGGGGAGCAGACCTGTGCTGCCTTACAGTAACAACAATGAATAATCCAGGTTTGCTTGTGTGGGCTTGTGATCCCGGTACTCTGTGAGGTTGGGGCAGGAGGGTCATGACTTAGCGAAACCCTGTCTCAAAATAAAAAGGTAAAAAAGGAGCTAGAGATGTAGCTCAATATGTTGTTGTATCTCAAGTGCTGCAAATGAAAAGAAATGTTCAACAAAGCAATAAAAATTAAAATATAAATGAATCGAGCAAATGTAAGATCACATAAAGTGAAGGCAGTCATGCCCTGGGCACGACACTAAGGCAGGCGCAGTGGGCACACAGGATCCTCTCGGTTGGCACACAAGCCAAGCCACCCTGGCATCGCTCAAGCAGCCGAGCCCTGGACACCTGGACGACAGCGCAATAGGGCAGTGCTGCCCCTTTGGGAGAAGTAAGTGGGTTTTGAGCTGCAGGCCAGGTGCTCGGTGTCTACGAGGTTCTCCAGTGCTGCTCTAGGGCGTCTGAGCCCTGAAGACAGAGCGGCCGTCACAGTCTTCACCATGCCACTGCCTTCCCCTCGCTTCCAAAGCGGTCCTGCGGGCACGAGCTGATATTCCTATCTAATGCGAGGCTTGGGGGACCCAGAGAAGCAGGAGGAGTGCGGGAGACAGGGCAGAGCCTGGCGTGTCTCCAAGTCACGGTCTTGTAAAATTTTTGCTTTCTTACTTCCCTTCCTGGGACCGTGCTCCTTGGTATTTGTGGAAGACTGATTCAGGACTACCCCGGGTTACCAAAATCCCTTCATTACCCCCATCCCTTCCGTATATAACGGTGTCACACTGGCATACAGCCTTTGCACTGAAATGATACTTAATCTCTAGATTGTTTGCTATCCTGTACTATCTAGGGAACTACGACAAGGGAAAAAGTCTACATGCCCAATACAGAGGAACTCCACCTCCCCAGGTACCAAAGAGTGAACGCAGGGCCTTTGCAATGAGCTACACCCCAGCCCTTTTTATTTTTTATTTTGATATTCAGGCTCACTAAGTTGGTAAGTTGCCCGGGCTGGGCTCCAACTTTCCATCCTCCTGCCTCAGCCTCGCAGCCTCTGGGATAATGGGTAAGTGCCACGGCTTCTACTTCAGGTGCAATCTGGGGGAAAGATAGTCTCTCTCCTGTGGGTTGAATCCGGTGATGAACCCACGGACCCCAAGCGCTGACTACATTTTGTTTCCCTCCGTTGTTCATTTTTTCCTTTGCTAAGGGCTAGTGAATACAGTGCCTATGTGCCGCGTAGGTGCAGTGTGCGCAGAGCCCCAGCTTGCGGTGGGCAGGGCAGCCTGGCCCGGCAGCTTCGGAGTCTGCAGACCCAGTTGTGAGTCCTTTCCGCCGGCCGCTGGGCTGCGCATGCGCATGGACGGCCCGAGGAGGTCGTCTTATTTAGGGTCTTGGAACTTTCCTTGGAGGCACTTTATTTTTAGCTCCGTAAAGGCTACAGCTGGAGCCACCACTCCACCTCCTCAGCGCTTGTCCCCTTTCCCTTGGCCTCCCCAGGGCCTGGCTCCTCTTGGCCTGTTTCCCTGTTTGAGGGTGGCGTCCGACCAGAGGGCCCCGGGCACCCCTGATTCTCGAACCCGTCCCGCGGGGCAGGAAGCCCGGTCTCTTTCTTTCTTCAGCCTCTTCTCACAACAGGCACCCCACGTCCGCTCAGGAAGTACCCGCGACGGCTCACGCGACCTGGAACCGCTTCCGGCCGAGCCGGGTCTGGGCATCGTCTGGGGTGGTGGAGCTCGGTGCGGGTCCGCCTCCTGCCACCCGTCGGGGACATTTCCTTGGAGATCGAGCGGGGAGACGGCGCCAGGCAGGCCCCCGGCGAGGAGGGTAGAGAGGGACAGGCCGGAGGGAGCGAGCTTGCCGCTCCTCGCCCCGCCCGGTCCTGGGC
>NW_022900931.1:52083875-52093467 GCF_012274545.1 Fukomys damarensis
AGGGGGCGCGGGCAGGGTTTTCGGGTCTTCTGCGGAGCCTCTCACTCCCGAGCTCTGCGCCCCTGCTCCCGGGGCTGCCGGGGGTGATCCCGTCGCGGGGGTGCAGGCTCGCCAAGACCTGGGTGGGCGGCTGGGCCGAGGGGCCTTTTACATCTCTGAACCCCGTTTTCTCACCTCGGCTTGTGCCCGGAGCCTTTGCAGTGATGGCCTGCGCGAACGCGAGTGGGTAAAACGCCGGTGAAGAGCGTGTTTAATACTGACTATTCCTGCCCTAAAACCCACGGGACAGACTGCAGGCCTCCGCGTGAAAAGCTGGCCATAGAATGGCGTTTCTCTTGCCCCAACTGTAAATTAAGGATGCCCACGGTGCCCTCCACACCCAGATGAGGGAACCGGTAAAAAGATGGCTCAGCCAGGCATGGGAGGAGGCCCACTGGGACCTGAGATAGAAAGAGACCAAGTTCAAGCCTAGCAGTTAAAAAAAAAAAAAAAAAGTGCTGGGAATGTGGCTCAGTCTTTCCTGAGTTTAATCCCAGTGAGGGGCTGAGAAGGGTGCAGCCACTCTGGGAGGTCTACTTTTACCAGCACCGCCGCCTTGAGCTCCTGGAAGCCAACTTTCTGCCGGTCTGCAAAGAACTGGCAGCGCAGCTGGGAGGCCTTGTCCCGGCCTCATCTTTAGAGTCAAGGCTTCTTTGCTGGGCTATGATGGCCTCTTCCTCGTCCTCGTCCTCGTCCTCGTCCTCGTCCTCCTCCTCCTCCTTCTTTGCCACACTGGGCATTGAAGCTAGGAATCTGAGCCTTCACACTGAGCTACATCCCCAGTCCCTTTTCTATTTTTTATTTTAAGATGGGGTTTCCTGAGTTGCTGAGGTACATAGGCTGGGCTTGAAGTTTTAATCTTACTGCCTCAGCCTTACAGAAGTGCTAAGATTACAGGTGTGCACCACTGCACCTGGCTTAAAGGTCCAAATCAGAAACTTATCTCTCTGGCACTTTTCAAAAAGAGGCCCTACTGAGCCAGATACCTCACCCCTTTAATAAGATGACAGTAGCTTTAAGAAAAAATAAATAAAATAGAAGGGTATCTGGAGCTGGTCATGCAGCAGGGCAGTCCCCTTCAGGCTGGGTGTGTGACTGTGCTTAGTTCCAGCAGGAGCGCGGCTTTAATTATTTCTCTGCACCCAGCAAGAGGTGGCCTCCAGAACTGGCTGTGACAGCCAGGCACACCCTCCAGGAAGGGGAGGGTTGTCTCCGGCAGCCGCCGACTCTCTGCCTGTGAAAACGCTGGCTCCAATTCACAGGTATCAAATATTTGCCTAGCTGTTCAACATTTCTTCCAATAATATACTCACAACTAATTCATATCTAGGCCCGACGTCTTCATCTCTCCCAGGCCTCCCTCCTGGATTAGCTGTCTTGTCTATTCTGGGAGAAAGTTGTCCTACATTCTAAAAATAGGCCCCAGAGCCTGGACACCAGTGGGCACAGTCGGTGGAAGCTTTTATTTATTTATCCTGAAAGCTGTCCTCTGGGGACAGCTGCATCCTAGCCTGGGGACACAATCATCAAACAGCCAGTGGTGGGTGTTCAGGTGCCTGAAGGAGCTGGGACCCCGAGCAGGCTGTGCTGGCTGCTGCCTTCCAAGAGAGGTTGTACTCCGTTCCCAAGGATGCCCTTTGACCTTTGAGGAGGGGGACAGCTTTTCACAGCAGCCGCAAGGCCCTCTCTTCTCCACCTAAGGCTTCTTTTCCTCTTTGAGGGTAGAAGCCCAGGATGTCCCTGTGCCATCAGGATCCAGTAGGAATAAAGGGGTTCTTTACCAGGGGGTCCCCAGAAGGAGGGCCAGCAGTCTGGGCCTAGTAGTAGCAGGACTGTGCCCATCCTGGAGCCACTGGGACAGGTCAGGCGTCCTTACCTGAATCTGGAGCTCAAGATGCTCAAAGAGCATGGGACAGGAGTGGCGACCTCTGGAGAAGGAGCTACCCCACTACACATGTCCACTCTCCACCAGGGTCCTGCCAGCCCCCACCCTCCAGCCCAGCTCATGCAGAAGGCAGAGGGAAGATCCATACGGGATGTGTCTAAGAGCAAGGTGCACTAGGTAGGTGGAGAGGGGCAGAGGGTGTGCAGGGCAGAGAGGAGCCAGGCCACTCTCTCACAGCCTCCCCAGCTCCCCAGCCTTTCTGTCTTCCCTCGTGCTGTCACTGTCCCTTTCCCACCATCTTGTCCCGGACACCCTTCTGTTCTCCTCTAGCTGTACCCCTCCGCACTTCTCGGATGTGTGCCATCCACTCTCCCAAGGGATCCAGTTGCAACGGGCACCTGAAGGACTCTGCTGTCGCCTGCCACCAAGAGAAGGCGGGGAGCAGCGGAGCCCTGGGCACAGCTTCATTTGATTCTCCACTCTCCCCCCTCTGAACTGCTCTAGATGAAGCCAATCAGGATCACTTTCTTTTCATTACTTCAAGGACTCCCTCATCCAGACCCTCTCCTGTTTTTCCTTGCTTTGGCCTGGAATTAGCAAGGAGGAGTGAGTTCTCTGTGCCTGTAGCCCTTATTGAGGGTTCCCACTGTTTGCCCAGCCACAGATGTGATCTGGGGGCCTCTGTGCCAGCGTGCAGTGCAGCTTGGCAGGAGCCCGCCCCCCCAGGTATGCAGTCGGCACTGACAGGCTCAGCCTCTGCTCCCGGCAGAGCAGAGAGGGTGGCTGTGTGGTCCACCCAAGCCTCAGTTTCTCCTACCTATTAGGGTTGACCATTCCTACCTCACAGGGTTGCCTGAGTGTAACACAAGCTCACAGAGGCTTGTTGGTATTATTAAGTGACAAGGATTTTGACCATCTCTCTTTCCTCAGCACCCACAAAAGGTCCAGAGCCTCTTTGGAGGCTGAGGATACAGATCTGAGACATCAGGAGGAGCTCAGCATCTCTGCTGGAACTGATGTGGGCTTCTCAGGCCTCCTCTGCCAGCTCTGGTTTTACATGGAGTGAAACAGTGCCCGGCATGAATATCGTCTCACGTCCACTCGTGAGGGAACCAACCTCTGATAACAGATATCCCCACAGCACTGAGAAAAAGCCCGCTCTCCTAATCATGGATGATATATACAGCCAGCTAATGCAAAATGAATGTTCATGTTATTTTTGCTTATTTTTAAGTCCGTTGGGTGCATCGTGGCTGATCGCTGTTCTGACATTTTTCTTCCCTCATTAAGAAAGATGCCCCCAGTGAGTTACCTGTGCCGGGCTCAGAGCAGAAAATAAATATCGCTGGCATCCACTTTCTTGTGCTCTCTGGGTGTAATTAAGGAAAAGGCACCTGGAGAAGAGCAAAAGGATAGAGTAGAAAATGGGCTGGTGGGTACTGTTCACAGGAACTTCCAGTCTCTAAAGCCATCCTATGTCACCCCTTCTAAGACACCCTCCTACATCTGTTGTCGGGGAAGCCCCCATCTTTGAACGGTAATACTCTTCTCTTTTCCACTGGGGCTTTGTTTTTCTCCCTAAATCCGGCTCTTAGTCCAGCTGTAGTAAAACAGTCTTTTTTTTTTTCATTATTTAGAGAATATTTTATTAGTTTCTGTAATCAAACCCACGTAGATATGACCTTACATATTAATGTGTTACCCCTGTACACGTGGAAAAAATAAAAATAAAAATAAAAATAAACTAACATTTCTAGACCGATATGGTTGTCCATTTCTGTACAATGCCAAGTCAACACAGTAAATTGGGATGACTTTTTCCAAAGTTGGCAGCACCGTTAAAGTTTCCCAAAATTCAATTTATATATATATGTGTGTGTAGACTAATAATAGTATGTTATGCATCGATAGCAGCAACAGCTTTTCCAGGTTCTGCAGTCATCTGAACAAAATTATAGATATTCAGCACATTCCATTACAAAAAAAAAAAAAAGAAAAGAATAATATCCAGACAACAGCAAAGTTCTGTTGCTGCTGTGGTACCTGGCACCATTTTTTCTATTAGCCTCTTAATCATCATCTGGAAAGAGAACATTCTAGAGTAATATCATTAAATGTAGCTCTGATACAGCACGGTCCCTACTATGTATCATAAAGCAGGTACTGGATATTTTACAGTCATAGAGGTATGATACAGTACTGTCCTACATCAATAATACTAGATTCAGTTTTGGTTTGAAATTTACTTTGTCTGCAAATAAGATTGCTACCCCTGTTTTTTTCTGGGCTCCTGTCACATGGAGAATTGTTTTCCACCCTTTCACTTTCAGTCTATGGGCTTCTTTTTGCACTAGGTGTGTTTCTTGTATACAACATATTATTGGATTTTGCTTCTTATTCCATTTTGCCAGTCTATTTCTCTTTGTAGTAAACAGTCTTGTTCCTTCCCTTTTTCAAAGCACCCTGTTTTGTTTGTTTTTTAGGAGACTCACGCTTCGTTGGAAGACCTTGTGATTTGTTGGCTTGTGCCCTGGTGGGGGATAGGGTGGAGGGGCATCAATTAGGACAGACCAAGGAGAGAATGCCCCCTCGCCGGGCCACTGTGATTGGCTCACCGTGATACGATAAAGAGTTGAGAAGGAAACCCAGAACTTGTCAGGGAAGCATTTCCTGAGAATCTCTACTTTCTCAAAGTCTCACAGCCTGGAGCTAAGGCCATCTTTGACACCACTGGGGAGAACTTGTCTGAGAAAGAAACCAACTCGGAGGACAGCGGAGCCTCTGGGGCAACCAGAGTCCTGACGTCATTGTTTGGGGCACTGGACCCAGGGCTCGTGAAATGTTCAGAAGGGCACTGCCGTTCCCTGCTTTCCCCATCCACATCATGCCCAGTACTACTCCGGAAGGGACAGTGTTTGGGCACCCTGGGTACAGGGTCTTGTGGTCTTCCTGGTTCTCAGTTCTCAGGGGCTGGTCAGGGTCACAGTTACTATGGTACTTTCCTTTGGCGCTTCGTACTGCTCCGGAACCTGCAGCCCACCACAGCGGGGCTGGTCCACTTGTTCTGGGACCACGCTTGTCATCTTCACACTGGGCTTTGTTATTGTTGTTCTTTCTTTTTTTTTTTCTCATTGAGTTTATTGATACATTTTAGGTATACAGTACAGTTAGTTACATTCATCATGGGAATCTTATATCCTTACATGACAGGTCTTGGTTCTCATTTTTTTCCCATTTCCCTGCCCTCCCTTCGCCCCTTTCTTCCACCCCTCTTCACAAAGACTTTGCTTCCATTTGTTTTCTTTTCTCACACTTTTTCTTGTCCCTTATTACCTTTCCCCCACCCTTCCCACTTTCCCTCCACCTTTAGCCCTTTTCCTCCTATTTCACATTGTCAGTTGTACCACTTGGCTCTTATTTACACTTTTAGCTTTTCACATCAGAGAAACTATTTGGCATTCCCACATGTGTGTCTTATTTATTTCACTTCACACTGGGCTTTTATCTTTCAAATTTGGAAAAGTCTTCAAGTATTGAATGCAAGGCTCTCTTTACAATCGGAATCTCCCTTGCCTCTGCTTGGAGTTCCCTTTTTCTCCCAAGACTTTCGGACATGACCATCAAACCATGAGCACCTATTAGGCCCTGACTGTGCATCCCATGGATAGAGGAACCCCCAGTAGCACACTTCTGGTCCAAGTTTAGTTTCTGTGGCTACTCTTTCATAGGAGGATCCTCTTCTTTTCTTTCTAGCAATTACCATGGTGATCACTGACAAGAGTTTGTTTATTGGCTTCACTGTCCCTTCATGGTCGCTATCATCATCCTCCTCCTCATCGTCATCATCGTCATCTTCATCAGCTCTCCAAAGACAAACTCCGACTGTTTTCCCCTTAAGCATGCCAGCAGGTAGCTGAGTTCAGCACAAAGCAGCCCCTCACCAAACACCCGTGGGATGACTTGGGTGGGCAGTTTGGAGTCTGCCTGGGGCCTGCCTGGGGGACTGAAGGGATCCAAACATTGCCTGCCCTGACAATTGCTCCACATCGTTTGGCACACGACTGGGCTCCATGACAGGTGAGTAACAAATGCTCATTGTCCCCCAATAGGGAAGGGCTTGCGCTGTACAGTGTCACAGCATCCCACGTGCAGTGACCGATCTCAGATGTGAAGCGGGTGGGGGATGGGCAGCGTACCCAAATGGACTACCTGGCGCCCGCCCAGCGCGCGACTCCATCCCACAAGGGAGTGACATTTTCATCCTGAGAGTGCACGTCCGTTGTCCCTGTGTTATTCACAACTGGCCTCTGGTCTTTGGGGCCAGGAACTTGAGGCTCTAGAGGAGTGATGGAGGGCATTAGCCATGGGTTCCAACCTCAGCCTCCTTTTTTTGTTTGTTTCATTTTGTTTTTTGGTACCAGGGATCGAACTTGGGACCTTGCGATTGCGAGGCAGGCAGTGGAACCACTGAGCTCAACCCTGGGCTTCTCCCAGCCTACTTATGAGTGAGCAGCACGGCTGAGTCCCTTAACCTCTCCAGGCTCACTTCTGTACCTGAGATGGGCAACCTGAGTACCCCAGCAGGCTGAAGGACATGGGGACACTGAGAACACTGCTAAATCGTCTGCATGGCTGCCCCACACTTGCCTCCTCGGGAGCTCCTCGCCTGGAGGAAAGGAGGCAGCAGCTGTCTGCGTCTGTGTTGGCTGCGCGTGGGGCTCTCTGCTCCCCCAGCCCCGAGCTCCTGCCCTCGTGATGCTCAAAGAGTATCTGTTGAAGAATGTGTGAAAACTAATAAGAAGCCATGCAGCAGCTATAGAGACAGCAAACCACTTTGTGAAGTTCCCCAAATCCCCCGCCGCTCCTCTCGCCGGTCCAGAGAATGCCGGTTCTGTCTTGGGGACCAGCCAGCCCGAAGAAGGAGGCCGCAGATGCGGGGCTAATCGTGTCCCGGGATGCCCACACATGGCCCGCGCCCGGGAGCGCGGCTCCCCCTCAAGCAGCTCGTGTTAGCCCGGCTCTGATGGAGCCTGACTGGCAGGGGCTCCCGCCACCCCTCTACCCCGCTGCGCCGTCCAGTAGATGGGGATTTAGCAATTCATAGGCGCAACTCCGCTCCTTCCACCTGCGGACGCAGCCTGCTAGTGTGCGGCTGTCGCTCGGAATTCAAGATGCGCCATCAGGGCTTCTTAACCGGGCCGACGGGTCTGAGCTCAGCCAAAGCCGGAGCTACGGGGCTGCTCCAGTTTTCATCCGATCCTCTGACACCCAGTTCCCCAGAGCACAGTGGCTCCCTTGGAAGCTGAAAGAGTCCGAATTCAAAGCCCCAGATACCTGGCATCTGGGGTCGCTTTATGGTCTTGTTTATATATGGGAAACCTTGCTCTGAAACCCACAGCTTCACAGACATTCACACACCGCCGGACCCCACCAATACCGCGTTTTCAAAATGCTCAGAGCCCTTCCCGAAACCTGCCTGGGAGATGCTGTCTTGGGACCTTGTTCCTAATGAGTTCTAGAGAGCTCTTCCTAATTTCCTCCCCCCCCCCCTCCCAAATACAACACTGACAATTTGCTGCCTCTGGTCTTCCCAGCAGCAGGGGAGTGCCTTGAATATGTATGGGCCCCGTGCTATGCTGGAAAAGCCGCATGCAAAGGGCCACAGGGCCACAGAGCTGGGAGGCAGAGTACAGGGAACTGGGGCTGGAATCAGGCGCCTCCTTCCAGGCCTGGCCCTACCACTTCGGAGGGGACGCTGCGAAGTCTCTTTACTTTGGTTTTATCAGTAGAATGGGAGCAGCGGTCTCTTTGCTTGCCAGGTGTACATCTCCCAGGCAGGCTGCATAAATGCTGAGGTGAGAACGTGTTGGCCCTCAGATGGGGCAGAAGCAAGAAAGCCACTGAACCCTGCAGCCGCCCCCTGCGCTTGAGCTTCCTCTTCTCACTGTTAGCTGTGTGCCCTCAGGGGTGTTAGATAACGTCTCCGTGCTTCCAATGCCGATAAAATGAGGATATAAGAAAGCCTCTAGCTGGGTGTGGTGGTGTACACCTGTGATCTCCGCACTCTGCGAGGCTGAGGCAGGAGGATCCATCAGAAATTTGAGCCCTGCCTGGGCAATTTAGCATCTTATCAAGACCCTGCCTAAAAAGGGCTGGGAATGTGGCTCAGTGGGAAGGTTCCGATTCAGTCCCCAGCACACACACACACACACACACACACACGTTCCTGACACCTTGACCTTGTTGGATTTTCCTTTGAGGATTAAATAAGCACATAGGAGTTGGTCAGCCCATGTCCATAGGTGGTGCCTCCTGGTCAGTAATGTTAGCCTAGGGAAGTGGTGGTGAACCTATAGCTTGAGTGCTGTTTATATCATTGAACGCCCTAAAAGGTTTGCCATCAGTGGCCTAGGGCACAGTCCCCTTCAAGGTGACCTGGCCAGTCAGGGTCCTCTTCACCTGAAGAGCCTTCCTCTAGCTCTGCTCTGCAAGTTTGGCCTCTGCAGGGCTAAGAGAAGCCCAAGCCACTTCCAGTATCTTAGACCATACAGCAAGGCCAAAGCAAAGTGCAGCATTAGGGTAAACTTCATCCTGTTATCTGTGCCAAGTCAGGGCTTCAACCCAGACACTCTGGAAAACCCAGCTGGACACAGTAACAACGTTTGCATCAGAGGTGTGTGAGGACAGAGTGGCCTGGGCTGAGCGGCTCGCTGTGGACCTCTGTGTCCTCCCATGCTCCGCTGGTGTCCCAGGCACACTCCACATGCACCTCTGACCTGTGTACTGACCGCAGCCCGTGCCCAGGCCCAGGGTCCCAATGCCCAGATTGTGCATGGCAGGAGATCGAGGCCCACGCCAGAGCTCTGCAGACAACAGTGAGGCTGAGATGGGCGAGATTTAGCTGCAAACCCAGCAAGCTCCTACCAAGCACAACCGAAGGCCGGTCCCAGCTGGAGCATTGTGGCTCCGTTCTCTTGGATAGGATCAGGAAGATTCTATGAGAGAGAGGGAGAGCCAAGCCTGGGGGAACCCCTGCAGCTCCTCAGTCTGTCTTCCCAGAAGTTCTTAGGTCCCCCCTGGGGTTTCTCCAAAAAGCTCGTGTGAGATTTGCTATAGGAAGCTGTGAACCCTAAGATCCCAGGTCTTGTCCCAGGGGGTGAGTCGAGGGCTGCAGGGCGCTTCTGATTTTGGTCTGTTGAGAGCCCTGTGGGGCAGGCAGGGTAGAGAACCCTCCGGCATCCACCTGGTCCTGTCCTTGCTTCCCAAGTCACCTCTGCTTGGTCCCCTTGCTCCTTGCACTCTGACCATGGAGACTTTCCCTCCCTAGTCACTCACCAAACTGTCCCTGCCTAGAAGCTCTGATAGTTGCTCTGTGTCGTCCCTGGGATGTTCTTCTCCCAGATCTCGCCATGGCAGGTCAGTTCGAATCTGTTCAGCTCAAGGTCACCTCCTCTGAGAAGCCCTCTGTGACCACCCAGGCTGAAGCAACCTCCCTCCCACATGGCACTTTTCTCACCTGGCACATCTGTCTTGTCTCCCGCTTGTAGAATGCAAGTTGACAGCAACAGCTGCAGCACCTGTTGTCACTCTGGGTCCCATTTAAGCCTTTTTGCTGCCTTCCTGCTTTCCTTCCTTTCTTCTTACATTCCTTTTTTTTTTTTTTTTTTT
>NW_022900931.1:52093673-52103974 GCF_012274545.1 Fukomys damarensis
TTTTTTTTTTTTTTTTTTTTTGAATGTGTATCACAGGGGATTGAGCCCAGGGCGCCTTCACACTGAGCTACATCTCCGGCCCCTTTCTGCATTTTGAGACAGGGTCTCATTAAATCTCTAAGTTGCTCAAGCTGGCTGGAACTTTTAATCCTTCTGTCTCAGCCTCCCAGAGTGCTTGGATTACAGGTGTGTGCATCAAACAGCAGCGGGTTCCTCCTAAAGCTAAGGAACAATGCAGGAGAGGGCAAAGAACTGGCCACATTAGCATGGGACCCTGTAGAAGGCGCCAAGGATGTCCTACCCATATTCCTTTGTACTTACCGCTCCCTTGGGTGGAACCAGCGAGAGCCTGCTCAGCCTGGGGGCAGCTCTGGTAGCCAGAGTCTGCTGTGCTTAGGTACAGGATGGTGCCCTGGGGAACACCCCTCAGTCAGTGATGGAGAGAATTTGGTGGACAGACAGCCCTCCTCTCTTGCCCTCAGGGTGACCAACGCCAGGTCTGCTTTGTCCCTCAGAGTCCCCACAGCTGGAGCTGTCAGTAGCTACACCCGCTCGTCCCTGCATGCTAAGCTGGGCTGGCTGCTTCTCAGGGGGCTCAGGAGCCTGCTAGTGACAGGTTCACGGTCCTCAAAGTGGGTGCCCTGTTCTAGTTACTGGATGTGGGGACCCTGCCTTGGAGGGTGGGAGAGGCCTGCTCTCAAATCAGGCCACGGTTTCTGGGGGAAAGGGGCTCTTTGGGCTCCCTGGCTCCTGCCCCACAGACAAACCCAACGAAGTAACAAAAGTTGTCACTTGGAAAATTCTTATGGTCAAAGATTGCAGGGAGCATGGGGAATGCCGACCTCCTCCTCCTCCCGAGGCTGAGGCTGGAGAAGAGAGGGCCCAGTGGAGGCTTGGTGGAAGATTCCAGGCCTGGGAGCCCATGGGTACCAGATCTGGAGTCCCACCTCCATTTCAAAATTGTTGGATGAGTCACTTTGAAGTACCCAAGTTAGGCAGTGTCCTGTAATATTTGACTGGAATTCACAAAGGAAGGGGACGCCAGGTTGTATGAAAAGCTAAGGCCAGGGGAACCAACTCCACCCAGAACCATCAGCAGCTAGGAGTGACAGCACTGGAGGAAGCAAGGAAACTTTCTCTGCTCCTCCCTCCCAGAGAGCTTTCGAAGAGCTTTATTTTCTTGCCAGTTGGCTAAGAAGCAAAAAAAGGAACAATAGATTCAAGCTGAAATAATTTGCATTTATGATGAACACAAGGAATATCTACCTTGCAGTTTCCTAAAAAAGAAAAATTAAACCTCATTTTTAATTAACTGATAAACTATTAATCAAATTTTTGCAATGTTAGGTGACACATTATTCATTTAGATAGAATGACTGTGAACTTAAACTAATCAAATCTGATTTGCCCACATAGGCTTGATTGAAATACATTTTAACTAGCATATACAAAGAGAAAATCTTGGATTTCTTACCTAATCTTCAGAGTATACTGCTGAGTTAATAAGGGCAGTTTTTTTTTTAAATGAGACCACCATTTCTTCATCTGCATATCAAAATCAAGAGGAACTTAATTGCAAAACACATATTCCTGAAATCTAATCATTACACTGCTTTAGGGTATTTTATTGAAGCATGTTAAATTATGGACAGAATATTAATGACGGAGCTAATCAAACCCAATTAGTTACTTCTAACAATAGTCACATAAATATACAAGTCAGGTACTAAAGTACTGTAGATATGATGTAAAATTGTTAAAATATGAAATGTATGGGGTATTTATGAAATATTCATGCAGAATTTAAAGTCAAAATTATTGGATGAGTCACTTTAAAGTACTCAAGTTAGGCAGTGTCCTGTAATATTTGACTGGAATTCACAAGTTTTCACTCTCTACTCAGGTAAATTCTAATCCAGGAGATTAGCAAACTTATAATCAATCAATCAGCAAATTTTAATAAGATGACTTACCATATTCATGACCCTGTATGTCATTCTCCCAAACAGAGATTTTTTTTTCTAGTCTTTTGTTTTCTGACTTTTCCAAGGCGCGTTGGAATGGCAGGCCTGGGTCTCCAGGCCTCAGAGAAGCTGACGGATTGGTGGATGCAATGGGCTGGGTCTGGGGATTTGCTGTCCATGGCGTCCCCCGCCTTCACACCCAGCTTCCAGGGCAGAGCACAGCAGGATGAGGCCTGAGCTGGGGCCTGCGGACCTCCTCCTCCTCCTCCTCCTCCCCGAGGCCGAGGCTGCAGAAGAGCGGGCCTGAGGGAGGCTTGGTGGAAGATTCCAGGCCTGGGAGCCCATGGATACCCGATCTGGACTCCCCCCTCCAGCGGAGACCACTCTCCTGCTCCCTTTCAAGCCAGTCCCTTCTTGGGGTCCCAGACCACAGCGCCCACATAACCAGGGCTGGCAGTTTCCCTACAGAGTTAACTCCCAGTACTCTCCATGTTCGCATCTGTTCAGCTCAAGGTCAGGGAAATTGTCAGGACTCACAGCTCACTTTACTGGCCCTTGTCCCACGCTGCTGCGGTCCAGCCTGGAGCCACTGCTGCTCTTTCTAACTGCATGAGGAGCCTCAGCTCCAGGACACAGAAGGCTGGCAGCCCTGGGTCCCGCTCTGGCCACACATCTCATGCGGGGCACTAGAGGAAGTAGGGGACACTGTGTCATCCTCTGATGGCTTAAGCATTTACAGGTGTGACCGTGTCCCAGCGCCTGCCTGCCTCTCCTCTCCTCAAGCCTGGGGAGCACACAGCAGAGCAGACCGCGTGTTGCTCCTTCCCAGTAGCATGTCTCCTGCTTCAGACTGGGGTGAATCCGCGGTCCTGCTTGTTTGTTACTTTCACTGCTGGCGATCAAACTCAGGGTCTCGCGCCTACTAGGCTGAGTTCCACCCCCAGATCCCTCTTTTAAAATTTTTGATTGACAAGTAATAATTGTACATATGCATGGGGATGTAAGAGTTTTCGATAGATGCATACATTGCGTAATAGTTAAATCAGGTTGCTCAACATAACCATCTTGTTAAATGTTCATCCTAATTTTGATTGTTTTTTGTGGTGAGAACAGTCAAGATCTTCTTTTTGCTGGGCCCTGTGGCACTTGCCTGCAGTCCCATCTATTTGGGGCAGGAGGATCTCTTGAGCTCAGGAGTGCAGGCCCAGGCTGGGCAACAGCAAGATCCTATCTCTAGAATACTTTTTAAATGAAAAATAAATAAATTAATGTTCAGTGCCCCTTCTTCTAGCTATTTTGAAATATGTACTAGATTTCTGTTAACTGTAGCATACTCATGCAATACAACATCAGGACTTATTTTTCCCACCCAACTGTAACATACCTATCCATCCTCTCCCTCTCCCCAGTCCCTCCTTGGCCTTAAGTAAATACCGTTCTATTCCATGAAATCAACTTTTTTATTTATATTAACTTTTTGGTCAATTTTAAGGTGTTTTTTAAAAGAAGCAGAAAAGTAGTAGACACTATATTTATTGCCTGATGATAGCATTTAGATGATTTCTAGTTAGTGAACATTCTTCTAAGTGTGTCTTTGAAAACGTGTGATTCTCTATGGCATATACCTAGAAGACAGTGGCTTTTCTTACCAGATTTACACTCTTACCATGGCATGTGAGAGTTCTAGTTTCTTAAATCCTTTCCAAAGCTTGGTATTATTAGATAATTTTTTTTTATTTCATGGGTATGAAATAGTACCTCATGGTTGATTTAATTTTCATCTCCCTGGTTACTAGATGTCCCATGCATCTTTTCAGGCGAATTTTAAATCCATCCTGTCTCATTATTTTGTGTGTTGTCCCCCCCTCCAACAAGTGTGGGCTTCCTGCAAGAGGTATGGTTGCCATGGGGTTCAGGTAAACACCTTGGTCTCAGGATCTCCATCTGTGCAGCAGATGTGGTGATAACTAACCCACAAGGCTCTGACAGAAAAAACACCCACTCTTTCAGTCTTCTAGGGTCAAAGGCTGATGAAGAGAACCTAGTCTGTCTCTGCATGAGGGCCCAGTGCTGAGGCTGTTTTCATTTTTGTCAAGAAGACGAGAGCCTGCGTTGTTGAGATCAGAGCATTCTCTTAAAGTCAAGCAGAGCTTCTCACAAAGCCCGAGCAGTAGCCCATATCCCCAGGCTTTGCTGATGAGGACCTGGGGCACCTCAAAGGAAGGCGCATTTTTCTCTATCAGAAAGCCAGAGAGGAGAAGGTGGTAGAAGGTGGTGGTGTGCTTCCTGCACACCCCTGGGCGGGCCTGGCAAGCTGGTGTGCAAGCTGGTGTGCACAATGATTGCATCAAGTGCCTCCTGTGTCCCGCTTGGCAGCCCTCCACCTGTTCTAAATGCAGTCCAGGCATCTGCCCTCTCCCACCGCAGGACTAGGCACCACAAGGGGTGGCAGCTCCCAGGATCAAGCTGAACTGATGCCACCAGAAGGAAACAGTCTGTTGCGAGAGGCATATCTGAAGGGATGATTTATTTCTGCCCGAGACACCGCAGCGGCGCAGCCTTATCTCTGCCTCGCAAGGCCTCCCTGGCCGAAGCAAACACTCTGCTTCACTCAAGACAGGAGAGAACCATTTTGGTGACTGAAGAAATTTTTGTGGATGCTTTGATCCCAGCAGGTTTCCCTGGGAACATCTTGAAGCTTATTTGTCTCCCATTAGACAGCATCAAGTACGGTATCACAATAGCAGGCACCCATTTTACAAATAGAGTTTGATGACTTTTGGCAAATGTATAACCCTGCTTAACCAGACTAAGTCTCCCAGATTGTACACTTTTGTGAGTTTGGATCTTGTTCATTGAAACATAAAAATGCAACTGACATTCACTAGTTGGATGTGAACTGAGATCTTTGCAGACAGAGTCATCCGGTTGATAAGTGGTGCATCTTCGTGGCATAGTAAGGGCCCCTTCTCCACTGGGATCAATGTTATCGTTCAAAAGTAGCTGTTTAGTTATCAAACCCTTATGCCAAGCACCAAGATAAAGGCTTCCAACCTGTTGCATCCCAAAGGGTTTCGTCAAGATTTTAAAGAATATTGTAGCACATTTAATCACATTGCCACTCACTAAGACTGTCAAACTTAATATTTGGGCAAGAGCGGAAAGGTGGCATTGTTAGTAAGTTATTTTTCAGAGTTTATTTTGTCTCTGTCTCATCCTTAAAATGCCTGTTTTCGGAATGTTTTGTTATAAACATGACAAAATAAGTGTTGTCAGGATGCAGATATTTGTGGCACTTTTTTTTTCCCCTGGGAACCCCTCACAGAAGCCCTGAGATACAAGATCTTGGTTGCAGGTGGTTTATTTTTAAGGTGATTTCAAGAAGCCTGAAGTGAGGGGAATGAGACAATTTAGTGATTGGCTTACCTCACTGCACAGGGCCCTCTGAGAGGTGAAGACTGAATCCAAATCATTCCATGGAGGGATGAGGAAGCAGAGATACCACCCCAGGCTTCTGTCTCACTTGGGTTGAGAGCTGCCTGTGGGATGTTAACTGCATGACAGTTCCAGACTCTCCTCCAGTTGGCCGTGTGAGCTTCCATGGAGCTGGAAAGAGGCACCGGTCTAAAACATAGAGAGGAACAAAAACTGGTGATGGAAAGCTGTCAGCTTGCACAGAAAATGTCCACCACAGCTCAGGGAACTCAGGGATGAGCTAAAGACATAACAGGGTTGGCCATCTGTAGCATTAGCATTTCCTACAGCATTCGTAAAATTTTCACCCCAAAAGACACAGTCTCAAAACCTGAATGGAGGCCACTCATCTCAAGATGACTCAGAAAGTGGTGATGACTGGTGCGTGAATTCAAACTCCACCCTTGTAATGAAGCAGGAAAGCCCACCAACCCTTCCTGGTCACCATCCACCCCTTCCCTTAGCGCCTAGAGCAGATTATTTGATGGGTGAATTCCATCAAGTTCTAAGGACCAGAAGCAATCATCTTTCTTGGAGCACGTAAGAGCACAGAAAAGTCCTACTATGTGCTTGAGTTAAGACATTATTGGAATGATGGTCATTTCTCTTGGATTAGTCTAAAAATTTAGTGTAATTTCACAGAGCGAGCTCATTTTATCAAAAAAATTTATGCCTTCCTCTAGAAACTCCTGAAAGGCACCCCTTGCTGCTTTTGAATTTTATTTTTTTAATCAAGTTAATTGAGGTTTAATTTCCATACAAAAGAGTGCATCCACTTAAAGTGTACACTTTGATGAGTTCGGGAGATGTGTGCAACCGTAGACAGTGCAGTTGGGGAACAAAACATTTCCATCCCCCCGGATTTCCTCCTGCCCCTCTGTAGTACCCCCTCTGTCCCTCCTCTATGTCCCTGGCCACAGCAACCACTGATCTGATTTTTAGATCTGCCGGAGATTAGTTTGCATTTTCTAGATTTTGTACCAGTGGAATTATGCATTCTCAACTGGCTAGAATCTTTCATTCAAGTAGCGTTATTTTGACATCTATCCACATGGCCTGTTCACATGTATTACCAGATAGCTTTCTCTTGCGTGGGTATACCCTATTTTCTTTATCAGTTTGATTGTTTTGTCATTTGTTTTGTTTCTAATTTTGACTACTGGTGAATAAACAATGAACATCTCAGAGCTTGGAGTGCAGCTCAGTACTAGAGCACTCTCATAGCACGTATGAGGCCCTGAGTTCAATCCCCAGCACAGTTAAAAAAATAATAATAATAAAATAAAAGAGAAGATTTTTGTGTAAGTGTACTCATGTGGGCATATATCAGTTTTCTATCAATGCTCTAGAAAATTACAGCCAATTTAGTCTTAAAGTGATACCACTTATTATCTCAAAGTTCTGTAGCTCAGAATTGTGGGTAAGGCATGGATCACATGGGTCCTTTACTTAGCAACTCATACGGCTGAAATCAAGGTCTTGATTCTTATCTGGAAGCACTGAGGGTGAACTCCGTATCCAGGTTCATCCATTTCCTTGTTCATTTTATTCCCTGGTAGGACAAAGGTTTCTTTCCTCACTGTTCTGCATCCAGATCAGGCTTTCCTGATGCCCTTGGGCTGGGGATTTAGCTCAGTGGTGCCCTCAGTGGTGCACTTGCCTTGCAAGCGCAAGGACCTGAATTTGATCCCCAACCCTTCCCCAAAAAAGAAAAGACAATGCCCTTGGTCTTTGAACAAGCCACTCCAGAGGATAACAAGTATGCCACTTTTTTTTTTTTTTTAATGCTTGGAATCTCTTTGACTTCTTTCTTATAACATCTCTTCTGCCTCCAGTGGAGAAATTTCTCTGCTTTTGAGGGATAAAGTTACTAGATTTGACCCCTCTCTATAATCCAAGATAACCTCCTTTACTTCTTCAAACTTCTTTTTCTATAGCTATAGGTTTTGGGGATTATAGTCTGCTTGTCTTAGTAGGTCATTCTGTCTACCACCAGACAGATGTATTTCTTTCTTTTGGGTAAATATCTAGAAGAGGAACGGCTACGGTTGTATGACTGTTGTATATTCAACTTTACAAAAAAAAAAAAAAGTCAAATATCTTCCAAAGTGGTGATACCATTTATATACCACCAGCAGTAGATGAAAGTTCCATTTATTTGGTATTTTTGTCCATACTTGGCATTGTCAGTCCTTTTAATTTAAGCCATTCTAATGGGTACATAGTTGTATTTCATTATACTTAAAATTTGCATTTCTCTAATGGCTAGTAAGTTAAACATCTTTTTATGAGATTATTGGTCATCATTTTATGAATTGTCTTCAAATCTTTAGCTCATTTTACAAATTGGGTTATTTTCTTATATCTGTAAGTGTTCTTTACATATTTTGGATTTAAGCACTTTGACAGCTATCTATATCTATCTGTATGTGTGTATGAGTGAGTGCATATATGTATATATCTACCTGTAGAATTTTCTCCTAGCTTATGACTTGCCCTTTCATTTTGTTAGCTTAACTAAGAGCAAAAGTTACTAATTTTGATAAAGTTCATGTTATTATATTTTCTTACATAGTTTGTTTGTTTGTTTTTATCCTAAGAAACATTTGCTTTCCCTAAGGTCACCAAGATTTTTCTTCTTGAATTTTTACAGTTTACATTTTGGTCTATAATCCGTTTCAAGTTAATTTGGTTATGATAAGAATTAAGAGTCAACGTTCTTTTTCTGCTTTGGATAACTAGTTGTTCCATTTTTTCCCCTGGTACTAGGAATTGAACTCAGGACCTTGTGCTTGCCAGGCAGTCATGGCATCTAGTTGTTCCATTTGCTGAAAATGCTTTTCTTTTCTCTATTGAATTGCTTTGCCATCTTTGTCTAGAGTCTATTTCTGGACTCTTTATTCCATTCTGTTTTCATTTTTTTGACAGTACCTCCCTATCCCAATTACTACAGATTATGGTTTATCTTATAAAAATCTTCTAATACTGTTTCCTTTTTTTAAAAAAATGCTTTAACTATTGTAGGCTATCTGTATTTACATATATGCTTTAGAATTTAGTTTGTCAATTACTATTTTAAAATTTACCAGGATTTTTACTGGGATCACTTTTTAATTTATAAATAAATTTGGGGAGAATTAACACTTCAATAATACTGAAACTTCTAACCCATAATATGGTACAGTTCTTCATTTATTTAGATCTATTTTCAGCAATGTTCTATAACCTCCATTAGACAGGATTTATTTGTCTTTAGTTAAGTTTATTCCAAAATATTTTGTTTATAAATACCATTTAAAATCTTTTTTAAAATTTTATTTTCTAATTGTTTACTGCTAGTATCTGAAAATATAATTGATTTATATATTGTTCTTGTATCTTGTAACTTTGTTAAATTCCTTTATTAGTCCTAGCAATTGTTTTGTAGATTAAATTTTTAATATAAATAATCATATAATTTCAGATTTCTCCTTTCCAATCCTTACCTATTTTATTTTGCTTTATCATACCAGATATATGTATTATCTTGTTGCAATGGCTAGAACTTTCAGGACAATATTGAATGAAAACATTAGGAACTAGCCTTCTTACCTTGTATCCAATCTTAGGGAAAGTCTTCGCTTATTTCTCCATTAAGAATGATTTGATTTGATTTTAATATTTATTTATCCTTGGAGACAGTCTGTAAAACATGCTGGCCTTGAACTCACTATGTTACCCAGGCTGACCTTGGACTCGTGGCAATCTTCCTGCCTCATCCTCCCCAGTGCTGGGATTACAGGCTGCCACTACATCTGGCAAGAATGATTTTAATTATAAGTTTTTTGAAGGTATCTTTGTTCAGGTTGAGTAAATTCCTCTGTATTCCCAGTTTGCTAAAATTTGTTTCTGTTTTATCCTGAATATGCATTTATAATTTGTCAAATTCTTTTCTACATTCATTGACATAATCATTGGATCTTTCTGCTTTATTCTGTTAACATGGCCAATTATGATGACTAATTTTTAAATTGGGGCATATTCCTTTTTCCTCTTTTTTGTGAAAGGGTTTATGTAAAATTATGCTCTCTCTGTCTTCCTTAAAGTATAATAGGATTCACCAGGGAATCCATTTGGGCCTGAAGTTTTTTTTTGTTGGAATGTTTTTAACTACCAATTCAGGTCTTTCATTTCATTTATTTAATCTAATTTCTTGTTTATTTATTTACCAGATATGGTCTTACTGAATCACTAAATTGTCCAGGATGGGCTTGAACTTGAGATCCTTCTGCCTCACCCTTCCAATCTGCAAGGATTACAGGCATGTGCCTGGCAGGTACTATACTTTATTTAATCAGTTCTCAACAGATGGACACTTAGCAAAGAGAACTATTTCAAGGAAAGCTTGGCTCACTTTAAAAAAACATTTTCATACAATCTATTTTTAGAAGATGTACAGTCAGAGATTTTTCACATTTGAAATTTTAAAACATATTCTTAAATTATGCCTACCCAAGCTATGCTGATTCACATTCGTATCAGCAATTCATAAGCATCTATGTTTCCTCATGTTTTCCAACACTGAATGTTAAAATATTTAATTGCCATCAATCTAATAGATGAAATATAGTCTCTAAACTTGCATATATCTGAGTGTCAGAGAGATTGAATAATTTTCCACATACACTTTAGCCATTTTACTTTTCTTCTTCACTCCTCTGTTTCATTCCCTTTTATAATAAGTGTTTGTCTTTTCATGATTACTTGTGGGAGATTCTTATGAAGTCTGGTTATTAATGTTTTATTTTATAAAAAGCATTGCAATAGTTGCTTTACTTCTGAGGATTCTTTTTCTTTCTTTTCTTTTCTTTCTTTCTTTCTTTC
>NW_022900931.1:52104290-52113529 GCF_012274545.1 Fukomys damarensis
CTTTCTTTCTTTCTGGTACCAGGGATCAAACTCAGGACCTTGCACTTGCCAGGCAAGCATGGTGGCGCTGAGCTAATCCCCGGCTCGTCTGAGGTTTTTAAACTTTGTTTGCAGTATCATTTACTGGAGAGAAATTTAATATATTTACAAGTGTAAATCTGTTAATATTTTTTATATTTGCCTAAGAATATTTTTCCCATTCAAAAGCTATTAAAAATCCATCATGTTTTCTTCTATTGTGTTTATAATACCTTTTATTGCTCTGGATCTGTGTATCATCCAACATTTATTTTTGTTTTTTTGCAGTGCTGGGAATGAACCCAGGGTCTCATGCACAAAGTCCTCTGCCACTGAGTACCCTGGGCCCTGCTTGGGTTATTATTTTGAGTTAAAAATAAGTCTTCCCCAAAACAATAGGTAATTACTCCAACAGTGTTTATCAAATACTCCATTACTTCCTTTTAATTTGAAATGCAGTACTTTAACTAGATTTTAATTAAGGGCTGTTTCTAGAATTTTTGTTCTATTTCACTGATCTCTCACAGCATTGTGTCAATACCATGTTGTTTGACTGCTGATGTCTTAAACTACATTTTGGTATCTGCAGACAAACTACTCCCAGTTGCTCTTTATACAAATTTTTTATTCTTGGCATTTACTCTTCCAAATGAACTCAAGAATATTAACAGATTCATAACAAATTCTATGTGGATCTTGCTAGGATTGCATCAAATATATAGATTAATTTGTAGAGGATCATAGTTTGACACCCCTGAGTCGCTGCAGGTGATTCATGTGTTGATTTTTTAAGAAGGTCTTATTTTAGTGATAGTTGGGAACAATGACTTGGTTTTCTTCGTGTGGGTTTGCACACTTCTATTTATTTATATATTTATTTGCACACTTCTTGTTAGGTTCGGCTCCAGAGTTTCTTTTTGTCATTCTGAAATTAATCTCTTAATATGAACATTATTTAATTTTTGCTGATACATTTAGGCCAAACATTAGGTTAATAGCACTTATTCCGTTTTGGGGATAAAGAATACTTACCGTATACATGGAAAAACCAGGTAAAATTGTTAGTTATGTTCCTTATTCCCATTTGGTTGATCTCTTTTAGGGGATGAATCATATTTTGATGACTTTGTATATCTAACACCTGCAAAGCACCTGGCACAATAGTAGTAGCTCAAAATACCGTGGTTACATAAATGATTGAATGGAAGAAAGGGCTATTGAAAGACATACGTACATAGAGAAGATTGCAGGGTCTTTTCCTTGAGTGGATGAAATTTTTGAGTTCTTTAAATTTTTTTTCTACCTTCTTTTGGGGGGTGGTTCTAGGGGTTGAATCTTGAGCCTCTGTGCTGAGCTACATCCCAGCATCCCCCAACCTCCTTTTGAGACAGTGGCCCAGTCTGGGCTTGAACTCTTGATCCTCCTGCTTTCTCCTCCCTCTGTGCTAGGTTACTGCTCAGCTCTGATTCTTTTCTTTTCTTATTTTCCCCTCTGTTAGGGAGATCAACTCAGGACTTTGCGCTTGCAAGGCAGGTGTGATGCCACTGAACTACATCCCTGGCCCTCTGATTCTTTTCTTCTGATCACTACTTTCCTTGTAATTTAAAAAGAAAAGAAAAGAAAGAAAAGATTTTCACTGGAAAAAGAAGAAAACCATAATGAAGGAGCACCGCAGAGTGCATCTCCTGTACTACTTGAACATTTGAAAAAGGAGGGAAAAAATTGCGCAGGCCCTAAAAATGGCTGAGGAGAGAAGGAGGCAGGTCCTTCTCCTCCAGGTTGACCGGCAATTCAAATTTTAGAGGCTCGATTTTTGTGCTCTGTGAAATGGGCTTCTTTTTGCCCTGCCTTGGCCTCTTCCGGCTGTTGCACTGTTCCATGAGGTCCTGTTTACCTGCCGGAGCTGGGCTCCAGGTGTTCAGCAAAGTCTCAGGGCAGCTCAAAGGGGTTGGAGGGGAGCCAGGTTGTTTTTATATTATGATGATCTACGGTATATGTTGCCACGGCACCTGGGTATGTTCCCAGGGAGGGCAGACCGGGAGTGCCTTAGGGCTGGGAGGGCCACCAGGTCGATAATTTATGCAGCTGGCAAAAGTGAACAACATCGACCTCATTTCCTCCAGAGAATAGATGGCTATAACCCTGCAGTCCTGGTTTGCATGTAAATAATGAGAGATACTGTTTGGCCACTTGTATGTATCATCAAGGGGAGAGTGAAAGAAAAAGAGAAAGACAAATTAGGAAAATATGAGGTCATCACTTATAGATCTGTGCGAGGAAGTATAATTCATCAGGTTAATTTCGTCCCCCTAGGAAGCAGCGCGATGTCCGCATGTTTCTGTACCTGAGATTTAAAAAACTGGTATGATTATTATCAATGAAATAATCACTGTAAGGAAAGAAAAAAATAATAGTACGTTTCTCGGGAGGAAGACTGATGTATCAGTTGTAGCAGTTAAGCCGCAGAGCCCATTAAATCCTGACCTTGGCGCTGAGCAGTTGCCCTGCAAATGATTGGACTTCCTGGTAATCACTGCGTCGTTCCGGTTCTTAAACCTAGTGGTGGTACATGCAACAGCCTAGAATTGTTCTTTTAGAGGGTTCCTGATTGGATTTTTTGTTTTCATCTTTTAAAAATTATTTTTAAAATTTTATTTTTATCACTACATATTTGCAGTGTGTAGTTAAGATTACATTCACCATGAGGAGTTGGTGCATGTACACAATTCATCTTAATTCTTTATGCTTTGCCTTTTTTAAAAAATCATTTTTTTTTTTGAGACGGTGTCTCATGATGTAGTTCAGGTTGGCCTTGAATTTACAGTGATGATCCTCTTGCTGTGCTGGGATTAGAGGCGTGCGCCCATCACCACACCCGGATGCTTTGTTTTTTTTGTTTTTTTTTTGTATTGGGAATTGAACCCAGGACTTCCCATTGAGTTACATTCTCAGCCCCTTATTCAAAAATAATTTTTTATCTGAGACAGGATCTCCCTAGCTTGTCCAGGCTTGGTTTGAGTTTATGATTCTCCTGTCTGTCTTACAGAGGGCTGGAATTACAGGCATGTGCCACCATGTTCAGCTTCCTGTTTTGCTCTTTAGAAAACATTGTTTTGGGCTGGGGATTTAACTCAGTGGTTCTGCCGCCTGTCTCGCACAAGGTCCCGAGTTCGACCTCCAGTACCAAAAAAAAAAAAAAAAAAAAAAAAAAAAAAATTGTTGTAGGTGTCCACGGCCCTTACTCTACATTCATCACATCATCTGTGTTACATGACACAAGGTTAGACCTGTCTCATGCACTCTATTGATTCTTTCCCCCTACTTTGTCATGATGGAAATATAAACCTTTGTTCTAGCAGATGGAATAGCAAACTGCCCTTCCCATATCCCTCCCCCAGTGTCACCTATGATCAATTCCCGACCAATTTTCCTTCATCTGCACCCGCATCTCCTCTTCTTCATAAGCCAGTAGCCTAGCAAACCAGGAGGCTTGGGAGAAATCCAGCCGTGTTCAAGCTTCTCAGGTACAGAGAGACAGGCCTGAGTGGTAGAGAAGGGGGAACTCTGGGCTGGCAAGGAAAAAACACAAAAGTCATCTGCAATTGGACAGGACAGTTAAGGAGGAGGGGAAACCTGTTTCAAAAGCTTGGGAGCTTCAGAAAGACATGCTTGGTGTAGGGTTTAGGCAGAGCATTCAACCCACAGAAAAGACTGTGGAAATCTACTCACCATACTGACAGCCTCTGGGGATGGGTGTTGGGACCTGCACTAGAGGCTGTGGTTAGAGGACACTTAATTTTATCTGCAATGTTTCATTCTTGTTTATTTCAAAGAGAAATTAACTCATGATTTTTCTCTTCTGAGAATCAAAAATTTAGACAGGCGCGGTGGTGCATGCCTATAATCCCAGAACTCTGGGAGGCTGAAGCAAGAGGATTGCAAGTTCAAGCCCACCCTGAGCAATTTAGTGATTTGGAGAGGCCTGTTTCAAAATAAAAAATTAAAAAAAGGGCCAAGGACATAGCTCAGTGTGAAGGCCCTGGGCTCCATCTTCAGTGCTGGAAAAACAAAACAAAACAACAAAAAACCCCAAATTTTAAAGACAGCATTTCCCATAATGCTCAGTTGTGTCTCCAGGGAAGTCCTCCATCACCCTGTTTGCACATGGCTGAAATGTCTAGATGCATGGATACAGCAGGATTGCCTCAGCCTTGCTGTGGAAGACCCACCCAGGGATCGTGTTGAATTACAGAGATCAAAGCTCAACCAGTCTGGAGGGGCCCAGGAGTGCAGGGCATGGAACCCAAGGCCTCACTCCTGCTGGGCAAGCACTCTACTACTGAGCTTCTCAGCCTCCTCCCCGCTCTTTAAACAGCTTTATTGAATTAAAATTTACATACTATATAGCTTGCAAACTTAAATTGTATGACTCAGTAGATGTTAGCATATTGCCAGAGTTGTACAACCATGACCACAATCAAATTTAGATCACTTTTGTTTTCCCAAAGCAAAACATTCTGCCCACTGGCTACCATCTCCCAATCCCTCCTCCCTAACTCTAGCAATCACCGAGCTACTCTCTATCTTTACAGATTTTCCCATTCTGGAAATTAAAAAAAAAAAAATTTCAAAATAGGCCATAGCAACACTAAAGACCCTAAATCCTGCAAAGGGAGCTCTCACACCACTTTGGAGTGAAACTAGAAACGGACAGTAGGAACACACCTAGAGTAAAATAACTTTTTTCCCCCCACAAGTTGAATGCCTCCTGGGTATTGAGTGGTATGACTGCTCAGCCAGACAAGGCCCATTGTGCCTGCTGGGCAGCACGCCAATTGCAGAAAAGAAAAGTTTTGCGAAAGAAAAAGATTGTGAACGAGGTGGCCAAGAATGGATGAGAGAGTGAGCCTCAGATCTGCTTGCTGAGGGTAGGATTTAGGGATACAGTACTTACAGGATGAAGAGACAGGGTGGCTGAGGTGTGGGGAGGCGAATGGAGGCGAAGTAGCCGGTGGGCTGTGTGTGTGTCCTCAAAGACCACAGTTCTTCATGGGACACATGTTCAGAACCCCGCATTAGCACGATCTGAGGACATTAAGGAAGTCACCTATACTGGATGTGGTGTTGCACACCTGGAATTCCAGCCTCCTGGGAGGCTGAGGCAGGAGGATCAAAAGTTCAAGCCCAACCTGAGCAACTTACTGACTTAGTGAGACTCTGTTTCAAAATTTAAAATATAAAAAAGGGCTGGGGATAGAGCTCAGTGTGAGGGCCCTGGGTTCATATTCCCAGTACTACACACACACACACACACACACACACACCTGTATTGCACAGGCCCAACTGAAGAGCCAGTGGTCTCATCAAAAGTAGCCTTCAAGGGTCAGGTGTGGTAATGCACACCTGTAGTCCCAGAATTTGGGAAACTTCGACAGGAGGACTGGCACAAGTTTGAGGCCGGCCTCGGGCTATATAGTGAATTCAAGGCCAGCCTGAATTACATAGCAAGAACCTGCTTCCAAAAAAACAAAACAAAACTAGTTTTCAAGTTTTTGAAAAGTAACCTAGGCAACGTGACCATCATGCCCCAACTCTAAGAAACCACTCATTCACTTCCTGTCTCTGTGGATTTTGAGATCCTCTCAACAGTCTGCAAGGTAAGAAATGTTTGGCAACTTTAGTTACTTACAATTTATAACTATTTTACAATTTGTGTTTATAACTTATAAACACTAAGATGTTAGTTACCTTTAAACTCTTTTGTTACTCGTTGTATTCTTCATATTACACACAGGATAAAACACAAACTTCCACTTAAGAGCGTCCCACTCACATAGAAGAAATGGTCATTATTCCACTTGGATCCTTGAGTATGCGTCTCTGTAAGGGTCTGTGTGACCAATGGGAAACACACATGGAACATGCTGGGTGTGGTGGCGCATGCCTGTAATCCCAGCACTTGGGAGGCTGAGGCAGGAGGATCACTGTGAGTTCGAGACCAGCCTGGGCTACACAGTGAGTTCCAGGTCAGTCTCAACTACATAGTGAGACCCTGTCTCAAAAAACAAAACAAAACAAAAAAAAGTGGAACAATTCTCCTGCACGCTGGGTGTTGTGGCTCCGAGAGGGGTTTCACTGGTGCAGTTATTTGCACTAGAGGCTGAACAAGCTGCTTTTCTTCATGAAGCGTGACTGATTGGTTGATTGATTGATTGATTGAGCGTGCTGAGGAGTCAAAGCCAGGACCTTGCTCATCTTGTACATGCTAGGTGGGTGCTCTACCCCTGAGCGCTAATCCCAGCTCTGCAACAGGGTTTGTATTTGAAATTTAGGCCTGATTCATCAAACTGTGGTCATTCAGATGAGAGCACTTAACAGACATTTTCTTAAAAATGAGCCTGTCGCTTCAAGGCAAACAACTGGCAATACGTGTTACCAATGATAACATTCAGGCTTTCAAGATGAGCCCTGGAGTTTTGGGAAACCTTGTATCCGTCACCATGAGCTTGACAATTTCTCAACAGTTAAAGGCTTTTCTGCCCATGTTATCAGTGGCGATAATTTCTGATACTGTATAATAGCATTGACTTTGGGAAGCTTTGCATATTCCAACATTATCCAAATGACTGTGCATGATTCAACGTGCAAAATGGAACTTTTGAAGCAGTTCCACTGCCAGCCAGGATGCAGAAAGGGAGAAACAGCGTTTCTCCTAACCCAATAGCAAGAAAATGGAAGCTACAAAATCAAACATTTTTTTGACCCTACCGGGGAGCAAAAGCTGAAGGGTACCCCAGTGGGCCTAAATGCAAGGAAGAACAGGTGTCTGTAAGGGAAGAAGAGGTGTGGGCACTAACTCACCGGTAGCAGGCCACAAGAAGAGGCTTCGAGTCGAGTACTACTTAAGAGAGACAGAAAAAGCAATTTAGTTAAAATTTTTTAGCAAATTTCCTAGAGACTGAACATGAATGAGGTAGTATAAGAACATACACACGGGGCAATGCAGACTCAGTGAGAGGTTCCTGGGGCCTCCAGCAAGTGCTTAAGAGAAAGATCAGAGGAGAGCAGGAGGCCAGAGAAAGCGTCCCTCGTTGGTACAGACCTGGGGCACAGGTCGGGTCACTGTCTCAGTCCATTTTCTGTTGCTATGAGAAAATAACCAAAGACTGATCGTTGATAAAGAATAGAGATTTAGAATTAGTTCATGGTTCTGGAGGCTGGGAAGTCCAGAGGCATAGTACTCACGTCTGACAAAGGCCTTCCTGGTGCATTGTTCCACAGCAGAGGACAACAAAGTAAGCCAGAGCATGTCTGTCAGTTCAAGTCTCCGTCCCTCCTGTAGAGCCGCTAATGCTATCATGGGGATCCTACTGTCGCGAATTCATCGAATCCTGCTTCATCTAACCCAAAAGTCCACCTTCAAATACCATTACCCTATGAATTCGGGGATTATGCTTATAACATTCAAGCTTTGAGGGGACACACTGTAAGTATTGTAGCCACTTTTGCACAGAAGGCATAGGACATTGCCTGGCCCCTCCTTCCTCTCCTGAATGAAAACCGTAAGCTGCCATGGGGAAGTGGGAGGTGTCTCTGAGGAAGCCCTGGCTCTGAGACACAAGGGCTGAGGAAGCAGCAAGTAATGAGCAAGAGCGCTCTTCCCATGAGGTGGGTGGAGGCGAGAGTCCGGAGAGGGAGCTCCTCAGAGATGTGGGTGCTCAGAGGAAGAGGAGGCAAAAACTGAGGGTGAAGCTCAGGAAAGACCCGCCAGTAACGCCATCCCCACCACAAGCACAAGGTAGCATTACAGGAAGTCACGGCTAGTGTTACCCTCACAGAAATCGTAGAAACAGCAAAATCCAAACACAAGGGCCAGGGATTTAGCTCAGTGGTTCCGTCACCTGCTTTGCAAGCTCAAGGTCCTGAGTTCGATCCCTGTTCAAAAAAAAAAAAAAATCCAAACACAAGTTGACTCCTGACTGGCTCTCTGCTTCCTACAGTAATGAAGGAACAGAAGAGGAGGATTGCTCACTTCTAGCCAGCCTCACTGTTTTCTCAGGTTCCTACTCACAATGTCCAGCATTCAGTCAAAAATCATAACACACAGGCATGCCTGTAGTCTCTGCACTCTGGGAGGCTGAGGCAGGAGAATCCTAAGTTTGAGTCCAACCTGGGCAACCTAGCAACTTAGTGAGACCTTGTCTCCAAACAAAAGTATTAACAAGGAGCTGAAGAATGTAGCTAAGTACAAAGTCCTCGATCTTAATCCCCAGCATGGGAAAAAAAAAAAAAACAGAAAAAAGTATTTGTTCCCAGTTCCTGGCACACAGCTACCAAAATCCTTGGCACTTCTGAAGTGCCGAAAGTATCTTATTAATCACAATGAGCCTTTTAAATCACACCTGAGTTTATGCTGTCATGGTAACTTGGATGGGGCTCCCAGCAGTATCTGTTCACTGGCAAGACCATGTGGCTGGAGGGTTGGAACTTGCAGCCCCACCCACCAAGCTCAGGGAGAGGAAGGAGTGAAATGCCCGGATCTTCAATGTCTGGAGAGGTCGGGGAAGTTCCACCCCTTCCCTAATACCTTGCTTTATGTGTCTCCTCCAGTTGCACTATTCCTAAGAAACCAGCAAATATAATTAAAATGTGTTTGTAAAGCTGCGTGTGGTGGTGCATGCCTGTAGCCCCAGCACTTGGGAGGCTGAGGCAGGAGGATCTCCACGAGTTCCAGGACAACTTGGGCTACACAGTCAGTGAGTTCAAAGCCAGCCTGAACTACAAAGCAAGACCCTGTCTCCAAAAACAAAAACAAAAAAAATAAATAAAAATATGTTTTGATTCTATATGTTTTGTTCTTGCAAAGTGTAGAACCTGAGGTGGGTCATGGGAGTGACCCTGAGTGTGGAGTTGTGAAGCAGGAGTGTGGGTTTCATGGGCTCCCATCTGCTGTTGGCTTCTGAAGTGGGGGTTAAGCCCTCAAAGTGCAGTCTCTCCTCACTCTGACAGCTGGTGTCAGCAATGAACTGAGAGGTGGGACATCAGTTGGTATTGGAAAACCGGTGTGGAAAGATGCCATGTATTTGGTGTCCAAAAGAATTTCAGGGACACCAAACAGAGACTTGGATACACACTGAGAAATAAAGATCACTGTAAAAGATGAGATGTAGAAGAAGAACTTTCCTCTCATATTTTTCTCCTCCTCTTCCTCCTCCTCCTCT
>NW_022900931.1:52113623-52127639 GCF_012274545.1 Fukomys damarensis
CCCCCTCCCCCTCCTCCTCCATGTACTGGGGATTGAACTAAAAGGCAAATGCTCTACCACTGAGCTTTACCTCCAGTCCTGTTTAGCAGTTTATTAAGAGTTTATAATATAGTATAAAACTAAAATGTATAATAACAATATTTAACAAATAGCTATCATCACAATATAAAACATGAAAAAGAAAAATTGGGAGGTTCTCACACTTTAAGGGAAATGGTACAATATTATTTGAGATTAGACAGTAATTACAGGTATATGTTAAGCTTTAAATAAAATATTAAACAAAAAAGATTTTTTTTGGTATCAGGGATGGAACTCAGGACCTTGAGCTTGTGAGGTAGGCGGTGGAACCATTGAGCTAAATCCCTGGCCCACAAAATTTTTAAGTGATATAAAAGATAAGGAATAAGGTAAAATGGAACTAAAAATACTCAACCCAAAAATTAGGGGCAGGGGGAGAAGAGGGAGAGAGGGAGAAAGAAAGACTAAATGGAACAGATAGAAAAGAACTAATGAGATGGCAGATTTAAACCTAATCTGGAAATAGTTATATTAATCATAAATGATCAATGCATAACCATGAAAAGACACAAACTGTCAGATTGGACAAAAAGCAAGACCTCACTAAGCATTATCTGCAAAGATATCTACTGTAAATACATAGTGCAAGGTAGGAAATGTAGTCCAATGAAGCAGCATAGAAAAGTTTATTTGTAGGGCCGGGGTTTTTGCTCATCAGTGCTACCACCTGCCTTGAAAGTGCAAGGTCCTGAGTTCGATCCACAAAACCAAAAAAAAAAAAAAAATTTATTTGTATGTTGTCAGATTCTACACTGTAACCCCACCCTTTTTTAAAATTTTGAGACAGTCTTGCTAGGTTTCCCAGGATTAGCCCCGCCAACCTGTGATCCTCCTGCCTCAGTCTCCTACAGTGCTAGGATTACAGGCCCACACCACTGTACCTGGCTCTCTTATTGAGTTTTGATGCAGAATTAAAGACTATTCAGCATTATCTGAAAAGGCCATTGAAATAATTCTCCTTTTTCCAAATACGCATCTGTGTGAGTCTGGATTTTATTCATTCTCTTCAGCAGAAACAGTACATGAAAAGAGATTTAATGCAGACAGATCCAAGAACTCAGCTGTGTGTGGTGAAGCCCGATGCTCGTGATGCCAGGCTGTGGCGTTGTTGTCAGCTCCCTGCTGTCTCAGGGCAGCTGTGTGCGTGGTCCCTGCTGCCACTCTGCCCGGCCAGAGGTCTCAGCCTAGGAGTTCCTCAAAAGCCACTCTGCACCTGCCGTCTACACGGCCACCTGGGGGCCCAAGTGAGCATCTGCGCAGGTGGGCTTGACCTTCCAGACTCAGCCTTTGACGTGCAGCAAGAGAGAAGGAAATCGTGTGTTACGGGTGGGAAATTTTTGGTCCTAGTTTTGTTGTACTTTTTGCTTAATGACTATTATTGCAATAGTGTTTCTTCTCTCCCTCCTTCCCTCACACCATTCTTTTTTTCCTTCTTTCCTTTTGCTCTTTCCTTCTAAAAATTGAATATCTACAAAACATCACTTCTAATACAAAGTGATAAAAAATGCGGGGAATGTTTAAATTAGGGAAAAAAAAGCAATTACAGTAAAGGACACATCGCTATTAAGCTGCCTTAAAATACTCCCCTTTGCTTTTAAAACACTTTTCCCATTACTCTTGCCACTTTCTGAAGCAGCTCTGGGGTCTTCTTTCATGAGATTCTTTACACAGTGTGACCAAAAATTCAGCGACTGCCACTGCTGAGTGCAGACCAGTGGGAAATATTATGATTTGTCTTCCTCTGCCTTATTCACTCAATCTGGCACCAAGTGACTTCTGGCTCTTCCCTAAGGTCACAGTGACCGTGTAAAGTAAACATTTTGAATCGACTGGGATCATCAAGGCAGCCACGACAGCACAACTAAAGACACTCACGAAAGAGCACTTGCAGAGCTGCTTCAGGAAGTGCTAAGAAACATGGGAGAAGCATTTTACAAGTGAGGTGAGCACTGTAAGGAGGATTAATAGCAGCATGTCTTTAATTGTAATAAATGTTTTTTATTTAAAAATGCACTGCATTTTCGATACCTTTATACTTTGCATACATAAAGGGTATAAAGCACGTTATTTCTCTGACTGCCCTTCTTAACGAGAGAATAATTACCACACAGAGGACCCCAGTGTCTACCCCATTTTCACCCCTCAACTCATCCTCCTGCCTCATGTGTTTCTCATGAAGGTGACTCTTTTTAACTTTACCTCCAACACGCAGGGACATGACTCCGTTTGGTCTATTTTTCTAATTACTTTATTTATTTATTTAATTTCTGGTACTGGGGATTGAACTCGGGACCTTATGCTTGTGAAGCAGGCTGCGGAACCACTGAACTAAATCCCCAGCAGTTTTGTCTATTTTTGATCTCTATATAAATGGATTCAACACTCTATCCTATTATGACTTCTTTCTTCAACTGTATGAATAATTTTTTATCCTGAAGGCTATATATTTAGTTTACTGTAGCATTAGACAAAAATATAACTACAGTGGTCCCTCAAGTTACGACCAGCCTGCCATAGGAACAACTTGAGCTATGACTGGAATTGTATCTTTAACTTATGAACAAAGTCTCGAGTTACGACCTGAACGGTGGCCACTTGCCCTTCCAGATAGTCTTAGAGTTCTGGAAGGAACATGACAGCATCCTTTCCTGTGTGGGGTTGATTAAGAAATCAGTCTCAGTGTCTAAGGACACTGAGTTCTGCCTGTATGTAGGAGAGAGACTTTGAAAGCTGTGTAGAAGAGCCTGAGCCTCCAACTTGAGTTACAACCAGCCCTTGCAAATGAACTGAGTTCAAAACTCAAGGGTCCACTGTATAAGTTAGCTATTGCGGTGTAACAAACCGCTTCAAAGCTCATTGGCTCAAAAGAACAATAATACGTTATTGTTCATGAGTTTGTGGGTGGGCTGAGCAACTCTCCTCCACACATCTCACCCTTATCTTCAGGCCAGTCGGATTTGTTCTTGTTTTGGCAGCAGGAGAAATTCACAAGAGAGCAAGCAGACACACGGGGCCTCTCAGTCAGCACATTGTCACTTCAGCCCTTATTCTACTGGCTGGCACAGGCGTCAGGGCAGCCCAGAGTCGGAATGAGAGTTCTGCGACGAATGGTATGCATACAGGGAGACATGGCAAATCAGGGCCAGTGATCTACTACCTGAGGGCAAGAGAGGCTGAGAGCAGGGTCTCCAAAGCTCCCTGGATCCATGCTGGCTGCAAGATCACTGAATGTGAGGGCAGAGCCTCGCAGGGGTGCAGTCTCAGGGGGCAAGAAGCCATGGAGCTGGCTGGCTGAAGGTGACCCAAAGCAAGATGGCAGTGAGCAGGGTCCAAATATCTCTCCTATTCCAAGAAAGAGGTTGTGACATAGTGCTCAGGGCCATAGAGGAGCACACCAGGCCAGGTCAGTTTCAAAATCCCACAGCAACTTTGAATGTGTCTGTTTTTATGCAAATCATACTTTTCTGAACTTTAGCCATTCTTATCACAATTGTACTTCTTCTTCTTTTTTTTTTTGCTATGTCTTCTTGTCACCTGTACTAATATTTACTGGCTATTTTTATTTAAATCAACTCATATTCTTACTGTAAAGATTTAATGTAGCAGTAATATCCATGAAATTATGGACTTACGTTCTATGGTGGACCCTTTTCTTACAACTTGATCAGTTCCTGAGGGAAGCTTGTAACTCAAGTTGGCTGTAAGTCAACACAGCTGAGATCTGGATGTTTAACTCGGTCACACTATAGATAACAAGAGGCAGATGAATCTTTTAGTAAATGAATTAACCCAAGTTGTTCGTATGTCGGGCTGGTCATAACTTGAGGGTCCACTACATAAGAAGGGGTTTATCAGAGGAGTTGGCTGAGAGGTCCTGCTGCACACCACCTGGAAGCTGGAGAGGCAGGAAAGCGAGGCAGATCATGCAGCCAGACTTAGGGGCCCTGATGTCCATGGGCGGAAGATGGAGGCCCCAGGTCCAGAAGAGAGGAATGTATTTACCCTTCCTCAGCCTTATTATTATTATTATTTTCTTTTGAGACAGGGTCTTGCTTTGTAGTTTAGGCTGGCCTTGAACTCATGGTGATCCTCCTGCCTGAGCCTCCGGGGCGGTGTGATTACAGGAATGTGTCACCATGCCCTACCCTGCCTTTTGCTCTAACTGGGCCCTCAATGGCTGGGATGAGGACCACCAAGGTTGATGAGGGTGGATCTTCTTCCACCTCACTTTCTCCCATCCCAAACTCCCTCACCATCAGCAGAGACATTTTACCAGCTATCTGGTACCCCCTGACACAGTCAATGACTCCTGAAATTAACCATCATACTACCCATTCACCAGCTTTGTGTGCTCGTACAGTCAACTTCTGTCTGGCTTTATTTACATTTCTCCATAGGCAGAGACAGTTAGTTTTCTTTCTTCCCTGTTTCGCTGTCTCTGTCTGTCTTCTTTTCGTAACTGGGGATTGAACCTAGGGCCTTCTCATCGAGCTACAACTCCAGGCCTTTTCTTATTTTTTATTTTGAGACATGGTCTCACTGAATCATTAAGTTGCCAGGGCTGGGCTTGAACTATGATCCTCCTGCCTCAGGTTCTCAGAGTTCCTAGGATTTCAGGCATGTGTTGCCATGCCTAGCTCAAAATTCTTTTCATGGCTGAGAACCCCTCACTATAGTTCTGTGTATTGGCAATAGAAACAAATATGTGTGTTGGGGGGTGTCATGGTTTAGCCATCAAGCTTCCATTCTCTAGTCCTCATGACCCTCTGAGGAATTCCCCTCCATCCCACTGTGGAAACAGGAGACCTTCTTGCTCTCAGCCAGGGGGTGGGCACTTGACCAGAGAGCAGCCAATCAGATTCCGTCCTGTGTACCAGTGGTACCACAGGGATTCCTGGGTACTTTCCACACAGACGCAGTGGCAGAGGGCTGACCTGGGCCAGCCATGCTGTGGTTCAATCACTAGGCTTTTCAGGGGTGCTGGGAGGCCTGCTGCCCTCAAGCCTCCTGCCCATTCCCCCGACCTCTCCAGTTGTTCCCTCTCCCTCGGTGAGACAGAGACACTCTCTAGTACTTACAGCTGCATGGCTCAGATGAAGGAAGACAGGTTTGGTTAGTAAATTTTTTTATGTATGTTTTAAATGAAAAAGATAGGACACTGTTTTGGACTAAGGCCCAGTTAGACCAATCTAAAGATCAAAATGCAGTCACTCGTGCTATGAAGTTCCACATTACTAAATTGAAACTAGTTGTTTTCTGACTTGGAGAAATCTTAAGACAGATAATAGTCAAATTTCCCAAACAGACCAGTTTCCATGAGCATAGTAATGAAATTCCTTCACCTTTAAGCCTTACCAAGAAAAGCAAGCTGTGCAAGGAGGTGCATACCTGTAATCTCTGTAGTCTGGAAGCCTGAGGCAAGAGGATCATAAATTGAAGTCCAGCCCAGGCAACTTAGGGACTTAGCAAGACCCTGTCTCAAACTAAAAAATAAAAAGGCCTGTGGATATAGCGCGGTGTAAAGGCTCTGGGTTCAACCCCAAGTATGAAAATAAACAAAAGATAACTTAATATTGAAATTATTTTTCTACTGTTCTTTTTATCCCCATCTCGCAAGGGAAATGACTTTGAAATGACAAGTCTGCTCTTTGCTTCTGCATTCTTTAGCCCTTCTGAGTCTATTAATCTCTTCTGATCAGCTATTGGAATACTTACTTTATGGGATGAAGCATTATCCAACTCCAGAATAGCAAATAAAGCCAGTTAAGACCTTGTTGCCACCTTGAAATTCTTAAATTCTTATTTTTTTTTAAAGTTTTTTGAGACAAGGTCTCACTATTAGTTCAGGCTGGCCTTGAACTCATCATGTAGCCCAGGCTGGCCTTAAACTTGCAGTGATCCTCCTGCCTCAGCCTCCTAACTGCTAGGATTACAGGCACGGGCCACTATGCCCAGCTTAAATTCTTAATTTTTGAACAAGGGGTCCTGTGTTTTTATTTTCCCCGGGCCCTGCAAATTACATCATTAGCTCCAATTAAAACACTGTATGGACGAACATAAGGCTGGACACACACATACATACTGCATGGGCCCACTCTTTTGGAGTTTAAAAACAAGTGACACCAACCCAGAGGGCTACGAGGCAGAAGAGTGTGGACCAGGGCTAGGGTGGCAAAGTGACAGGGGATGGGCCATGGAGGGGGTTCTGGGGTCCTAGAAATATTGTATTTCCTCGGTGGGAGCTCACTATACAGGTGCACTTTCTTTGTGGATCTTCATCAAGCTGTATATACCGTAAGCATCTGTGTACTCTTTTGTGCATATGTTATGCCAAAATACACACTTAAAAGAAAATAAGTGACAGGTTTTGTTTGTAAAGTCCAGGGGGTTGTAACTGACCAGCTCTAGGGGTAACCCGAGAAGGCTGGGGTGGGGGTAGGGGTTCCTGAGCAAAAACCCTGAAGGAGGAGCAGCGGGTAGGGTTAGGGCGGTGGACCTCTTCCTGGAAAAGGGAGCAGAGCAAATGTAAGACTCAGAGGAGCATAGGCTTGTATTAAGGCTGGCTCTGCTGTGGAGCGTGAGGAGGTGGAGTGGGTGAGAGGTGCAGAGACCAGCCGGCTGGGGCCCTGGCCTCTATCCTCTGGGCAGCAAGAAGCATGGCTGGTTCTGAGCTTGAGATTTCAGCTGCACTGTGCAGGGCAGGTTGGGTGCGAGCCACTGAAAAGCCCACGGAGTTTTCTGGGAAGGCGGTGGTGTGGTTTGGCCTGGGGAGTACAGAGAACAGAACGAATTCGGGAAATGTCTTCGTGTGCACGGTCTATGTGGTGGTCGTTACCAGGAGTGATCCAATCATGAGGTGAAGTCCAACCCCATATCTCTCGAGTATGCTCAGCCTTAGTTATTTGCTTCTAATGAAGAGAATGTGCCTGAAATGCTGCCACACAACTTCCCAGGCTAGGTTAGAAAGGGTGATACCACTTCCTCCTGGCTCTCCCCTGGGACCCAGTCTCCATGCTGTACGAAAGTGTGGGCCTGAGAAAAGGCCATCTATGCCACCGTGTGATCGAAATACAGGGAATGTTTAAATGGAAACATTTTTATTATCACCAAAAGACACATTGCCATTAATTCTCCCCGAGATGCTCCCCCTCAATCGTAACACACTAAGCCCATCGCTCTTACCACTTTCGGAAGCTGTTCTACACGTCCTCTTTCCCGGGTATCTTTATGAGGTTCGAGCAAAAATGTGGGGGATGAAGCTGCCGGGTGCCACCTAAAGGAAAGGTAGGCTCGTAACAACGTCACGGCGTGCCTTCATCCACCTTGTCACTGGACCTGACCCCATGCAACTTCTGGCTCTTCCCCGAAGTCAAAATGACCACGAAAGGAAAACGCTTTGAATCAACTCCGGACATTGAGGCAGCCAGGAGAGCACAACTAAGGATAATCACAACAGATGACTTCCGGGAGCTGCTTCAGAAACTGGCAAGAAGGATGGGATAAATGTCCCACAAGCTAGAAGGAGCATTTTGAGGCGGCTTAGTAACAATGTGCCTTTTACGCTAACACATTGAAACATGCACATTCACTGTATTTTTCCGTCACACCTGGCATAGGCGCTCTGGCTGACTGCCCTAAGGTCACTGGTGACAGCTAACTTGACGTTCTGACACGTGCATGAAGAAGTTCCCAAGATGACTCCATCTGCATGACACCGAGAGACAGCTGTCAATCTTCAGAACAATGATCTGGGCCACTAAGTTTGGGTGGTTTAGTGCCACAGGGATAATAGTAGCCTTCTTAAGTGAACCACCCAAGAAGCTTTGGCAATTCTCCAAACCCCCGCCAGACCCAGGCATTACTTTTTGTAAAACTCCCAATGCACAGCCCAAGTGGATAATCATTCCTTCCGGGCTGATCACAGGATTTCCCAGCCTGGCAATGTAGAAAAGGTTGGAACCCCATAAAATGGCTTTTCATTTCCTCACTTCCACTTAACCATGTCCATATTCAGTTTTTGGCAGTTGAAAGTGATCCATTTAGGTGGCAGAGACTTTGTCCCTGATGCTTGAGACATTTATTTTTAAAGCTGTGAGGAAGAATGGATGTGGAGAGGAAACGCGTGTTCCCAAAGACAGAAATAGGAGTGGGATTGACAGGTACAACACAGGAGGACCAGTTAAATTTCAATGTCAGATAAATCATGATTTTTTTTTAAAATAAAAGAGTATTCCAAATATTACATGGATATATTTATACTAAATAGTTCATTGTTGTTTACTCAAAATTCAAATTTAAATTGGGCCACGTCTTTATTTGCTTAACTCTGGCAAGCCTGAGTGTGAAGCCAAGTCAAGGTGATACATGGGACTCAGCTGGGGACATCTGTGGACTACTGAGTCCCTCAGTAGCAGGTGGCAGTCACTTCAGAAATCTCTGGGGTACTCTTCTGATTGGGGGGAAGTGGGGGCTCAAGACAGGAAGTAAACAATTCAAAACAGGCAGCTTTTGATTTGCATGGCATCAGTCAATTAAACCCACGTATAGTGAACTATGCCCTTGCTTTGCTGCTACTGGTACAAACATTTGCATGTAGGTTTTTGTGTCCTTATAAACTTCCAAATCAGTTGGGGGATGTTTGGGAGTACAGTTGCTGGGTTTATGGTAAGCCTATGCTTAACTGAAACTGTCACACCATCTCCCAAAGTGGCTGTATGATCTCTGACTTCGTTATACTGTGCCTGTTAGTTTCTTTGGTGGGGTTTCACAGGTCTCTGAAGCTCTGGTCATTTTCCTTCATTCTTTTCACTTGTTATACCTAGGTAATTTCATTTGCCTTATCTTCAGATTTGCTGATAATTTCTTCTTCCTCAAATCAGCTCTTTGGCTATAGTGTACGTTTTTATTTCAGCTACTGTACTTTTCACCTTCAGAATATCTATTTGGTCCCTCTTTATACTTTCAAGCTCTTTATCACCATTCTCTATTTTTTTATACATTCTTCCTGTGTTTTTGTTTAGTTCTTTGTCTAAGGTTTTCTTTAGCTTCTTTAGCATATTTAAAACAGTTGATTTCATATCTGTGAGGAATGTTACAAAGTCTGAACTGGCTTGCTTTATTTCTTCTTCCCTCTCGTGAATGGTCTTCTTTATATGCTGCTATACTTTGGATCTTAATTATCCTGCAAAGGTCTATGTTGGACACAAACCTTGGGCCCAAGGGAGGTGTTGGGAGGCAGCAGGAGGTAAGCCAGCGGGAGATCTTTAGGTCACTCGGGGCTGCCCTTTTTGGGAATTTTGGTACCTGGTGCTTTCCTCTTTCATTTGCTTCCTGCAATGAAGCAAACAGTTCTGTTCTTTCGTGCACTCCCAGCATGATGTGCTGCTTTGCCATAGGCCTAAAACAATGGGGCCAACTTAGCCCGGACTGGAACTTGTGAAACTGTGGGCAAAAGAAATCTTTTTTCTGTTTAAGTTGATTATTACAGGTACTTATTAATGGAAGGCTAGCACATATCCTTTTAAATATTTTATTGAGAGTTGAACATTTTAAATATTATATAATGTGTTAATGCTGGACTTCACATTCTCTTCCTCCTCACTGACTGCTAATTTTTGCTATTGAAGACTGTAGCTATTTTTTTCAGCAACTTTGAAATGCTGTTTGCAAATTATATAGATTTCCTTGTGTGTTATCATTGAAGTTTTTATATTTTTAACTTTGCAGTCATTCAGTGACCTGAAAAAAACTTTTCTTAATGTGTGGCTCCAAAAAGCTCTTCTTTCTGATTACAGCTGCTAGTAGGCACTGCCGCAGGAAGCCAGGGAGGGCTGAAACCAAAAGAAATCAGCACCAGTCTCTCAGGGAACTTCCAGACCAACCTAATGTACAACCCCCCGTTTCTGGAGGACAAGGCACCAGCCAGACCCTTCAGAAATACTATTCCTTCAGCACCTGGTGGGGTGGGGGCTGAGGAGTGGACATAACAACTGACTTGCATCTACTTTACTATTCTCTCACCAAAAACCAGTAGCCTCTTCTTTCACTGAACACTTCCTGTTCCACCATTTTGTGTGCTGTCCTCTTGATTTGTTTTTGGCATAAGTCACTGGCATCTGAGAGATGGTAACAGCTTGTTATCATCTATTCCGGGGTCTGTGCTTAGTGCTATGAATTTTATAGTATGTATGTATTTATTTATTTATTTTTGGGATTTTTGAGACAGGGTCTCACTTATGTAGTGAGAATGACCTGGAACTCACTGTGTGGCCCAGGCTGGTCTCAAACTCACAGTGATTCTCCTGCCTCAGCCTCCCGAGCGCTGGGATTACAGGTGTGCACTATCATGCCTGGCTTGAATTTTATAGTTTTGAGGAAGACATCATCTCCATCCTTTGCAGCACCGGTTGATGTGTACAGAAAAACCCCACTGTATGAGGACTAAAGATCAACAGCATCTTGAAGGATGTGCGGATGAAGTGCTGTGCGAGTTTCGTGGCAGAGACTGTGCTCTTCTGAGCGTAGGGCTAACAACGAGCCTCTCACAGAACTGTAAGCTGCTCGTCTGTGGCCCTCTATCAATTCCAAGATCCATCAACAGGGCTGACACTTACTTTGGTCACCTCTTGTCTCCTATGCCCAATGGAGGGCCTGATTCATGGAAGGGGATGAGCAATTATTTGCTGAAGTTTACCTTTGCTTTATTAAAGGTGTTTTGGGGTAGCTGATGTTTTCTCGGATAAGTGATTAAGATTTGACAGATTTTAGAAGGAACTACATAGTGAGACTCTGTCTCAAAAAACCACAACAAAAAACCAAATGAGCAAACACCCAAGACATTAATGGTGGTCTTTGTTCTTCAGGAAAATTCTGAGGCAGAGCATTATTCTAACCTCCACTGGGAAGGTGAGATTCAGGGGAGGTTGGTTGTCTGCGGCTTCCCAGCAGGTAGTGGTAGAGATGGCGCTACAGCGTGGCTCCGATTAGCGGTTAAGTCCAAGTCGTTTTGCTGCCCCATTTGAACTTCCTATGTTGAACAGGAAGCATTTGACACAGCCGGTGAGTCTGTGCAGCGCCTGACACTTGTTAAGGCCACAGAGCAGAGACGAAGGAAGGGCTGGGCAGTATGGTAAGGTCTCTGCTCTACTTAAAGCAGCAGCAAATGTTCCCTGAGTATGAATGTTTACTCCATCTTTGCCCTCACGGAGCTGGCAGTCTACTGCTGAGAGTTGATCGCAAGCCTGACCCTCATCATTTTAAAACTTGACCAGTAGCGGACATGGCGGCACATGGCTGTAATCCCAGCACTCAGGTGGCTGAGGTGGGAGGGTCTCTGCAAATTTGAGTCCAGCCTGGGCTATATCATGAGTTCAAGGCCAGCCTGGGCTACATAGCAGGTCCCTATCTCAAACACACACACACACACACACACACACACACACAAAGTGACAAGTGCTATGAGAGACAAATGTAAACAGTGAGGTGGCAGTGGATGCCTAGAAGATGGGGGGGGTTCTGTGGACTGGGTATCAGGAAAGCCTTTGTATTTGAATTAAGGTCTGAGTGCCGCAAAGGAGACAACTATGCAAAGATCTGGAAAAAGTATTGCACGCAGAGCGATCCGCAAGTGCAAAGATCCTGTGGCAGGGGATAGTCTGGCCTGTCTGAAGAAGAGAGAAACTGTTAGAGTTACATAACTGACAGATGACTTGCAAAGAAGTGGAGAAGGTGGGTCAGATAATGCACAATTTTAGTAGGTTATCTGGATTTTATTCTAGTTGCAGTGGGGAAGCCATAGCAGGGGTAAAAGGGAGAATAATTTGATCTGAAGCTCACGAAAGGTGCTAAGCAGGGAATAAAGGGTATGTGTGTGAATCAGATCTCTTTGGCTGACAGTGATGGAAAATTGGGTATACACAGTGATTTTTGTATATCCATGTTTATAGTGGCACAGTTTGTAACAGCTAAATCTTGGAAACAGCCCAAATGCCCATCAACCAGCAACTGGATAAAGATGTGTTTTTGTTTTTGTTTTTTTAAAATCAAATAGAGTAGTACTCTATTTATAGCTAAATGGATGTACCTTGAGGCCATACTCTTAAGTGAAATAAATAGAACACACATGTGTAAATACCAAGTAGTTTCTCTGGTGTGAGAAACTGAAAGTGTAAATGAGGACCAAAATGTATAACAGATAATGTCAAGTAGTAAGTAAATACTCAAAGGGGAAAGGGAATTGGGGGGTGGGGGGAAGGGAACGAAGGGGAAGAAAAAAAATGAGAAAAGAAGGAAAAAGCGGAAAACAGAGCTTTTGTAAATAGGGAGGGGTTGAAGGGAGCGAAGGGGAAGGGGGAAAAATAAGGACCAAGATACTTCATGTACAGGTACAAACTCCCTATGATGAATGTGATTATAGTGTATAATTAAAACGTACCGATAAACTTAATGAATACAAAAATGAAATGAAATTGAATTTTAAAAAAGAAAACTGGGTATAAACTGGCTTGCTGAGTGAGAAAGTTTACCAGCCTTTTAAACCAGAAGTCCCGAGGCAGTGCAGACTTCTGCTTTGGTTGATTCAGCCTCAGGTCAACTGCGTGAAGTGTTCAGGGACTCAAAGTTCCACCTCTTGGCTCTGCTGGCCATAGGGTGAAGTTCATTCTGAGTCTTAGCAGTGCTTAGGACAGCTGCCTGGAACACACGAGGTTATCTGCTTGGTACTGCTCCACTAGGGGACAAGTCCTTATGGAAGCACTTTCAAAGAACGAGGGAGGCCTTTGTCAGAGGCCTCCAAAAACCTTTATTTGTGTTGCATCACAAGCTCATTCTTGAAGCAAACACTTCTGAGGGAAATTCACTACGCTTCAACTCCTGCTAGGGATGGGTCAGCTCCCCACCTGCATAGGGATATGTGAACTAGGATTGGTCCCCTCAAAGAGAATCCCTAGGGTGACAGCCGTGTCTCTTACAGGGACTGAAATGAAAACAATGGGACAAGAAGTAGCTATGGAGATGGCTGAGGATCGAGAGATGATGATGGTGTTAGAGGAGGTGATAAGACTCGGTTAAATCTTGATTGTGGTTCCAAGGTGACCATAGATATACAGTGAGGAAAGACAGGAATTAAAATTTGTTTCCCCCAAGTTGTCCTTGCTTTTATTCCTTGAAACAAATTGAAAAGGGGTGGATCTGGACTTGGAAGCTGGCCAGGGGTGAGGGAAGAGAAACTGGTGCAAGCAGACACCCTAAAGTGTAACATCTGCAGGTAGCTTGCAGCCAACTGCTATTTGTACAAGGCGGAACACATAGGAGCCATTCCCACTGTTAGGGCCTGGAGAGGAAGTTAGCGCAAAGCCAGTCCATTTTGTAAGGTTGAGACCTGCTGTGTACAAAGCGCTGAGGAGGAAGAGGGCACAAGATTTAGAATAAGGAGGTAAACTGGACGTGGTGGTACATGCTTGTATTTTCAGCACTCTGGGGTGAGGCTGAAGCAGGAGGGACAGCAAGTTCGAGCCCAGCCTGGGCAACTTGCCTCAAAATAAAAAGTAAAAAAAGTTCTGGAGATTCAGTTCAGTGCAAAAGCCTTGGGTTCAGTCTTCAGTATTTCTCTCTCTCACACACAAAGAGGAAAAGTGTGGGCAAAGTTATCCCTAGAAAATCTCTTACGTGGCCCATATACATAGTAACACAGTAATATTTAGCAACTTTATGGAAAAATTCTAGGGTGTACACTAACACATATGCAGAATATAGTTGCGTATTTTAATTCATTAAAAGAGTATTGGAAAGGGTTGAATTTGCCAACCTTTAATGTGCTTGGGAAACAGCTTCGGTGCATGACTTCAGGTTCCACCGTGAGATGCAGCGCTGAGCGACAGAGAGAGGCCAGCACCTGGATTCGACCCAGCGCGAGGTTCCGGAGCGCTGCAGAGGCGC
>NW_022900931.1:52128268-52150815 GCF_012274545.1 Fukomys damarensis
GCCTGGGGACGGCAGTTCCCCGACCCGGCGCGCGGAGGAGCGCAGCCTCCGGGCCTCGGGAGCGACGGTGTTGGTAGAAACTTTTGTCACGTGCGTTTGTTGTCTTTTTTTTTTGTCTGGAGCCCTTTGACCTTGGAGCGGAGCGGAGGGGAGGGAGAAGGTAGAGGGAGGTGACAGTCCCTTTAACTTGTACGTAAAAGTACATTTTTTGAAAAAAAGTGTACACAAGAAGATAACGTGGAAATTTGGGGTGGTACACTGTAAGTGAAAGTGTTCACCTTTTTAAAGCTTATGCTCTAAGTGTGGCTAAATGTATACTCTGTTGCCCATTATTTACAGGTAAAAGTTTTGCTGTGTATGTATGATATGCTTTTTGTGCAAGCCCAGCTTTGAGTTTTAGTATTTGACAAAGTACAGTGCCATTTTGTTAAATTTTAATTTCCGTATAATAGATGAATTTTAAACTACCAGGGAAGGGAGGAGAACTTTTGCATTTTCTAATGGGGTTGTATATAGAAAGTATACTCGATTAAAGAAATAGAGTTTTGTTGTTAAATCTGAAAAATGTCTGTGGCTTTTGTGGTATTTCAGGTTGATTCTCTCCTGATGTTATCTTAAAGTTCTTTTAAAAATAACATTTAGCCGAACGTCGTGGCACATGCCTGTAATCCCAGTACACTCCGGAGGCTGAGGCAGGAGGGTGCTGAAAGTTCAAGGCCAGTCTGAACCACATACTGAGAGCTTGTCTGAAAAAAGCAACGTTAATCTACTTAACACATTCTAGATCATATTGGTAGAGAATATCATGGGTTGTAAACAAAATTGCTTCTAAATTGTGACAATTTGAGAAGCCCAAACTTTTTAATGGAATATTCCTTTGTGAAAATGACCAGTAGTTACAGGCATACAAATATATAGATCTCAATTTGATGAGAATTTTCATAGACCCTAAGATATCCTGCTTTTGGAAACCACCTGTTGGGGTAAACTGAGGGAATCTTTCCTACTTGGTTTAGATTGGCTCAGTTATTTTTTGCATTAGATTTCCTTTTGGGAGCCATAGTTTTTCCTAGTATCATTTAATTTTGGTTTTTAAACTTGGTGACTTCTTTGCAAGGTGGGAGCTTTAAAAATTCACCTCATTTAGTGTGTTTAAATTATGACATTAATTCATCTTTTTTTAAAGAGAAAATTGAAAAGAAAAGAAGAGTTAGACCGTCCTGAAAACTTGTTCCCTTTTGACAAACTATTTACATTTTTGTTGTTAAGCAGAAAATGTGAAACAGACCTTCAGAAGATAGTGTTTCCTTTGCCTGTAATCTATGGTGGAATTACTTTCACCTTTTTGGTAACAGTGTGTGTATAATTCTGGTTGATAAGTTTTCACTTATTCGGCATCTTTAAGAGATGTCCTTGGTTTTATTCAAATGTCTGTGTGGCTGAAATACGAAGGATACTTTTTGGGGTGCTCTGAACAGCTTGATGTTATGGTGTCCGCTTACATTGGAAGAAAGAAACTGCTTTGCAGTTACAGTACAGTGGGAAACTGAACACTTGCTTCAGTGGATATTGACCATAATACCAAATTATTTGTCTGTGTTGTGTTAATGTTACTTTGGCACATAAAATAGGCATTCATATCTGTCATGGGTAGTAAAATTCCTGCTTCCTCCCCTCAGTAAAGAGATTAATAGAAGGATCTGCTTTAGTGGACAGGGGACCCATAAGGTCATAAAATCTACTGGTTAGATGACTATGCTTTAATTATAGTTTAATACAAGAAGGTTATCAGGTAAATAGTGAGAAATATGTTTGTGAGGAACTTTAGGATTTAAAGCCAATTCAGTTTTGAGAGTATGTATTGGACATTAGTACCAAAATAGAAGTGTGATGACATTCAGAATGTAAAAAGAAATTTTTCATAGTATATCATTAGTGTGTCAGTTAATGTTCCTTTATATAAGGCTTTTCCCATTGTAGGTTCCCTCAGAGAGAATGAAACACTGAAGAAAAGGGCTTGAATGACCATTTTCTCAGTTTTCCCTGAGATGGGCCCTAGCTAACTGACTCTAGATGTAGAAGAGAGAAATGAATTCATAGCATACAATGATAGGCTTAGGGGTCATAGTTTTCTGTGGGAACCTTGAATTATGTTGAGAAGGGCTGCTGGATAGTAATGTGGTTTAAATGTTGCTCATAATTTTTTTTTTTTCTAATTGTGGCAAGGAGTATAGCAAGTTTTACCATGATATCTCTCCCTGTTTTTTTCTTGTTCATCTGCTCTAGCACTGAATAAAAAGCATACAAAATTGGCAACTTAAGGGAAAACAAGGGGCATGAATGAACCACAACCACAATTAAGAACACAACCACAGCTTTAGAAGTAAACGTACAGGATCACTTATTTTTATAGTTTTCACTTTCACGTCTAGAATCAATGCTAAAACATTTTCAAGAAACCTTTTTATTAGTTCAGACTTTGGTTTATTCCTTTTTTGATCTAGCAAAAAGTCATAAAAGTTCTCTGTAGCCTTGTTTATAATAATGAAAAGAAGTAAAGATCTGACACTAGGGGATTGATTAACTTGTGAAACATAATGATTAGCTTATGATGTAGGCATTAAAAACTGTAGAATGTTGTGTATAGCATGGTTCCAGTTATATATGTATAAATATTCACATGTATTTGTATAAGAAAATATACCGTTGTTTTAAAGCACAACTTCATTTTACCTAAAGGTTTGTGCAGTTGGGTGAGATTTTAGTTTTTCAATAAAGGATGTTGGTAAGATTTATTTTAATTTTTTATGTAAATTTGGATGATGTACAGTATCTTTAATTGCTAAATACTTTCTGAGCCTGAAAAATGCCTTGGCTGGTGGGAACAGTAGTTAGGCAGGTTTATTTCTTAGTTACTCCACAGCAGATATAATTTATTGAAACATTTCCTAGTTCATTTCTTTTATTCCCCTTCAAAGATTTGTTTAATCTTTATTGTCTGACAGAAGATGCAAGAAGAGGAAAACTTAGATCATCTGTTTTGTTTTGTTTTGTGACAGGGTCTCACTATGTAGTTGAGACTGACCTGGAACTCACTGTGTAGCCCAGGCTGGTCTTGAACTCACAGTGATTCTCCTGCCTCAGCCTCCAAGTGCTGGGATTACAGGTGTGTGCCACCATGCCTGGCTTGGATCATCTTTTAAAACTAAATCTTTTTTCTTTTTTCAACAGCATTAAACTACAGTATTTGATTTTTTAAAAAAGTAAGCTATTTAGGAGCCTGTATAGACTGCTCTATGCCATAAAGTACACCATGTAGGAATGTTGAGGAAAGTCTTGGGCTGTTCTTAGTAGTTTTCTTGTACTGAGATCATATTAAATTGGATTCTGTCTTACAATTAATTGAATTATGTTGCCGGGGGATTTAACTCAGCAGCACTGCACCTGCCTCGAAAGCGCAAGGTCCTGAGTTCAATCTCTGGTACCTCCCCACCCAAAAGAATTGGAGAATTGCATTATGTTGAATTTTGGTTTCTTGGCTAAGGTGATATTTATTTCTAGGATATCTTTTATATCTCCAGATAGTGTTTTTTTTTTTTTCAGTTTGAACTGAAGATTTTATTATGCTATGAAAAAAGTGGAATATAGTATGTTTTCATAAGTTTATTTGTAGGATAATAGTAAGATTGGAAAACTCATTAGGACAATTTCTTTATTATTGTGTGCCTAATGTAATTCTTATTTTGAATTTTGAATTAGTTTACACTTTCCTGATAATAGAACATTGAAGAATTAAATGCATTAGAAGTATTTTAAATTATTTGTAAAGTAGAACTGCTAACTTAGTTGGAGGCTGCTCATATTTATCATGATAAACTAAACCAGATAGTTTAAGGAACTGTTAGCCATATACTTTATTCAACAGCTGCTTCCTTCAAGTTGGGAACCAAGTCATAAAATTTATTCAGTGCATTTACTGAGTATACTGTGCATGTTCTGCTAGCATGCAGTAATGAACAAACTAGAGCAAGGGCTTGCTTTCATGGAGATTGCACTAGTATGAACACATGTATTAGGTGCGTTTAAAATGTCTGATGATATGTGATAGATAAGACCAGGTAAATCAAAGAAGGCAAAAGAATTCTAAGGAATGCCTCTTACATAAGCAGTCAGGGAGGGAATATTTATCACAGTTTCATTTAATTTTTTTCAGTTGAATACTTTGCTTCTAGCTTTTGCCTGGAATTTTCTCAGGGGATATTCATATCTTCAGCTTTACTTATAATGCTGTTTTCCAAAGTAGTTATACCAGTTTACAACTCCTGCCAGTAGTGGTGAAGGGTCCAGCTAGCTACTTCACATTCTTAACACTACTTGGTGTTGTCTGTCCTTTTCATATTTGCTGACCATTCTAGTAGTAACTGATGAGGTTGATGACCTTTTCTAGTGCTTATTGGCTGTTTGTATTTTTAATAAAATCCCTGCTGAATTCTTGTCCATTTTTACTTGGGGTATTTGCCACGTTCTGGTTTACTGATAGTAGTTTTTTTTGTGTATTTTTGATATGGGTACTTTTCAGTTACTGATTGTAAATTTCTTCCCTACTTGGGAGGGGAGTTTGAGTTGACATGTGATAATGGTGTCTTTGTTAAACTGAAATTCTTAATTTTGATTATATTCTTTATGGCTGGTGGGCCTTCCTTCCCTTCTTCTTCCTCCTCCTCCTCCTCCTCTGCCCTCCTCCTCCTGTGCTGGGGATGGAACCAGGGCTTCATGCATGCTAGCGAGTGCTCTGCTATGGAGCTGTATCTCCAGCCCTCTCCTGTTTTTTTGTATTTTTTTTTTTTTTTTGGTGGTGGTACTGGGGATCGGACTCAGGACCTTGCTCTTGCGAGGCAGGCACGGTGCCACTGAGCTAAACCCCTGGCCCTTCTGCCCTGTTTTTAAGAAGTCCTTGTGAATGTTTTGAACGCATCCTTATGTTATCTTCTAGAAGTTTTATTGCCTTCCCTTGCATTGATGAAACAGTTAATTTTGTGCAAACCTGAGTTTTTTTTGTATCTGAAAACTGAAGAATAAATTTGAGAACAAAAAGGAATTTGGGGGAGTGTTTATTAGAAATAATAATAAGAAAAAAGCTCTTGACTGATTCCCACCAAGAGGAGAAAGAAGTCCAATCAGGGGTCTTTGTCTTGGTCTAACATAGATGGGCGGGAAGGACTTGGGAGACACTTTAAAGCAGATGAGTTCAAGAGTGAAATTGGTTATCTTGCTTTTTTTTTTCCCTTCTTTAGGTTTATTGGTACATTTCAGGTATACAGTACAGTTACATTCATCATAGGGATCTTGTACATTTACATGATATGTCTTGGTTTTTATTTTTTCCCCATTCCCCTGCCCTCCCTTCACTCTGTCTTGCTTTTTTTAAAGCCTAGGTCTGCGTACTCAGGGAGCAACTTCCTGGAGCGAAAAGTCCTTATCTCTCTTTTTATCTCAACCTTTTATCCTTTGTTTTTGTGTTTATCTTTGTATCACTAAGCTTGGCTTAGCTGTTAAATTAGCTCTTAACATGAGAGGCATATTTTATTTTATTTTTATTATCATCGGGACTCTGTGTCTACTCAGTAACCAAACTAACCTACTATATTGTGATATATGTTCTGTCTGGAATTGATTTTATATACAGTACGATTGAGGCAATTTCATTTTTACCGTATTGGGTGTCTAGTTGCCTCTTCATAGTTTTTGGAAAGACTGTCATGTTCTTGTTGCATTGTCATTGTTGTCATAAACCCAGTGACTGTATGAGTTCTCAACTCTGTTTTATTGCCTTGTCTATTGTGTTAATCATTGTGGTTTTACAAGTTATCTTGATACCTGGCAGTGTGAGAATAGTTGTGGTTCCTCAAGATTATTTTATTTTACCTGTTTCAGTCCTTTTGGTTTGTATTTCTTTTTCTTTTGTGCTTGTTGGGATGTCTAGTACAAAGCTGAATGGAAGTAGTGATAGTGGCTGTCAGGTAAATGTTCATAAATTCATCATTAAAAATAATATTTACTGTGAAATTTTAAAATACTTTTATCAGGTAAAGGAAATTTTCTTAATATAAATATGCTAAGTTTTTATGAAAAGGTGTTGGATTTTATTTTATTTTTTTGGTATGGGGGATCTAACTTAGGACCTTGAGTTGGTGAGACAGGTGCAGTGCCATTGAACTAAATCCCCAGCCCGAGGTGTTGAATTTTAGAAAATGCTTATTAAATTGAATTATAGGTAATTTATTGAAAAAAGTTAATTTGATCTTATGGTGAAGTTCCTCCTTCCCACCTTATTTTTTAAGAGTGGCAGATTTGCAAGAACATGTTTGTTTGTATAGCCTAAGGTACATTTCATTTTATAAGTAGGTGAGGTTTCAGAATTCACTGTTTATAGGTTATATTTCCTTTTAGAACAGCTCAACACTCAGTGTCATTCTAGTTAAAGAGACATGAGTAAAACAACTGTGGTTTAAGTCTTTTGGAAGTAAAACCCTGTTTTCAAGTGTTAGGCTTCTTAAGATTGGAACAGAAGACAAGAATGGTCCTGGGAAACAGGGCGAGAGGGAAGGAGGGACATAGAATCTATGCTTTAATCGTAATATATGATTTTATTTTTCACCTCATATTTTCAGTTTGGATTTGGAAATCTGTTAACTTGTATCATTTGCTTTCATCTCCAGATTTTAAATTGTTTTTAAAAATCTGTTATAACGCATTCTTTTTTTCCTTAAAGCATAATTGTTTCTTTTGAAAAAATTATAAAACTATAGAAAATTGGAAGGAAAAATGTGATGAACATTCTTTGTTTAGAGACATCAACTGTCCTGTTTGCTTTTCTTTTCCTTCTATTGTGTTTTTTTCCCCTGCTGAACCATTTGGAAATAAATTATAGATATCAGATTCTTAATACTTGAGTGCATGTCATTTTAGAACAAGGTCATTCTCCTGTAAACTATAATACATTTTTTCCAGCCCCAAGATATTAACATTGACAAATAACAAATTAGAAATTTTCAGTTTTTCTGCTGGGCGTGGTGGCACATGCCTGTAATCCCAGCACTGGGGAGGCTGAGACAGGAGGATTGCTGTGAGTTTGGGCTACATAGTGAGCTCCAGGTCAGTCTCTACATAGTGAGACCTTGTCTCCAAAATAAAAATAAAACAAAAACAAAAACAAAAACCAAAAATTTTTTTTCAGCTTTTCTAAGATTATTCTTTCCAACTCCTTTTTCAATCCATGATCCAGTCAAAGATCACCATTGCATTTGGCTGCAGTACAGTATTATCTGTTTAGTCTGTTTTCATCTAAAATAATTTTACTTCTGTTTTTTGTCTATAAAATTTGACATTTTTCAAGAGATAAGGTCAGTTTTCTTATAGAATGTCTCACAATTTGGAGATGTCTAAAGAATGTAATCATGAAGAAACAAAGTGAAGCAGTTTTGGCAAAAATTCTGCATAGGTGATGGTAACTCACCAGTGCATCACATCAAAAGATACAGTGTCACTTTATTCCAGTGTGTACTTATTTATTTATTTATTTATTTATTTTTTGAGACAGGGTCTCACCATGTAGTTGAGACTGACCTGGAACTCACTATGTAGCTCAGGCTGGTCTTGAACTCAGAGTGATCCTCCTGCCTCAGCTTCCCGAATGCTGGGATTACAAGCATGTGCTACCATGCCCAGCTGTATTCCAGTACTTTAAATGGCAGTAATACAAGACAGTATAAATATTCTGTTCCCTAGCAGCCTTTTATCATAGATTATCCTTGCCTAAATCAGTTGGTATATTGGTGTTTTCAAATCATTGATTTCTAACCAGTTGTATTTATTACCTGACATTTTTTTTGTGATAAAGAGCCCTTGCAGTTGCACCCCCCACTTAGTGTTAGCACTATAAACTCTTTGTCCTCTCTCTCTAATATATATACCTATATATATACACACACACACACACATGCACACACTTTAAAAATTCATTGGATTGTAATTTATGCTGTTCTTTTCATGTTTACATCATCCCAAATTTGAAGAGAGAGTTCCCAGAAGCTGGCGAAGTCATGCTTTCTTTTCCTCTCATATGTTGCATCTTTCTATGATCATTACCTTGCTTTCTGGCACAGGGTGTCCCACATTTACTGTGCTTTCTCTGCCTTCATCCTAAAATGGAGTATTTCTTCAAGGAGCCCTGGTTTGTCTGTTTATTTATGTAGAAATGTGTGCCTGTCTTTACCTATATTTATTGATGCATTTTACATAGACATAATAATAACATTCATCGTAGGGAATTTATACCTGTACATGATATATCTTGCTTCTTTTTTTCCCCCATTCCCCTCCCCTCCCTTCAACCCTTCTTCCCCTCCTTACTTACAAAAGCTTTATTTCCATTTTTTTCTTCTCTTCTCTTTTATTCCTTCTCATCCTTCATTTTCCCTTCCCCTTCCTTTGTTCCCCTTCCCATTGAACATTTTCTTCCCATTTCCTAATATGTATTTTACATTTTGGTCCTCATTTACAGTGTTGATTTCCTCATACCAGAGAAGCAATGTAGTATTTAACCTGTGTTTGGTTTATTCACTTGAATATGGTCTCAAGGTGCATCCATTTAGGTAGAAGTGTCTCAAGCTTATCTTTCTTTTTGGCAGAATAGTACTCCATTGCATTAAAAAGAGCACATCTTCTTTATCCATTTATTGGTTGATTGGCATTGTGCTGTTTCTAAGGTTTAGCTATTACAAAAAGTGCTGCTCTAAACATGGGTTTTTATATATTTCTGTGGTATGATGCTGCGTGTGTGTGTGTGTGTGTGTGTGTGTGTGTGGTGCCACACATCGAACCCAGGGCCTTGTTTATGCATCCCCATGTAGTATGATGCTTTTAATTCTTTCAGGAAGATACTGAGAAGGGGAATATCTGGGTTAATGGAACCTCTAGTTTTAGTTTTTGAATAATTCTCCACACTGATTTCCATGGTGGTGGCACCAGTCTATACTCCTACCACCAGTGGAGATGCCCCCCGCGCCGACACAACCCTACCGGCATTTGTTATTAGTTGATTTCTTGATAATAGACATTCTTTCTGGGGTGAAATGGAATCTTATTGTTGTTTTAATTGGCATCTCTCTAATTACCAGTGATACTGAACATTTTTCATATATTTACTTGTCATTTCTACTTCTTCGTCTGAGAAGTGTCTATTCATTTCAGATGCTCAGCTTTGAATTGGGTCTTTAAATTTGAGGGGGATCTGATTTTTTTGAGTTCTTTGTATATTCTATTGTATTAATCCTTTGAGGACTAGTTGGCAAATTTTTTTTTCCCACACTGTAGGTTGACTCTTCACTCTCTTAGAAGTTTCTTTTGCTGTTCAAAAGCTTTTTAATAAGATGAGATCCCAGTTGTTGATTCTTTGATATTTCCTGGGTGATAGGGTTTTGTTTATAAAGTCTGCCTACACTGTCTTCAAGAGTTCTGCCTATTCTGTCTTCCAGGAGATTTATTGTTTCTATTTTAACATTTAGATAGTTGATCCATTTCGATTTTAGTTTAGTACGTGATGAAAGATACGGGTGTAGTGTAATCTTTGGCTTGTGAAAAGCCAGTTTTTCCAGTACTATTTATTAAAGAGGCTATCTTTTTTCCAGTGACAGTGTTCAGCCCTTTTGTCAGAGATAGGATTGGTTTCTGCATTTTTAAATCTGTTGCACTGATCTTTGGTTCTGGAATTTTTCCAGTACCATGCATTTTTATTGCATTTACTCTGTAGTATATTTTGAAGTCAGGGATTGCGATACCCCCTTCTTCACCTTTTGTTGATCAGAATTGCTTTAGCTATTCTAGGTCTCTTTGGGTTCCAAATGAATTTTAGCATTGTTTTCTCTAATTCTGTGAGATACGCTCTGGTATTTTTTTGGTGAGGGTTGCATTAAATCTGTATAACAATTTTGGAAGTATGGCCATTTTCACTATATTGGTTCTTCCTACCCAAGAACAAGGGATATCTTTTCATTTTCTGATATCTTCTTTGATCTCCCTTTTCCAAGTACTGTAGTTTTCCATGAAAAGGTCTTTTACATCCTATGTTAGATTGATTCCTAGGTATTTCATTGTTTTGAGGATGCTATTGTGAAAGATACTGTTTCTCTAATTTATCTCTCAGTGAGTTTGTGTGGTGAGTGTGTAAGAAGGCTGTTGACTTCTGAGTATTGACTTTGTATCCAGATATACTGCTGAATTTGGTTATTAGATCTAGAAGTCTTTTGATGGAGTTTTTGGGGTCTTCTATGTAGAGTATGCAAATAATGATCATTTAACTTCCTCCTTTTCAATCCTTATTCCTGTTATTTCTTTCTCTTGTCTAATTGCTCTGGCTAATGTTTTCAGGGATATATTGATTTTTTTTTTTTGGTACTGGGGCTTGAACTCAGTACCTTGTACTTGGAAGGCAGGTGATGGGACCAGTGAGCTAAATCCCCAGCCCTTCAGATCTATATTGAATAAGAGTGGTGGTATTAGACATCCTTGTTTTGTTCCTGATTTTAGAGTGAAAGCTTTCAGTTTTTGTACATTTAGTATGATATTGGCTGTTGGTTTGTCATAGATGGCTTTTATAAAATTGAGATAAAGACTTCCAATTTTCTATAGGGGATTTATAATTAATGGGTGTTAGACTTTGTCAAATACTTTTTCTGCATCTATTTAGATGATCATGTGTATTTTGTCCTTGGCTCTGTTAATATGGTGTATTAATTTATTGATTTGTGTAAGTTGAACCATTCCTACTTCCCTGGGGTGACTCCTGCTTCATCAGTCTTCTTGATGATTTTCTGGATTCTGTTTGTCAGTATCTTATTGAGGATTATTGCATTTTATGTTCACTAGGGAGATTGGCCTGTAATTCTCTTTTTTGATTGGATACTTCTTTGGTTTTGTTACAGGGTAATGCCTGCTTCCAGGAATGTATATGAGATACTGCTTTTCAGTTTCATTAAAGAGTTTGAGAAGTAGTGGCATTAGAACTTTTCTAGATTTCTTGTAGAATTTAGCAGTGAATCTGTTAAGGCCTGGAATTTCCTTTGTTAGTAAGTTTAAAATTATATTTTTAATTTCATTGATATTTGTTAGGATTTTTATATCTTCTAGATTCAGCTGTGGCAATTCATATGTATCTAGAAACTATCCATTTCTTCTCTGTTTTCCATCTTACTAAAATACAAGTTCTTAAACTAGGTATAGATGGTCTTCTGTAGCATCTGTTGTGATTTCATCATTATATTCCTAATTGCATGGATTTGAGTCCTTTCTTTCTTTCTTTCTTTTTTTTTTTTGAGACAGGGTCTTACTATGTAGTTCAGACTGCACTGGAACTCACTGTGTAGCCCAGGCTGGTTTCAAACTGGCAGTGATCCTCCTGCCTCAGCCTCTGAGTGCTGGGATTACAGACATACACCATCACACCCGGCTTTTTCTTTTCTTTTTTGATAAGGTTGGCTAAGGGTTTGTCAATTTTATTTAATCTTTCAAAGAACCACCTCTTTGATTCATTGATTTTTTTTTTTGTATTTTCTTAGTCTCAGTAACATTAATTTCTGCTGTGATCTTTATAATTTCTGCTATGATCTTTATAATTTCCTTCCTTGTATGAGCTTTGGGTTCTTTTTTTAAATTAATTTTATTGGTACATTCAAGGTATACAATATGACAATCACCATTGGAAATTTGCAGCTTTACATAATCCATCTTGGTTCTCATTTTTTTCCCCATTCCCCTCCCCTCCTGCTAACCCCTCCACCAATTCTTTTTCTAAAAGCTTGAGGTTCAACATTATTTGAACTCACTCTGTTTTTCTGATGAGAATTCACCACATAAATTTCCCTTGTAGGACTGCTTTAATTGCATCCCATAAGTTATGGTATGTTATATTGGAATTATTGTTTAATTCTGGAAGCTGTCTAATTTTTTCTTTAGTTTCATCTATGACCCATTAATTGGTCAGGAGGGTGTTATTCCATTTCCATGTGTTTATAAAGTTTCTGTGTTTCCTTTGCCATTGATCTGTAATTTTATTGTACTGTGGTCTGATAATATGCATGGGATAATATTAATTCCTTTGTATTTACTTCAGCATGTTCCATGAGCTAGTATGTGGTCTATTTTGAAGAACGACCTGTGTGCAGCTGAGTAGATGTAGACTATGTACTCTGATTTTGTGGGGCAGAGCACTGTAGAGGCTTATTAAGTCCATTTGTTTGAAAGTTTGGTCATTTCTGATATATCTTTGTTAATTTTTTGTCTAGTTCATCTGTTTGTGACATTGGAGTATTGAGGTCCCTCATTACAATTGTATTAGTGCTTATTTGATTCTCATGTCCATTAATACTTGTTTTATATAGTTGGATGTGCTGATATTTGATACATATATATTTATGATTTATATCTCTAGTGTAGTGACCTTTGTCTCTTTAATCAGTCTTGGCTTGGAATCTACTTTATCTGCAGAAGAATAGCTACCCCTGCTCTTTTCTGGGTTTCTATCGCGTGGAGTAAGTATTGTTTTCCATCCTTTGACTTTCAGTATTTAATTTCTTTTTGAAATTAAATGTGTTTCTTGTATTGAGCGTATTGTTGGATCTTGCTTCTTGATCCAGTCTGCCAGTTTGTTTCCTTTGATTAGTGAAATGAGACCATTTACATTGATGGTTATAACTGATATGTATTGACTTATCCTTGTCGTGTTATTTTCCTGTTGTTGGTTCCCTTTTTTCCCCTGTGTTAAATTACTTGCCTTCCCTGGTGGATTCATTCTGTTGGGGTTCATGGAGTTGTGCTCTTCGCTGACTTTTTCTAGAATGTCCTGCAGAACATTTTGGAGTGCTGGTTTCGTGGTCATGAATTTTTTCAGGTGTCCTTTAAGCATCTTAATTCTCCATCAATTTTGAAAGATAGTTTTGTAGGGTACATGGATGTGGAATGTTTGCTTTTAGGGCTTCAAGCTCTCCTTGACGGTTTGTGTTGAGAAGTCTGCTGTGATTCTGATGGGCTTTGATGTATAGGTGATTTATTTCTTTTTTCTTAACAGTCTTTTTAATAGTCTGTTCTTGTGTTGAATTTCTGGATTCTTAAGTAGTATATGTCTTGGTGTAGTTTTTTTATAGCTCTATAGATTATAATTAAATTTACATGCAGATTATTTTACCTTGAACAATATTAAGTGCTGTTGTGTTTTTATTATATTAAGTTTATTGGTACATTTTAGGTATACAATAAGATGACATTCATCATTGGGAATTTGTATCTTGACATGATGTATCTTGGTTGTAGATTTTATTTTTGATCATAGCTAATTGGAGTTCTATATGCCTCACTTACCTGTATGTCATTCTTTTTCCCTGTTTGGGAAGTATTCTGCTATTCTGTGAACAGGTTTTTTTATGTTTGTACTATCTCCTGCTTTTTCATTGACTCTAATCAATCGTCTAACAGCTGTTGGGTTAATTTTTTTTTTTGTGGTCCCTTGTTATTTTGAAGAGATCTTTTTGTGATCACTAACCACAGTCCTGTCTTCTATACCTGATATTCTGTACTCACATTGGCTCATTCTGCTGGATATATTTGCAGTGGAAATTTTAATCTTTTGGATATCTGTTTGAATCTGTTTCATGGATTCCATTTCTTTTTCATGTTGGGCATTCATCATTTTCACCATTTTCCTAAGCTCTCAACTTTTTAAATCAGTGTCTGTTCCAGAGTCACTATGTCTTTCATTATGGTCACTATCTCTGTAGCTACCTAGAAGATTATTTCTGATTTGATTTTTTTCTAGAGCCTCATTCTTCTGCTTTGTTATTTCTGCTGTTACCACTTCAGAGAGTTTAAATTGTTCCACCTCATTGCCCGCTCTGGATTTGCCTTCGGCGACCTGAAGTCTGGAGTTGCATTTTGCTTAAGTTCTTCTGTGTGTGTGTGTGTGTGTGTGTGTGTGTGTGTGTGTATGTGTGTGTGTAATTTTGGGGTTGATGCTTGTTAATTGCTTATGGCAGGTAGCTTTATTGCCAGTATTTAGAACTCTTAGGAAATGACTCCTCAGAGATGTCTTCCAGATAAAGCTGGGTTTGGGTTTTGTATTTGTTGCAAGATCCTACCTTTTCAATTTATTGGGGATGAGAAATTGGTTCCTATTTGACCTACCCCTTGGTTCTTTGGCACTGGCCTATGTTATTATGACCCCTAGGCAATCTCAGTCTTGGCATACCAGGAAGAACAACTGGTTAGAATAATTCTGTCACCTTGGGTAGAGTAGTACAATCAGCAGTAACATCATTCACAGCCTAGAAAATAAACTGTGGTAACTATTTTAATTTGCTACCTTTTAACTGTATGTGGTTCTATATTTGTGGTTCTCTAACAAAATCTAAAACAATCCAGAAAATTTTGTACAGTAAATACCCTCAATATGGCAATTTTATCCTCAGGGGAGAAAATTTAAAAGTGGTTGGGGAAAAAATAAAAGAGGAAGATCAGAAGCAAGACTAGAGAATAAAGCAAGATAGATTATGAGATCTTTGAAAAAACTGGTGAAGATGGGAGGAAAAGAGAAGGAGGAAATAAAAACAAAAACAGAACAGAACAACAAGAAGCAAACTAGAAACAATGTTCACATTTTTATAAGAACAAGACCAAACAGTCAAGAAAGAAAAGAAGAGAGAAAAAGAAGAAAAAAAATATCCACTTCAGAGCATGTCTCTGATGTCTGTAGCAGACAGAGTGGGCAAATGGAGCCCAGATCCATGTTGATTAATCCCAGGAAGCCATCTGTAATTTACAGTGAGGTAATCGATAATCCCAGCAAGCCTGCTCCTTTAGCGCCACTGAAGTTTAGGCTAGTTCCTAGCTGGGAGGCCGGTAACCAATTTGTTCAGCCTGCAACACTCTGTCCCTCTTGCTAGCTGGAACTCAGCTCCTTGACCTTCTGCTGACTTGTACTCAGTTCTGCCTCACCTTGACACTAGGAGCTGCTAGATGAAGCCAGTCCACAGTTGTGCTTGAGTTCTAGGCTCAGTTGGCTTATCTCCAAGATGGCTGCCAGCCATTTGCCCCCCTCCTAGAGGTCTTCTTAACCGGAATAACTCACCAGCTACTTCACTCTCCTGCATCCGCTGTTCTGTTGCACTGGTGTGTTTCTCTGTGGAGGCCTCTAGGGTTGCTAGTAGTCATCTCCTATCTGCAGGTTTGAGCTGCCCCTCCCACACAGTGAGCCAGGGCCTAGGGAAAAAGCACTGCTTGCCCCCTTCCTTTTTTGCACTGAGGTCTTTCTTTGTTCTCCCTGTGGGCTTAATTTTCACTTCAGATCCTTGCTGGGTCCTCCTTTTCTTTATTTCAGCATCCAGACCCCATGTCTCACAAGAGGCTGTTTTTCTTCTGTTCACCACTCCACTATCACCCTGGTTCTTTTAAATGACAGTTGCCTAAAAACAAAGTTCTAGATCTGAAATAGTGCTTATTGCTATTGATGTGTTATTGCATTTAAAGCCCTTTGAGTGGATAGTGCTGAGAAAACACATAAATCTTTAGTGTACTAGGAAAAAAAAAAGGTACCACCATTTACCATCTATGTTCAATTTGTCTGTTTTACTTTTTATATTTATATTTTTATATTTATATTATGCTTTTACAATTTTATAGCACTAAGAATAAGTGATAGTGAAAGATAATTTTAATTGGAAATTTAATAAAAATTTAAACACAATTCCCCTTGTATTAAGTAAATTTTAGTGTACAGTGATCAGAGGAGATTTAAGAAGACTGTCACTTATGGCCCAGGCTGGCCTCAAACTCATAGTAATCCTCCTGACTTGTTTTTTGAGTGCTGGGATTACAGGAGTACACTACTATTCCTGGTTTTCCCAGTGTGTATTCACATCTCTTTTTCCTATAGTGAGAACCTTCTTCTCTCCTCTCTTCTCCTCTCCCCTTCCCTCCCTGCCCGTCCCCTCCCATGCAGGATTGAATCCAAGTCCTTGACTAAGTTGCACTTCAGATCTTCTTTTAACATTTGAGATTGTCTTCCTAAGTTGTGTAGGGTGGACTTCATCCTCTCTTTCAGCCTCCTTGTCAACTGGGGTTACATGTATGTGTCCCTGTGTCCAGCAGAACCTTGGTTCTTTTTTTTTTTTTTTTCCTGGTACCAGGGATCAAACTCAGGTACTTGTGCTTTTGATGCAGGTGGCGGAACCACTGAGCTAGATCCCCAGCCCAGAACCTTGGTTCTTAAAGCCCATATTTATTCATTTTCTCTATTCTATGATGTACACAAAATAGTTTCAGAATTTTTACGTAATAGACCTTATGAAGTAAAAGTTTAAGATTTCTTTGCAGTTCATTCTGTTCTTTAGAAATTAAATCCTTTGGGATGTACTTTTTGTCTCAAAACTACTTGAATTAGGTTTTTGTAATGCAGTTGTATCATATTTGATTTGCAGCTACTGTATATTGAATGTTAGTATTTTTTTACATTGCTTTCACGTAATTTTATTTTATGAATACATTAAACATTTGAATGGTTTAAAGTCACTATTAAAATTGTACTGAGGTAAATCATTCTTATCTCTGTTCCTATCTACCCTGATAATAACCAATTTTATTTCTGGTTTATGTCTTTGTTTCCTCCTTAAAAATAAACAAATATATAGGCTTCCTTTCCCACAAGCCCACGTTTCTTAAACAAAAGGTAGTGTATTTCTAATTTGTCTCTTGTTTATCTTACTAAAGGATATATGGGAATTACTCTCTTCATAGACTGTTCCTATTTTGTAGATGCATAGGAGCCCATTGTATGTAATCATCACACATTGTGGGTTGCATTTATAGGCATTTTGGTTTTCTTAATAAGCAGAATGTGTCAGTGAATCACATTTTGTGTATGTTGTTTCTCCTTTATAAAATAACTAACTGAAGTCTTACAGGCAGATTACTGGGTCAAAGAGTGGATTAGTTAACATTCATGTTTACAACCATCTCTAAGAACTTACCATCAGTATTAAATAAAAGAGGTAACAGAACTGGAAGAACATGATGTCCAAAAGCTAGGGACAGTATTTTGAGTTTCAGTTGTCTGTTTTCCTGTGGATTCCTGTCATTTTCTGTTTTTCTTACCTGGAGGTTGTGACTACTGGCTGAGCTTGGTGGATGTGCCCTTGTTCTCCTTCTATTTTCCAGCACACTCTTTTAAGAATATAAATTTGAGGTTGGTGGTGTAGCTCAGTGGTGGAGCCCTTGGTTGATACACATGAGGCCCTAGGTTCAATTGTCAGCAACCCCCGTACCCCCAACAGGGTAAGTTGAATTATGTAATTTGCAACTGTCCTGTTTATAATCTTTTGGTGGCTTGTCATTTTACTTAGAATAAAGCCCAGTATCAGTAAAGTGTGATTTGAGGTTTATAAACATGACTTGTCTTTTCTAGATTCATTTTAAAAGAGAGACCCTAATATGTATAGTCTAGCAGAAATATCTTATTTAACTCACAAATTTGGCCATTGTTCTCATCTTTTGATATCTTAGTTTTATGAATTGTGTAGTATTAAAATTAAATAACTGGGTGCTAGGCTGGGTGTGGTGGTGCATGCCTATAATCGCAGCACTCAGAAGGCTGAGGAAGAAGGATCACTGTGAGTTTGAGGTTACCCTGGGCTATATAGTGAGTTCAAGACCAATCTCAACTACACATGGGACCCTGTCTCAAACAGACCAAAAATGGGTACTGTTTTTAGAGTTTGGAAAAAAGAAAGCAATTATATGATGAGATCCTGTCTGAGATCCTATAATAAATACTGCAGGTTATCTTTTCTGCCCTAATGGGAAGAGGCAAGTTGGAGTTCTCATTTCATCTTTGGGGGGGCCTCTTTGGACCCCACCTGGTAAAGTGCCAATTTTGTGATTCTCACCTACATTGAACAGAAAGAGCCCTTGGCTGATTTATAATGATCTTATCCTTAAATGTTAATAATTCATGTACTTTTCATATTTGGCTGTCATCTCTTTTCTCTCTGTGATACTGCTGTATACCCATTACTCTTGCCGAGTCACATTATTCTTGGCAGTCTTTTCTTCAGTGGATCACAAATAGCTCAATCTCATTTACTAAAATTTACCATCTTTGTCCCTAATTTACCTGTCTTGAATTCTTATCTTGACCTAGGGCAGTATTATTCAAACTAGAATTTTGTGAGCTTACCCTATTTTACCTGTTCATACCTGCTTGGTATCAGTGTTTGTGTGTTGTGTCCCCCTCCTGCCTCCTACCCTCAATTTATGCGTTGAAATCTAATCAGTAATATGTTAAGTGGTAAGTAATAATGTTAAGTGGTGGGGCCATTGGGCAGTAACTAGGTCATGAGGGCAAAGCCCTCAATAATGGAATTAGTACCCTTATAAAAGAAGCTCCAGAGGGCTACCTTACCCTTGTCACCATATGAGAACACAAGGAGAAGGTACTTTCTGTGAGCCACCTGATAACTGAATCTTTTGGTGCCTTCATCTTGAATTTGAAATACGTTTTTGCTGTTTATAAATCACCTAGTTTATGATATTTTATTATAGCAGCCTAGATAGACTAAGAATATAACATGTGATGGTTTTATTAATCTTGTCATTTCTGTGTAATCAATATGCTGTATTTTAAGGATTATTATCTTAATTTAGGCTCTAGAAAAATAATATGCCAGGTTTTTATAGTTAAATGTTAGGATGAAGTTTGGTATTGTTACTCTTTTTAGTTGTAAATTCTGGTGTTAGCTTATTGGTTCTTTTATTTTGTAGTTGTAATCTGTAAGCATGTTATATCTGTTTATTTAGGTCATTAGATTATCCATTTCTTGTTTGGGATTTATTCATCTTGGTATGTTATACTTGTTTTTATTCTTTTATCTTCTTTTGTGTTAATAAATATATCTTAAATGCTATTTGCTTTATAGTTAAAAAATTTATTTTCTTTGTAGTTATTACCCTAGAGATAACAATGTGTATCATTTATTATAGTCTACCTTAAATTTTGTCACTTTTGAAAATAACTGATCTTTGGATAGTTTAATTACACTAACCACTCCTCCTCTGTGTAAGTTTTTAATCTCAGATATTAGAATTATTGTTTTAAAGATCCTATTTTTATTTTTATTTAGTTCTAAAGTGGCTTTTTTCAGTATTTTAAAGATGCCATTGCATTATCTTTTGACTTCTATCATTTTATAGTCTTTGACTAGTCTTGCTGTTTCCTTACAAAGGGGAAAGTGTATCTGCTTTTGGATCATTCTCTTCATCTTTGGTTTTCTTGTTTTTTTGGTACAGGGGATAGAACTTGGGCCCTTGCACTTGTGAGGCAGGTGGCAGAACCACTGAGTCAAATCCCCAGCCCCATCTTTGGTTTTCCAGAATTTTATTCTGATATTCCTAGATACTTTCTTTGTATTTAACAGCCTGCTTTGAATATGTAGTTTCTTGAATTTGTAATTTGATGTCTTTTGTCAGACTTAGAAAACTCGTATCCGTTCTTCAGATGTATTTTTTAAGTCATTATCTTCCACTTTTGATACTCTAAATACACACATTAGATATTGTTACTGTCTTTTGTTACTTCCTTATCTTCATTTCTATCTTCCTTTTACTATGTGAGCCAATTTGGATATTTTCTATTGATTTATATTCCTGTTTACTGATTCACTGTTCTTATGTATCTGTTAAAGTCTTATTGAATTCTTAATTGCAGTTATTATGCTTTTAAATTTTATAATTTGTTTTGAAATTTTAAAATGGATTCCAGGTCTGTTTTAGCCTTCCATTTTCATGATCTTATTAATCATAAAGTCTGTAACTGTGTTACTTTTTGTTACTGTATCAGAATGCCTGAGATAAATCCATTTATAAAGACAAACGGTTTATTTTGGCCTATAATTTTAGAGGTTGCAACATTGGCCCTGGTCTCTTGTGTCTGGTGGTATAGTACCCCATGTTGGGAACTTGTGGTACAGAGGAAGCCATTCACACCTCATGGTTAGAGAAGCAAAAAGAGGAAAGGAAGATGTAATGTGAAACCTGCAGTCCTCTTTAAGAACACACGCCCAGTGACTAGAAGACCTCTCATTAGGCCCCACCTGTTAAAATTTACACCATGGGCCAATAGAACCAAGCTAGAGATTAACACCCAGGCCTTTGGGAAACATTTCAGGTCTAAACTATAGCACAACTGCAGTGTGGGAATCAAATGAGGGCCTAATTGTAGTGTGCATTTTTTCTCTTGATTTCTTGTCAGTCTTCCCTGTTTTTATAGACTGACTGCTTGTACATTGTAATTGTTTATAGGATAACTAGATATTGTAGTGAAAAATTAATTTAAAGATGGCAGATAAAGTTCTTCTTTTTCAGTGAGTGTTACTCCTTTTAGTAGCCAAAGTAATACATACAGAGTATGTCTTTTTCATAAATTATGTGATACTGTATGTGTAGCTAGGTTTCTCTTTTCTGTTCCTGTGGATTATTTGCTTACCAAAATTAGTACTACATTTTCTTAATTATTTTATCTTTATAATAGATTTTGATATCTGGTAGTAAAATTCTTTGTTGTTCAAGTTTGCTTTTGCTTTTTTTGTATATTTTTTAGGATTAACTTTTTGCATTTATGAATTAACCTTTCAGAGTTTTGCTTGGAGTAATTTTAATCTAAAGATACATTTAGGGGAAAAGTGACATTTATAATAGTTTTTTCAAAATTAATGAACATAGTATATATTTCCACTTATTTAGTTCTATAACTTATTATGTGCTTTTTATTTATTTATGTATTGGTAAACTTTGAGGCATCATGGATTAAAGCAAGGGCTTGGTAGCTTTTGAGGTATATAAATCTTGCACATGGATTTATTCCTGGATACTTGCTTCTTTGCTATTCATTTTTTGCTGATTTATGTGTGTGGGTGTGTATGTGTGTGTGTATTTTACCTTATTGTATGAGCTAGAACCTTCGGTGAGTAAGAGTAGTAATGTGCTTCCCATACCAGAGTTTTATGTTATGGTTTAACTGTGAAGTGCCCCGCAAAGACTCATGCATTGAAGCCTTGATCTTTTGTGCAGCAGGTTCAGAGTTGGGACCTAGAGAAGTTACTGGGTCATGAGGGCTTCACCTTCCTCAGTGGCATACTCTCTGATGAGATTGTAATTTGGTGGCATACATTATTGGAAAGTGATGGGAGCAGTAGGTGGGGCCTAGTTAAAGGGAGCGAGTAATATTGGGGGCATGACCTTGGGGTCCCTGGCCCTTTCCTTTCTAGGTCTGTTTCTCACTGTGCTTCCTGGCTGTCAGGTGTTGAGCAGCTCTCTTCCTCCATATGTTCCTAATATGATGTTCTACTTTACCTCAGGGTATTTTCCTCTACCCACATTTTTATACTGTTTGTATTTACTCTTTAATGATTTCATTCCTTTGAATGTTTTAGAGGCATGCTGTTGTCTTGATGTGTGTGACAAGTTTATTACACTTAGAAGGAATTTCTGAAAGGATTTACTGTAAGAAGTCAGGAGGAGCTCAAAAGTAGGATTTGTGTGTGTTTGTGTTTATATTTGTACATTTATGGTATTACTTCATGCATCAGCTGTTTAGATGGTTTGTTGGTTTATGAAAATCTCATTGTTACCCTTTCAGAACCAGAATCTCTACAATCACTTTAGTTTTTTATTTTCCCCAGAGTACAGTACATTAGATTGGTTCACTTAGTAGCAAGTATGTATGTCTTGTTCCTGCTCCCTCTTTCTCTTCTCCTCCCTCTCCCTTTTCTTCTCTCCTCCCCTTTCCTCTCTTTTACTCCCTCTTCTTCCCTTCTCTTTCTTTCTCCTTTTTCTTTTCTCTTTCCCTTTCTGTGTCCTCCTCTCCCCCTACCCTTCCTCATGTTCCCAACCCCACTACCTGCCCTTCCCCCTTCTTTCCTCCCTCCCTTCCTTTCTGCTGTCTGTCTTTTTGTCCTTGTCTATCTTGTCTGTCTATCTAAGGACTGAACTCAGCCTTTGCACTGAGCTATACCCTAAGCCTATTTTTATTTTTAATTTTGAGGCATAGTCTTACTAAGTTGCCCGAGGTTAGGCATGGATGAACTTGTGATCCTTCTGCTACAGTCTTCTGGAGTATGGATTATAGGCATGTGCCATTGTTCTGGGGCAGTTCCTTTAGAAATGGCTTGCCAACCAAAAGTATTCCAGATCCTTCTTGCCTCAAATAAAGAATTATATGAGACAAGACAAAAATGGTGGCAAAAGTTTATTTGAAAATTACAATGTGAAATGGGTATTGAAGAAACCAGCTCTATAGAATGAACTTGAGCTGAACAAAAGAGGAAAAGAGGGTAGGTCCAGGGCTCAGTAGTGCCTCTACCTGCCTTGCAAGCACAAGGTCCTGAGTTCAATCCCTGGTACTCCCCCCACCAAAAAAAAAAAAAAAAAAAAAAAAAAAAAAAAAAAAAGGA
>NW_022900931.1:52150853-52159151 GCF_012274545.1 Fukomys damarensis
AAAAAAAAAAAAAAAAAAAAAAAGAGTAAAAGAAAAAAAGGTACACACTGTGTCTGAGAACAGCACAGGAACTCACATGGGATGGCCAGTCTTATTTTATGCTGTCCACATCTCTTGAGAGCTTGCAAGAAGTTCTACATATGGGGTCCTGGCCACTGTCCTAAGATCTTATAATTGGAAGGTCCTGCATTTGCTCACCCTATCTCCTATATCACCACCACACGTGGCTCTTTGTTTATTCTTGATGGGGGATGAACAGGATTTCTAGGAAGAAAGTATGTGAATTGAGAAGAAATGATTGATGTGTGCAGTAAAAGGATGACTATACAGTCTATGGAGGCAGTGTTTCATGTTCACAAATATAGGCCATAATCTCTTACTTGCAATTTAGAAGTCTGAAAAGTATTGAAAACAAAGTTAATTTGTAAGTTTGTCTCATAGTCATGTATTGACAAACCTGACTAAAACTGATTTGATTGAGGCATTCATTCTGTTTGAACATTCATATATTTCAGTGCAAATGTTATATTTGATGTAGGGGTTGTTCTGTAATATATAGTATGTGGATCCAGAGTTTTTTGTCTGTGTGACCATAGAACTGTCCTATTTTAAAAGGACTTACATGCTTACTGTGTGGCAGGTCAATATTGTTGAGTAAAGTAGATATGACCCCTACCGCACAGAGCTTTCAGCCAGTGTATGGTAGTTTCCTGGATATCTAATTTAAATAATTCCCAAAACATGTAATTGTCTTAATGTAAATGCTGCCAGTTTTTTGTTTGTTTGATTTTATTCTTTTTTTGAGACAGGGTCTTGTAGTTCAGGCTGGCCTTGGACTCAAAGTAGTCCTCTTGCCTCAGCCTCCCGAGTAGTAGGGTTACAGGTGTGTGCCAACATGCCTTTCCAATGTTAAAAATTTCCAGTGGGAGAAAACTGTATATAATTAGAACACTTGGGATTTTGAGTAATACATACTGAAAGAAAAAATAACCCTCATTTGTAGATAAAAATTACAGTGGAATGAAATGTACAGTACAAAAAGCATGTCAGACATAGTCCAATGTTTGTGTAAAAAGAGACAAGATTAGAATACTGAGGGAATGCCTTGAAACTTGTATAGGAGAAAATGGGCTAATGATCATTTTGATTTTATCTCAGCTAATTTTAAAAACAGGTAAGTATTTTAATGAAATGTTTCTGTATAATCGGAGTTATTATTTAGTAGCAGTTTTACTTTTCAGTATATTTAGAACATGAGTTTGTTTAAAATTGAAGTGACTTGCTTAACTTTTGTGGCGGTTTTTAATACAGTAGCACTCTGTTTATTGTAGTTAATCTGCTGCTTATAGCATATTTTGTGTTAGGAACCTGTAATTTCCTTCCTCTTTGCAAGAGTTTATTTAAAAGATCTGTAATTTTTACTGACTTTGTTGAAAGTACTTTTCTTGTATACTTTGGTAGTGACATTTACATATTTCCTTAATTGACAGTCTTTTTCTTAAAAGTTATTTTCACCCTTTAGGTAAATATAAGGTTAATGGTGCTTGCCTACTATCTACTGGCTTTAGCTTCCACTGATGCTTTCCCTTTTTTGATTCAGCAGCTTTAAAACCAAAAATTGTAAGATGTCTTGAAGGTGAGAAGCAGATCATATACAGTTAGACAGCTTTGATAATTACATTTTCCAAACTTATTTTATACATTAACCCATAATGAAAGAATTTGAAATTGTAGTACAGTGAGAAAAGTTTTTGAAATAAAATAAAACATTTCAGAATCAAGTATCAAAATTCAGGAATCAAACTTAACCTTTTAGGCTTTGTATTTCAGTCTGGTTTTAATGTTGCACTATATTTAACTTGGAAAAACACATAGGTTGATGCCCCCTTGTGGTCTGTTACCAAAATAAATAGCACAAAAATAAATAAGTACCGGAGCTCTTACTGTATATTAAACCATTGACTGTTTGTTTATAAAATACATTTTAGAAAGCAACTTCTGAGGAAAACCAGCCAAGGAATTATTATTCCCGTTCTTCATATAATTTGTTGATCTTAGATCTTATTAAAATTTGGCAAACATAATTTTAGCATTTTAGCAGTATGTTATTTGGACACTGATGTACAGAAAAATAGGTTGTTGGATGAGTTGTCCATCATGGTCATCCTTAACATTAATTTGATTATTGTTAAAAGTGTCTAAAAAATGTGATGAGGGGCTGTGGATTTAGCTCAGTAGTTCTGTGCCCTGCCTTGGAAGTGCAAGGCCCCGAGTTCGATCTCTGAAAAAAAAAAAAAAAAAAATCAGATCCCAGAAAAAAATGTGATGAGATGTGTTAGCCATTTGAAGGTAGACCATTACCTTCTCATCCTCCCCCTTACACAAACACACACACATACGCACACACACATGCACACACGCACACATGCGTATGCATGCATGCACATGTGTAAATGGTGCTTGGGAAATTTGTTATTTACGCTTAGTCAATTGATCTGAAAGGGCGTGGAGTGGTATGAAGCAATGTAAGAAATAAGAATTCATATGAATGAATTGTTGAATTTAAGCTTATTTGTTTCTATTGTTGGCAAGGTCTTGTTTGTATATGAGTTGTTTTGGAGAAAGTTGAGAGCATAGCGACAATATTTTAAGAGAGACTGAAGATGTAAGCAGTAGCTTTACTTGTGCAGTAAATTATATGGTTGAAAGCAGTCCAAATACAAGGGAATAAAGACTTTGGTATTTGACAGACCTGGGTAAAAACTAACCCGATCTTGGACTGTTGTATAATTTTGAGTAAGTTACTTTCTGTCTTCAAAATTAGAGGTTAAAACCTAATCCACTGAAATGTTTGTGTGTTGATTTTTGTCCTATAAAGGCTTGGCTTATTCCACTAGTGTTATAAATCTTAGGTTAAGGCTAGTTTTGAGTTAATAAGAAAGTATATTATATGATTTTGTAGTTACTGGATTGTTGGTTAATATCCTTAATGATAGTCTGTATCTTAAAAAGTGCGGCACAGCACCTGCCTGGCAAAAGCAAGGTCCTGAGTTCAATCCCACGTACCCCCCCAAAGTGCTAAATCAGCTTATAGTCCTTTTTCTTTACTGTGTACTTACAGCTGTACTACTATATGAATACATATTTTATTTATAATTTGACTGCAAGTATAGTCATATTAAAGAATTTCCTAGGTCACTTATTTTAATAGTAGAAGTTACAGACTTTATAAAAGTACTGCAGTCTGGGCTGGGGATTTAGCTCAGCGGTTTGGTGGCCTGCCTTGCAAGCACAAAGACCCAGTCAATCCCCGGTACCAAAAAAAAAACAAAAAAACAAAAAAACACAGTTTTTTTCTAAGGAATAACTTTTGCATATTTTAATAGATTTATTTTTTTAAACAGATTTATCTTTAAAAATCAAAACAAAACTAGTATTGTTCCTCCACAGCATTCTTACTTTTTTGGAGGTCAACAAAGTGATAAAACGTTCTTGCTTTCTTTTTCAAGAGTTGCTTGTAGAACCAGACTCATTCTTTCACAGTCACTTCATTAAGTACTTAAAAGGAATTAATCTTGAGTTTTCAGTCAGAAAACAAGATTATTTGAGGTTAACTTCACAGAGAAATAAGGGTTTCTTTTCTCCCTCTTTACCAGGTACATTTAACTTGAATCATACAATGTTCTCCCTTCTAAAAATTTCATTGACAGTTAAATATAAACAAAAGTGCTTGTGGTCAATGTTTTTTTTTAAAGTAAGTAAATCGTAAGTATTATAAACAGATAACTGTAGACATATCACTGGAAGGCTATTCTATGCATTTTCATATGTTTCTTTTACCTTTCCATTTATTTCTAATTTTCAAAATACCACTTCTTGAGTCTACTTGAGACACATGAGTGTCTCTTGTCTTGAGTGCTGTATGTAACCAATAAAGACATTAAATATAAAAGTGTTTTGGTAGTGAAAGTTTTTATTGTAAATTATGAAATGGATTTTTGTTGTTGGTCTATCCTTGAATATATGTGCCAAAAGATGCTATTTTAGTAAAGAAAAAGAGTGAGGAATGGGGGACCATGACTAGAACAAAATAGAGGGTGGACTTGGGGTGATGGAAGAACCCATGCCATTCTACCAGTGACTTATTTTTAAACATAAAATGCATTTGTGCCAGATTTACATATTTACTAATTAAAAAGCCTTCCTGGAAACATTAAGTAGACTATCTTGTATAACCTTTAACACTGTCACTAATGGATATAGCCTAGAAGATTTCACTGAAGGTCCTTTAAATAATGTAAATGATTATGAATATGTAACTAGTTAATATGCAGCTACGAAAGGATTATCATGTAGAGGTTAATGAACATTCTGCTCTTACGGTTTGCAGGGCTTTTCTTTTTGTGCTTTTGGCTCACTTCATGCTTGGAAACACAGGCACTGGGATTGGAAAACATCCTGACTGTTTTTGGGTCTCATCTTTTAATGGGGTTGTTAAATAGGAACTTTATGAAAGGGATTTCATTAAGATTTTTTCTTTTTCAATTTACATTTAATTCTATTTGTCTATTTCATAATTACTGCTAAATCAGAAACAGTGAAATAGATTGATGTAGTTTCAGCTTGCCTCTTCCAGATGTAAAGTCACTACTCTATTATATATTACCACTGTTATTAAGTGTTGCTATGTGATTGATACTTACTGAGAGATCTTCATTCTAAAGCAGACTTTTTATGCTGAGTTAATGTGTAGTATGGTTGGGTATCTGATTATAGCATGTATTTTGGTTCAGGATTGCTGCCTTAGTATTTAAAATATCCCCAAAGAAGACATTTATTTTAGGAATTAAATGTTATAATAGAGGAATTTAGTGACAAGTCTAAAAAATACCTTATGATTTTTGGGTGAAACAAGAGACAGTATTGCTATTTAGAACAGTAAATTAGAGCAGTGTGTTGTGAACCAGATCATACTGCTGTCCTTTTCATGTGGCCTTGGCATTTTGGCTTTTATCTCTTAGTTTCTCTGTCTCTAAAATGGTGCTGTGGTGTTTTAGATTACTGTTTAAAAATTTTATTAGTGGGTGATAAGTGATCAGTAATCTTTGAAAATAGTATCAATTTTAAAATTGCCACTCAGAAGGTTTTTTTTTTTTTTACATTGTATTTCCTGATGCTGATTATTTTTCTGAGCATTTTGAGAATCTACTGAAATATTTCAAAGGAAAACAAATAATTTTTTTTTTTGCTTAATTCTATTGCGTTAGTGTTATAAACAGTTTAAATTGGCTATGAAGTACTTAAAATTTCATCATTGTTCACTGGAGAAAAATGAGCTGTTCAGAGCATCTCTGTATCCCAAGTATTTCTTCTTGAAAATGTAGTAGAAAAATCTCTTTGAACTCATTTTTAATACATCAGAATAAAAATTACAGGTGAAAATGTTTGGAGACACACTGACAAAATAAAATATTTTCACCACTTTTTTTTTAACTGGTGAAATGTGGATGTTACATTGGTGTTTTTGTTATTTATAACATTTGCGTATTCTACAAAATATGTAACATTGAAAACAGGTCTGTAGATTGTACAAAATACTAGTTATCTTATATCATGTCACCTAATAGTTATGAAGAGGGTTTTGTACCAAAGTATGAATTGGAAAGATGTAATTTGTTCTGCAGTTATCAGCCTGCATTAGAGGGTTATGATAAAGTATGCTGCTTAAAAACTAACGTTCACATCTCTGTGCCTTTGACAAATAAAAATGTATACTGAGGTGCTATTAAATCCGTAAAGCCACTGTTCTAGTTTTCTGATATACTGATTTTGTAGCTCTGAATAGCCCTGTTTTTTCACGAGTAGTTATCTGCTTTCATGACAGGTGGTCACTAACTGCCAAGAGAAAATCCAGCATTGGTGAGTTAAAGATGGTTTTATTATACTTCTGAAATACTAATGGGGTCATCTACTTGTATTTAAATAATGTGTGTACTGGTCTCTTTGTGTGTATGTGTGTGTGTGTATGTTTATGTGTAACCAGTAATTGAATTCCTGTAATCTCCATTTTGAATGCTTTTGATACAAATTTATATTGTCTTTCACCCTTTTCTAAATAGCGTGTTCCCTAATTTCCTGAAGTTGTGTCACCATTTGTGTTTATTCTGTCTTTTTTCCTTTCCTTTTTTTTAAAAGTTAGAGTAATACTAATATCATTGTGAAGTGGAAACACATTTTTGAATCTAATTGATGGTAGAGAGCTCTGTTTTGAGAATATTTCCTATATTTGTAGTAGAAAACTAATTGGGATTGGTTTTTCTAAATAATAATGGAAGTATAGCACAGATACATTTTCTCAAAGTTTGAAGAATGTAGCTAATTTTCTCCATTTTGGAGCTTGCTTTATGGATTGTACTTTTTTAGTGTGAAAGAAAACATTTATTTTAATGTTCTAATCTATAGTTAATAGGACAGTGCTTGGTAAATAACTTACTTTTCTATTGCTTCTGAGGAAAATGCTCAATTTAATGGTGAATAAAATCTTATATTATTAGTTATTATAAGGTATAGCTGTTGATCTCACAGATATCAAATTACAATATATCCATGCTGTGTTTACAAAGATTTTACTGAGAGAACAACAGGAGCTGTCTTGATTATTGTCTGCAGGGTTATTGCAAAATCATGGTAACTGCCCCTTTAGTGGTGAGATTAAACCTTTGGTTATACACCATCAAGCATATAATATTTTAAATTTATTTTAAGAGGCTTTTTCTTCATGCCTGAGAGATCTCCAAGGAAATAATTTATAGTTAGTACATATCAAATGTTTTTTGGTTTAAATGCACATAGGCTGCAAGCAGTGGATAAGAGTGAAAATCATCACAATCTGTACATATCATCTTATTAAATTTTGACTATTGGCTTGCAGAAAATAATCTAAAACTAATAGTATCCACTTTATAAATAAAAATTCAGGACTTCATTAATTTTCAATAAATGCATCATTGTAGTTGCATCCTCCAGTGGTGTAAGTCTGTCAACATTTCCATAATGGACCATTCACTTTTCATTATACATTCAGATCAGGTTAAAATGTGAAATTCAAGTTGTTGGCCAAAGAATGTTTTTTCCCTGCAAATTTGGCCAAAGTGAGCCATTTTATAAATAACTCCAAGGGGAAATTTCATTAATGTGGACTTCTGTCTTTTGGTTTTGGTTAAATTAGCAGAGGTTGTATTCACTCATAACAGATACTAGTTTATGCAAACTTGTGAATCAGTACTTGGCCCTTGGTTGGTTTATACTTCTGTATTAAAGTTGTTTTAAGGATACTGCACATATCTTTATTCTGTTATCCACAGTCCATCCTACTGTGTTTGGTTCAAAATAGGCTCTTAATGTTTGGATAAATGAAGAGAACATACATAATTATTTTATACATAACCTTTTACTTTACAAACAGTATAGCACTGTACAAATCTGGTGAGCAGTGAGAGGCAGAAATGTGATACTTGAGAAAAGGCATGTGTATCTTTCAGGTCTCACTCTCCAGGTTTCTAAAGCCCCCAAACTACACAAGCTCAGCATATTTGCCTACACATATCTTGAAGTAATGCCATACCTTATCTATATGTTAAAAATTGAATTTTTTTCAATTTATATTTGCTTTTTCTTCTGAATCATTTCTGCTGTGCTTTAGGAAGCAGACATTTCTGTTTGCTTTTTAATGAGAATCTGTACATGGCATCATGATATTACTAGAATCTAAATGGGCAGTGAACTCATCAATTTATTATATTCAGAAATTGAAACCAAAGTGTCTCCATTTTTCTAAAAGCCAGGAAATTGCTATTGAAAGCATTGTTGAATTCTTAGATATTTTTTACATTCTTTTAATTCCTCAAACAATAATTGAGTTCCTACACATGTCAGTATTGTGCTGCTATTTGAAATTGAAAGATCTTGCCATAGAGGGATTCATAGTCAGACGTTAAACAGAGAAATCACAGTAATTTTGTGCTATTTGCAGAGATATGAAGCAAATACAGCAGGAGTTTTGAGGCTGGAGCCATTCTTAAACATGTAGTAGGTTTGAAAACAAACTGATTTTAATTCTTTGACCCTTTATGTTAGCCGATTCTGAAACACAGTTTGTATAGCTCAACACTTATTCTTTATAAGAATTTATATTCTTATAACAAGGAGGCGCAAAATACATGAGTTTTAAAAAATGTATTCTTTTTTTTACTGATGTTTATGCTTGTTTGTGCAGTTTTAAAGGATTTTTTTTAAAAA
>NW_022900931.1:52159192-52181692 GCF_012274545.1 Fukomys damarensis
TTTATTCTGTTATCCACAGTCCATCCTACTGTGTTTGGTTCAAAATAGGCTCTTAATGTTTGGATAAATGAAGAGAACATACATAATTATTTTATACATAACCTTTTACTTTACAAACAGTATAGCACTGTACAAATCTGGTGAGCAGTGAGAGGCAGAAATGTGATACTTGAGAAAAGGCATGTGTATCTTTCAGGTCTCACTCTCCAGGTTTCTAAAGCCCCCAAACTACACAAGCTCAGCATATTTGCCTACACATATCTTGAAGTAATGCCATACCTTATCTATATGTTAAAAATTGAATTTTTTTCAATTTATATTTGCTTTTTCTTCTGAATCATTTCTGCTGTGCTTTAGGAAGCAGACATTTCTGTTTGCTTTTTAATGAGAATCTGTACATGGCATCATGATATTACTAGAATCTAAATGGGCAGTGAACTCATCAATTTATTATATTCAGAAATTGAAACCAAAGTGTCTCCATTTTTCTAAAAGCCAGGAAATTGCTATTGAAAGCATTGTTGAATTCTTAGATATTTTTTACATTCTTTTAATTCCTCAAACAATAATTGAGTTCCTACACATGTCAGTATTGTGCTGCTATTTGAAATTGAAAGATCTTGCCATAGAGGGATTCATAGTCAGACGTTAAACAGAGAAATCACAGTAATTTTGTGCTATTTGCAGAGATATGAAGCAAATACAGCAGGAGTTTTGAGGCTGGAGCCATTCTTAAACATGTAGTAGGTTTGAAAACAAACTGATTTTAATTCTTTGACCCTTTATGTTAGCCGATTCTGAAACACAGTTTGTATAGCTCAACACTTATTCTTTATAAGAATTTATATTCTTATAACAAGGAGGCGCAAAATACATGAGTTTTAAAAAATGTATTCTTTTTTTTACTGATGTTTATGCTTGTTTGTGCAGTTTTAAAGGATTTTTTTTAAAAAATTAAAGGACAAGTAATACATAATCTAGGCTTCAGAAATAATCTTAAGTTTTTGAAAGTATAGGGCAAGAAATAAAAATATTTGTAGATAAATAGGAGTGAAAATGGTCTGAGACCACAGACAAGAAATTCTCTTCCAGAAAGTTAAATTTCAAAACTAAGGGGAAGAAATTTCTAGTTTCTGTTTAGTTAATAACAGAAAATATGTGAGCCTAATAGGTAAGAATTTGTGTGACACTATTTTAGCATTAATAGTAGTTTTCACGTTAATAAGGATTTAAAATTTTTTCATATAAAATTTCTTTTTGCTTTTATAATTCTCTTAGAAGATGTTATAAAATCTGAATACCATTTTCTCATTAAAATATAAATAATGTGCCCCGTTTGTCCACTAACAACTAATTATTCTGTTTTTAGCTTATCTGTAGTTTTTAAATCTTTTAAAATTCTGTGGACTTTGGAGTCCATGCAATTATGCTAGCACTGTCAGTTTGTTTCTTGTAAAATTATACTAGTTAATTCACAGATACTCAACATCAGATCGAATGATGTCTATAGAACACTCAACCTCACTCTGAAGTATTAGTGATAGCTCATACATCTTTTCTGAAAGTTCTGTCAGACAAAGAAAAATAAAGCAAAAAGGTGTTTTTGTAAATATTTGTGAATGTTTTGTGTTCATGAGATTATCTTTTTATCTTTGTAGAGAGTTAGCTTTCTGAGCATTGTTGTTACAGCTTTACATTAATATTTTAAAATAACTTTTTGTTACAAAGAATTTCAAACTCACAGTGCGAGAGTATAATGAAATTTCATGTACCCATCAGTCAGCTTCAGTGATTATCAACTCTTGACTTTATAAACTGTTATCATTTTAATATGTGTCCTCTATTCCAACTCCAGTTACTTATTTATTTATTTTTATGTTTTGTTATGTACTGGGGATTGAACTCGGGACCTTGTGCTTGTGAGGCGGGTGGCAGCACCACTGAGCTAAATCCCCGGCCACGTCCAGTTATTTTGAAATGAATCTAAATCATATTGCATGTAGAAATACTCATTATATATGTTTAAGAGATTACAAAGCACTGTACATTAGCTTTTTACATTTAAATTCTATCAGGCAATAAATTTATGTTTCAAGATTTAAGATACAAAAAGGTGTAAATGATGTATAGTTTTTTTCTGCCCTTGTCCCCCAGTTCTCAGTTGCCTTTCTAGAAGCATATGTTTTACTAACTTTTTATAAATCTTTTCAAATTTTTTGCATAAATTAGGGGTATATATATTCACATTCTATTCAAAATAAAACTGTAGGGCTAGGGATGTAGTTCAGTGGCATTGTGCCTGCAGCTCAGTGGCACTGTGCCTGCCTTGAAAATACAGTGTCCTGAGTTTGATCTCTGGTACTGGGTCGGGGTGAGGTATTGTTAGAGATTGTCCTCAGTTAATTAAATCTTATTATTCACATAGATTTTTTGTGTCTCATGTCTTTTGGAGTTACCAAATACAGTTTGGTACTAGTTTTTGTTTCTTAATAAATAATGGCCAACGTCATTAAGATAATGGCTCTATAGCTCAAAAATATATACTTGTAAGATAAATCCTTCATTTTTTGCTCCTTAGTAAAATTACCCCATAACATAATGTTTTGACGCAACAACCATTTATTTGTGTGCATATTGAGCTGGGCTCACTTGTGTTCCTCTTACAGTAGACTTGTATGGGCTCGCTCATTTTGTTGCAGCCATTTGCTTGCTGGATCAGCCAGGTTGTCCAAAGTTGGTTCCCTCACAAGAGTGAGTTTGAGTTTAGCTGGCTGTTAGCTAAGCCTCTTTGTCCTGTGCTCTTAGCCAGGTCACTTTCCATGGTGATCTCAGGAAGCAGCAACGGAAGCTGCAAAGCCACAGAAACTCACAAAGCCAGCCCATATTCAAAAGATGGGGAAATGATGTGCACCTGGTGGTAGGAGTGACAAAGAATTTATGGTCATTTTTTAATGCACTGCAGATGATTTCTGTTGAATATGTCCCACAAGAAAAAAAAATCTCATTACTTTATGTTGATTTGTGGGAATTAAATGAAGTAATGCATGTGATGCCTGGCACATTCAAATCATCTATATGTTAGACATTGTTTATAATCATAAATTGTATGCTTATGAGTTGTAAAAAATATCTTGCTTCCTTTAAATCATCTTAAGAGGATTTTAAGTAGTAAAGATATCTATAAAATTGCATGAAGCAGACTTAAATGAAAATATAGAAGGTATTTGTTCAAGTGTTTAATTTTAGAAAGAGAAGCTTTAAATTTAGACATGAAAGTTGGGAAACACTTTATGCATGTGAGTTTTGAGTGAAGAATTCTAAAGCAAATACTTCACATTTGTTATGTTTTCTAAGGAAACAGGACAAGAAATACTGTTTCTTGAGGACAAGTAGTTTCTAGAATGAATGTATATACGTATCTTATACAATATCTATTTGGTACTTTTGAGGTAAATGCCCACAAAGGCGCTGAACATTTTTTTATCATAACAGTGCTGTTGTTTAATAGTATATTTTTCATGAGTACCTGAAACAGTATTTTCTCCAGTTACTTTCATATGCCTGTATTAAATTTATTTTATTAAGTATAATGTGTGAAATATTGATCTGCATACTTAAAGACATTGAAAAACACGCATCAAGGTGACTTCATTTTTTTTAATATTGCCAATCTGTTTTTACTTTTTTACTTTTATTTTTTAAAAATTTAATATATTGGTACATTCTAGGTAGACAGTACAGTTACATTCATTATTGGGATCTTGTGACTTCATTCTTTATGTGAGGTAAATTTTGGAACTATATTTCAAAGTTCCTATTTTACTAAGTTTTTTTTTTTTTGGAACCAGGGATTGAACTCAGGTCCTTGCGCTTGCGAGGCAGGCGGCAGCACCACTAAGCTAAATCCCTGGCCCCCCTACTTTACTAAGTTTTGATCCACTGTTTTTTATAGAGCCTTCTATTGGGACATTATCTTCTCTACTTTTTACTCTCCCCTTGAATAAAGCAGTGAACAATTTCCAGACACTCTGGAGATTTCACATGCTTTTATTTATTTATTTTTATATTTGGTTTTTTTGAGACAGGGTCTCACTATGTAGTTGAGACTGACCTGGAACTTACTATGTAGCCCAGACTGGTCTCGAACTCACAGTGATCCTCCTGCCTCAGCCTCCTGAGTGCTGAGATTATAGGTGTGCGCCACCACGCCCAGCTCACATGCTTTTATCACTGGACTTTCTGTAGTTATTGATTAATTCGAATAGGGCAGTGTGGAGGAATTACATATACAAATCCTTCTCTGTCATAATTCAAATTACTGATTTTTTAAAAAATTGTGTAGTTGGGCCAGGGATTTAGCTCAGTGGTGCTGCTGTCTGTCGCAAGGTCCTGAGTTCCATCCCCGGCACCCCCCCCCCCAAAGTGCAGTGTTTTACTGCATGGTTAAGTAAATTTAAAACTTTTGTTTGTGAGGTTTCAAAGCAAAATAACATGCAGAATAAGATTCAAGTTGAGTATTTTAAGTATGATTTTTGAAAACAATCTGAATTAGATTTCAAAACTTATTTTGAGTACAAAATGAATGCATGCCTAGTTAAGGAAAGACTGAAATATGAAAAGAGTAAAAGCAAACTTACTCATAATTCTCATTCCCAGTTTCTTAATTCTGTTTGTATATTTGTGCAGCGAGATCAAACCATAAATTCTTGTTCCCTTTTCTTTTTAGAGAGTTAATAGTTTTTGGCTTATAAATAGAAATTACTGCTTCTAGGGATCCCATGTCTTTGTGTCATGTCTTAGATACAATCAAAGCAGTTAAATACTTAATGTATTTCTGAAAATAAGTGGCAAACATATGTTATAAGGGAACTTTTTTTTCTGAGTTTAAACTATTATTTTAAAACCTCTCTAATTACAAATTGTTATGTGGAAGATAGTTTTTCCAGCATCCACATCCATAGTTTTTTGGTTCGGTTTCCCAAGATCATCTTAAGCTCAGTGCATATCTAATTAAGGTTAAGGATTTGTTGCCTTTTGCACAACTTAGGATTTTTAATTTTTTTCTTTAACTGTACTACATTTGATAAATATGCTACCTGTACTTCAAGGTTTTTCATTTTGCTCTTTCTAAAATAAAATATAAGAAATACATCCAGTAAAATAAGAGTAACACATACAGTAAAACTTTGAAGCATGGGTATGACTGAGGTGGATCACTGATAGTACTGAGTGCTTGTTCTTGTTTTGAGACAGCAAAAGTCTAAATTCTAATATAGAAGAGATAGATGGTGAGTATCAGTGTATGACTTAGGAAAATGAGACTGTAAACAAATTGAGGCATGCTTAATTTACTTTTTACTAAATTGTATTGAACTCACCACCAAATTGATGTGGGTTTCCCCACTAAAAAGAATTATTTTTAAGATTTGGGGCATTTTAGATATTTGGTGGGTCAGAACCAGTATTTCTGTTTTTTCACTGTCATACAGTAAAATCTTGACAGAATATTTAATTTGGAGAAATCTACAAGCAAGATTCTATTGAAATTGAATGGAAAAATATAGGTCTATTTTTCTCAGTTTCTTAGATTTGTAGCATAAGTCACCACTCTAAATGCACACGCAAAACATTTACTTTTCTAAAATATAGTATATGTGCTGCTTAAGTGAGCACAACTTTTTCTAAAATATAGTATAGAAGTAAAATGGAGAAAATTGAAGTTGAAATGACAAACTATGAATTATGGTGAGATTTAAGTAAAAACTGACACAAATATTCATAATATATGAAAACGTCAGGTAGAATGTTAGCTGCCCTTATCTCTTTGAATAATAATTTTTTTATTTTTTTGGTATTGGGGATTGAACTGTGGACCTTGTGCTTGCGAGGCAGGCGGTGGAGCCACTGAGCTTAATCCCTGGCCCTCTTTGAATAATTTTAATTGACTTTTGAAAAATTATGAGTTTTTATACTTAGGTTGATTTTTCTTTTCATTTTTAGGTTATTTCTAATAACATTTTCTGATGAGTCAAAATAAAATGAACATAGATCCTTTCATCAGCAAATTCTGATGATATAATTTCCTAGATACAATAGAGGTATAAAAAAGGAATGTACTTCCATATTGGCTTACTTCTGTGGTTGATCTTAGTTATTTTATTAAATGAAGCTAAGTACTTTACCATGCCCATGTAGGAAGAAAAATACTATTGATTTTATACAAATATGTTTAAATTTTTAATGAGGATCCTTCCTTTCCCACCAGATTACAGAAAGCATAACAATGTAGGTCCTGTTTTCAAGAATGCTTTTATTTTTTAATGTAACTTTTAACAATTTTATTAGACTACTTAGAAGATACTTGAAAAAAAGTAATGAGAGTTCATGTCCACATGTATAGTCTATGCTTGATCTCTTATTTCCTTAACTTTAGAGTTAAAAACTCAGGAAACCCCCAGGCCTGTGGATCTTTAACAAAGATGCATTGCAAATTAAAAAAACAAACAAACAAACAAAAACCCAGTGTGTTATATCTAAATGACGATCCCTGCAGCCTAAGGCAGGTATAAGACTTAGTGCAGAGGAGGCGCTTAATAAATAGTGGGTAAATTAAATTGAAACAAGGCTTCTCTGGTTGCTTAGATTATGACAGACTAAAAATAACTTCTAAAGAAGATCATGTATTGACTCATTTATTTCAGAATCTTTGGGTTTTGCTATTTCTCAAATTAAAAAATAAAAAGTTAATTTTTGCTCGAGTAACCCAGATATTAACATCAATATAAAGCCCTTTTTCTATTTTCCTTTTTAAATATCTTATGATACAGTATTTTTCTGCCTTATTGTTTAGCATAATAGGTAAGGGAAAGGAGAACGATGGGAGACTTTTTTTCTAAAGGGGGAAGAAATTTAATGTTAGTATTTTCTGCTTTGTCCAGCTTCCTACTTCAGAGTAAAATTTTAGATTGTTTCAGAGATGCAAGTTTTATCTCTTTTATTATTTAAAGATGGAGATTGCAGTTTTTATTACTTGCCTGAAATAGGGAAACAGTTTTTCTTTACAAAGATTTTTTATAGAGCAATTAAAAATATAGAGTCTCTTGCTTAGCAAGACTCAAAAGAAGATTTAAAAAGTTTGTTATATGCCTTTTTCTTATGCTTTAATTGATATTTTCTGTAAGACTGTTGCATGAGGTTATCTGGTACAAATTAGATCTTGTTTATTGGGTAGAATTTTTAAATTAAGAATTAAAGAATTCATAATCTCTAAGAATCAAATATGAAGCCAAATAGACAGGTCTAAATATACAAGTAAGTAGGCTTGAGAGATTTATTCTAACTACTTTTGAATTTTGATTTCCAAGTAATTGCTTCCGGCTTAAATTTTGAGAAAACATACACAAAAAAACACCTCTTTGTACTACTATATTTTAATGATTACAATGTTCAAAGATTGTTTCCAAGTAATAAAATGGAAAAAATGTTCAAATTTTGTTGCAAATAAAGTTCTTCACTTGCCTTTTTAACACTTAATGCTATTTCTCAAAAAAAAGTTTTTTGTATTTTCTGTAGCAGAGGCTTTGTGATTTTTAATGATTATTTAATCCCTAAACATTAGGAGGACTATTTGGAGCTAACCCTTTGATTTAGTGCTTGGTCCTGGACAATTTGACAAGTGCAGCCTTCACAGAGAGAGGGAGTTCCTCAAGCTGTAATTTCTTCCAGAGATACTGCTTGCCTCCTGCTGGCCTCTCTTCAAACGGGATTTCTGCACAGAGTGCATTTTAAATTATCTTCCCCTTACAGTTTTAGAAAAAATTCAAAATTTAGAAGTAGCAGCTCCAGTCTTAAACTATTCTCCATTGTCTAGATTTTTGTTCTGGGGAAAATTAATAATGATTGAAAACAGAGTATACTTAACATGAAATACTGACATTGATTTCTGTTAGTATCTCTGGTTCAATTTACCATTCACTTAATGTACAAAGAAGACTTTTTAGGTAGTTTTTTTTTTTCAGGTGTAACAACCCATGTAGGAAATACTGAACATTAACGTTAATACTACTTAATCATAGAAACAGCTAGATAGCTGAGAATTTGAGAATTTGCAGAGTCACTTATCTGAAACATAGAAATAAATTGTTAGCATCCATAGATTTAATAATGAGTGTTTACTATGCGAAGGCAATATACAAATCTGTCCTTTACAAATATTGTCACATTTGTTGCTCACACTAATCCTGCTCTATCACATTATTGCTTACACTAGAGACCCTGAAAGGTTATGTTCAGATGCACTTTTAGCAAGTCATACTATTCAGTTGAATGAATTTCTCTTAATGGAATCTTACCTTTGTGGGCAAAAGTAGTCACTCCCAAAACTTTTAGAGTTAGAATTTTGTTTGCACTTCGTGGAAAAAGTTGGTACTTAATGCTAAGCAAGGTGTTAAACCTTTTATATTTAATTCTTTTAAACCTTTGAGATAAACATTATTTCATTTTTACCAATGAAGATAGTACAACTAAGGTTAGCTTATATAAAGTCAAGCGGTAGAGCTGGGATTGATTGTTTGCTCTGACTTCAAATCCTTATTCTTTCTGGTACATAGCCCTACGCAAGTTTTTTTTTTTTTTCCATTTTATTTCTATGAAAATATATCCTGAAGGGTATATTTTTGTCTTAAACAAAGAGAATAAAATGTTATGTTAATTTATAGAAAAAAGTATGTAAAAAGCACTAGAACACTAGAAAATGAAAAAAAAATGTGCTTAAGAAAATGCAGGTCATAAAACATCATCTAAACACATTTCTGTATTTACGTCACCTTCATATAGGAAATCTGATTTCTCTCCAGTGTGTGATTTTTCCATCTTCCACTTTTTCTGTGAGAGAAAATGTTGTGACATTTACTACAGGAATATTTTTATGATACATAATATATATATGAAATTCCTTGAGAATTTAAGACTAAGATTATTTTTATTAATTATGCAATTATTGCTGTTGAGGAACTAAGGTGTAAATGGAAGCCAATTTCATGATATTTCTAGGGTAGTCATTTTATTTACAGAGTGATTACCTATGTTGCAGTTTATCCTAATTTCAATTTGACAATATCTACCTATTCATTTAAATTACTTGCTGAGTTGGTGAGTTTTTGTTTTCATTAATTATTTTTTTACAATTAACAATGCTCTGCTTATAAAAAAATTCAGTGTTTTTGTTTTGCCTGCAGATCTATATCTAGCAGAAACCCTTAGGAGACCTAATTTCCAGAGTTTTAAAAGTGGGCATCTCGGTTTAGACTGATGCTTGGTATCACTCAAAGAAAAGGGCTTGTTCATTTCCAGCAAGCCCAAGATCTGAATGGGGCTGACAGCACAGAAACGTGACCATCCCTGCTTCACAGTTAGATCTTTTGGTTGTGAAAATTAATTTATTTGGTAGCTCTGATTTGATAAAGCATTAATGTCTTTTGCATTACCTGTACTGTACCTAATTTCTCCTACCCCTTGGTTGATTTTCTGTCACCTTAATCACATTAGTATGAATTAGTATGACAACACATTTCTCAGCCTAAAGTTTTCTGATGAGGACTAAATGCATCTGATCAAATTTTGTGTTCATGATTTCTACTTCATGGTTCTTATTCAAAACCTTTATTAAACTCTTTTTTCAACTTTGAGTCCTATTTTCCTTCAAAAATCAGACCCTCCTTCAGTTTCCCTTAATTTTTATATTATATTTAGTCCAGCTGACCTCTAATTTAGGAAACACTAATTATCAAAAGTAGCAGTGTTCTATTTCTAAAAGCCAGAGTACCTGGAAAATCTCAATTCTTTAATACTATATGGTAGGATAGTTCTATTACTAAACTCTGTAAGGACAGAATTTTAAAATTAGGAAAAACAATTCATCTGCAAATGGTTTCCGATTAGATATACAAATCTGGAAGAACTGGTAATTTGTATATTCATATATTATATGGTGTTTTTGTCAACAGGAAGAAGGTAGATGATGACTATAATGCTCTTCAAGAAAGACTCAGTACTTTGCCTGATAAGCTCTCTTATAATATCATGGTACGTTTGGTGTGTGTTTTGTTTTGTTTTGTTTTTAGGTAATACATTATATTAACTTTTTTTTTTTTGCTGTGTACATTATCATTTTAAAAATTGCCAAACTGATGTTTCTTTCAAAGGTGACTGTCATGTCAGGAAACTTTATTTTTTTATACTTTATAACAATGCAGTACTTGTAATAGTTTGTATCTTTTTAAAAATATATAAATAATTATTTTATAATTGTTAGCACAGAATTTGACATTGGGTGTGCAAACTTACTACACAAAAAATGTAATCACAACAGGAATATGGCACTGAGTCATTTTTTGTAAGCCAGAGTGAGAATAAGCCATAATGTTTTGTAATTCACAGAATTAAATTCCAGGATATTTATTTTTATATAAAAAGATGCCTCTAATATTTGTTTTAATGACCTTTACTACTGACACAGGGATCTGTGTGTGAGCCCTGGATTAGAATCTTGCATTGCAGGTGCATTTTTTTCTCACAGTGACTTGGTTTTTACTATACTAGCCCAAATATTTTGTAAATGTAGGTAGGTGGACATATTAAAACTGTTTATTCTTGCTTTGTAAAGAATGGGCATTTTATTAGAAATAATTTTTAGTTGTCTTTACCAGAAAGTATTTTCCATTGACCATTTCATTAACTATTTTGGTTTCATTTAGATTTAAGAAATAATGAAAAGCATAAACATTGAGAGACAGTACTACTTTCTGTAAGAGCTATGTATAAATATGGTACAGGTTTATTTTGTATTTTAATATTAATTTTCTATAGATTTTAATATATTAAATTTCTACAGGATTGGCACTTTTTTTTGCATTGTATAAAGGAACTCAATAATAATGTAGGCCTTTTTAATGTTAAGTGTTTCATAAAATATATTTTTTAATGTTTGAAATTTTTTGCTCTTTTTTCTTTCTTTCTTTTTTTCCCTTTTAACAATAGGTACCATTTGGCCCCTTTGCCTTCATGCCAGGAAAACTTGTGCATACCAATGAAGTGACTGTTTTACTTGGGGACAACTGGTTTGCAAAGTGCTCCGCAAAGCAGGCTGTAGGTTTAGTTGAGCATCGGAAGGAACGTAGGTACCACTTAGTGATGATGTTTCTTTGTTATGTGTTTTGGCTCACAAAATGCAGAACTGACGAACTGTTATCAGAAATACCTGCCGTGATTTGTTAGTTGTTTATGATTCTTTTGAATTCTAATAAATTGGAGTAGAACCAGCATCTGAGATTGAGCTAGAGAATAGAAAATCTGGCTTTGAACTATCACCCATATTGGCATTTTTTAAGAAATTAGCATGTGTATAAGTGATATGGGGGTTGGGGTATGTAACTCCCAACCTGCTAGATGTCAGATGTGCCAAATTTGTGTTCCCCACAATCAAGGAGTAAATTCTAAGGAACAGTGGAAGTTAATTAAGGGTAGGAAAAATGTATTGAGAATGATAGCTCCTCAGAGACAGGAGGGGACCTGAAAATGGGTGGCCAAAAACCCCACTTCTCAGAAGAAGTTTTATAGAGCAAAATTACGAGGTGGGTACAATGTGGATCAGAACTGTGATCAACCAATAACATTACAAGTATAGCTGCTTAGGAAATAGAGATCCAGTGAGGAAACAGGTCATGTAGCAAGTGTACATGGAAAGAACAAAGACCCTTTTGGAAAGGATGTATCAAGAGGGCCTGGTCACCCACATGAGTGACCGGTGACTATATAGACTTTATTGGACCAGGTGAGTATAATCTTCATTTTATTGCTTATCTGTTGGAGAGGCCTGTAGGCCTGGTCATTCCATCTTTATCTTGAGGTCTGGTCTTCTACAGATGCATCTCTAGCCACAGTTGTAATTTTTCCTCATCTTCTGCACTGACTCCCTTAAGGGGCCTAGCCCTGTCTGACAGCCTATAATATTTGTACAATAAAGTACACATGGTATATAGATGGAAGTTAGGAAGACATAAGAATTTTGAACATTTTATGGTTTATAAATTGTCTTTAGTTGCTTTCTTAGACCTGTGGTTAATAATACTTTGGTACACAGAAATAATTTATCTTCTGCTTAGTAAACAAGGAAAAATACCTATTTTTAAAAATTGACAACTCTTACAAATGCCTTTTGATTTGGAAGATACCACATTTTCATTTTACAGAAGAGAACAGATATGGAAAGATGCTACGTAAATTGACACCTTTATATTCTGGCTCATTTTAAGGTAGCTTTAGTTTGATTTATCCATGGTACTGTGATGTCTGTCTCTGTGACACACACACACACACACACACACACACACACACACAAACACACATACTTACTTTGCAGTAGGATGGGTTAGTTTGGGTTCTTGTACTTTAAAATTTGGTTTATTTAATATCTAATCTGTGTTCTTAGGTCACCATTAACGTACTTAAATTGATAGCGTGGCATTGTCCCTACCTGCTTTTCAACCTTGTAAATAAGTGTTTTGAAATAAATTTTGAGAACTTTCTGTATAAATGAGGTCATACTAGATAGAAAACAGCTGAGTTTTCTAAAACTGAAATTATTTCACTTACACATGAGTGCGTGGGTCCTAGTTAAACTCATTTACTCTGAAATTCTAGGAACTATATTTGGAGACTTTAATTGCAAATCAGCTCCTGTAAGTTTCTAATTGATACATATTTTGATCTTTTGTGAAACCAATCAGAATCTTATTGTTAGGCGATAAATCTGTCCGCGTTGCTACATTCAAATAAGTCATATATTAAATGAAAGACAATGAGTGTAATTCTTAGAGTTCTTAATAAATAGACAAGGCTTTATTTACAGGGGTAGTTCTGTTGATACAGGAATCAATTCATAGCCCGTTGAAGTTGGCTAACTTTGATTTTCATATTTTGGTGAAGAAATCTTCGGGGTCAGTTACAACTTAAAATATTTAATGATGAAGGACTTTTAGCAAAATAGAATAAAAAAAAAAAAAGAAAAAAAGAAAAAAAAGAAGCCAGGCATGGTGGTGCACGCCTGTAATCCCAGCACTGGGGAGTCTGAGGCAGGAGGATCGCTGTGAGTTTGAGACCACCCTGGGCTACATAATGAGTTCCAGGTCAGTCTCAACTACATAGTGAGACCCTGTCTCAAAAAAAAAAAAAAAAAAAAAAAAAAAGTAAAATAGAATGGAGCTGTAGAGTAGAGAAATAATTTTTGATAAATCACTTTCCAGTAGTTAAATATGGTTTTGGGAAATGACCAGTGATGATGACTTTTGGGATCGTTGTTTATCTAAAATAATTTCAGAGTACATATAAATATACCTCAGAATGTAGTATAATACATGAATTTTAAGTTGCTTTATTCATAGTTTTATAGTGATTTATATAATAATGGATAATAACCGTAGAGAACATTTAGGTGTATTGTTGTACTTAACATTTATTAAGAAAGCCACATTTTTGGGATATATCCCAAAACTCCCAGTGGATGCTTGAAACTGCCTCAGTCACTGAACCTGTGATTGATGCCTTTTCTTGCTTAACTGAGCTCTCAGCATACATTGGGGCCATAACTTTGCAATTTGAGGTGTGACATCAAATCTGGCCTGAAATTCTGTCTTTAAATTTTTTTAAATTTTAACTTTTATAAGTACGTAATGTTCACATCCATCTTGGGGAGTTGGTGCAATCTACAATTTCATGGATAGATATTAGCTTCAGCATACAATTTCCCCCCTTACTTGGGAATATTCATTCACCTTTTCACTTAAAAGAAACACTTTATGGCTTTTCTTTGGCATTTTCGTATTGCCAGCATCATTAACTCTTCTACTTTGGGACATTTGTATTTGTCTTTGGGTAAGTGAAACACTGGAAAGAGAAAGGTGGGTAAGTAGGTACTGCTGTATTTTTTCTTACTGCAGAAGACTTGTAACAAATTAAACACGTGGTCACTTCCTTATTGACTGTAATTGAGGAAAGTGGAAGAAAGTCTTACGATGTCAAAAGAGTAGTCATCATGAGCGTTTGTATGAATTTAACAATAACGAAGGAATTCAAAGGAGGAAGCTGTGAGACCAGAGGAAGAAGTTTTCTAAGAGGAAGACCTTATGCTCAGTGCTCCTATCATTTTTTTTTTTATATTTCTGCCTATTAAAATATGACTTTTTTTCCTTTGGTGGTACTGAGGATTGAACTCAGGACCTTGTGCTTGTGAGGCAGGTGTGGCACCACTGAGTTAAATCTCCCGCCGTATGACCATCTTTGAAAAGTTAAAACAATTTTTTTTTTTTTTTTGGTTTTTTGAGACAGGTTCTCACTGTGTAGTTGAGACTGACCTGGAACTCATTATGTAGCCCAGGGTGGTCTCAAACTCACAGCCATCCTCCTGCGTCAGCCTCCTGGGTGCTGGGATTATAGGCATGCGCCACCATGACTGGCTAAAAGTTTAAAAAATCACTTTCACCGTATAACTTTTAAAAAATTTTTAATTTAATATACTGCATTCTGCATAATACTTATTTTGTTTAAGCATCCATTATCAGGGTATGGGTCAGGACACAGCAGCAGTCAGGACACAAGGTCAAACCCAAGCTTTCCTCATGCTGCGCATACGTAGTCATACCCACATCAGCTTCCAAGGCTTGATAACCACCGATTTGTTCTCTGTGCTGTTAATTTTGCTTTCACAAAATGTCATGCAAGTGGACTACTAATTTTCTTCTCACACTGGCTTTTTCACTCATTGTAATGCCTCATCCATATTGTTCTGTGCATAGAAAGTTCATTCCTTTTTTATTGCTGAGTAGTACATACACAATTACTGAGTAATGTATATATATTATACTATCATTTTTCTGTTCACCCCTTGAAGTAAGGACATTTGGGCTGCTTCTTGCTTCCAGTTTTGAATTTTGTTACTGGGTTTTGGAGTACTTGCCTCTTGGTTTCCAGTTTCTCAAGCAAAGAATTACACAAAACAAGCAAAAACGGTGACAAAATTTACTTGAAAAATAAAGGGTAAGGGAGAAACTGGCTCTGCAAATGAATTTGGGCTGAGTAAAAGAGGAAAAATTAAAAATAAAATAAAAGTACACCCTGGGAGAGACACAGGGGCAGCTACTGTGAGGAAGGGCATGTTTTCAGTGGCGTCCTGTCTCTTTAGTCTATGCAGGACAGGAACCTGCAAGAATTCCATAAACAGGCCCTTGGGAATTTTTTGGTGTGTGTGTGTGTGTTCCAGAATCTGGTCACACAGCGAGCTTTGCCACTCACCCTCTGTCCCTTCTTGGTGCTGCTTTAAACCATTCCATACACAGGCCCTTGGGAATGTTTTGGGGTGTGTGTATGTGTGTGTGTGTGTGTGTGTGTGTGTGTTCCAGAATCTGGTCACACAACGAGCTTTGCCACACACCCTCTGTTCCTTCTTGGTGCTGCTTTAAACCATTATGTATAGGTTTCTTTGTGAACATAAATTATTGCTGTTTGTAAGTACCTTCATGTGGGATTGCTAGGTCATATGGTAAATGTATATTTGATATTTAAGGATTTACTTTGTTTTCCAAGATATGATTAAGATTCCAAGATATGATTGCTACACTTCTGTCAGCAGAGTATGAACCTTAAAGTAGTTTTGCACCTTACTAGTGCTTGGTATTGGCAGTTTAGAAAGTTTTAGCTATTTGAATAGGTATATAGCAGTTTTAATTTGCATTTCCTAATGGCTAATGATGTTGAACATTGATTTATGTACTTACTTGGTATCTGTGTATCCTTTTTCATCAGTTAAAATTTTTTGCCTATTTAAAAAAATGGGTTGTATATTTCGTTACTGTTGAGTTTTAAGAGTTCTTTGTATATTCTGGGTAAATTCCTTTGTTGAATATGTTTTTGCAGTTATTTCTCCCAGGCTCCATCTTAACCTTTTTGTTCTCTTGAAGGTGCCTTTCAGAGTAAAAGTTTTAAAATTTGAAGTCCAGTTTATTACTTTTTTCTTTATAGATCATGTTTTTTTTTGGGTTACACTTAACTTTTTGCCCAACCTTAGTACTTATAAAGATTTTCTTCTGTTTTTAAGTTCACTTTGTATAAAGTATGAAGATTAAATCATTTTCTATACACATGGATGTTCAGTTCCACACTATTTGTTGAAATTACAGACATACAGAAAGGCTATGTATGAGATCATTCACCGAATGCTTTGTTTTTTTAGACAAAAGTTTTTAGTAAGTTAACTAAGGGAATGATACAACATTTAAAGAACACTAAGAAATATGTGTCCCTCCTTTTCCTGTCTTTAAACATCCTTTTTTCTCCTGTGTGCATCACTGTTATCAATTTTACCTGTCATTCCAGGAATATTCTTTGTGTTCATAACCATAGATTTATGCATTTCTGCTCTACCACATGCACACCCCACTCAAATGGTATCAATTTTATTTTTAATTTTATTTTGGCAGCTTGCTGCCTAATTTTTTAAATGACTTCGTGGCATTACACTGTTTCATGATTTATTTAGGCAGTTCTTTATTGATAGGCTTTCACGTTTTATTAATGTTAAAAGTAGTGATATTATAGATAACCTGTGTGTGTGCATGTATATGTGTACAACTGACTTACATCCTCTATCCCTACCTCTGACATTGCAGTAAAATACACACAACATAGAATTTACCATTTAAACCACTTTGAAGTATGTGATTCATTGGATTAAGTACATTATTACATTATCATTCAATCATAACCACTGTTTTGCTCCAGAACCTTTTCATCTTCTCAAAACTCTAATCCCATTAAACTGATAATTCCCCATTGTTCTCTGCTTCCAATTCCTGGTAACTAGTATTCTATTTTATGAATTTGACTATTATATCTTTTAGAAGTAGAACTATATAATAATTTTTTCCTCATTGAGTTTATTGGTACATTTTAGGTATACAGTACAATGTACAATGAATGTACATCATTGGGATCTTGTACCTTTACATGGTAGGTCTTGGTTCTCATTTTTTCCCCCGTCCCTGCCCTCCCCACCCCCAATCTCCCCATTTATAAACATATTATTTCCATTTTTTCATTTTCTCATGTTTTTTTCATTTCCTTTATTACCTTTCCCCTACCCTTTCCACTTCCCCTACACCTTTTATCCCTTTTCTTCCTATTTCACATTGTCCATTATATCATTAGGATCTTATGTACTATTATAGTTTTTCACACCAAACTATTTGGTATTTACACATATGTGACTTATTTATTTCACTTAGAAATATATCCTCAGTATGCATCCATTTTCCTATGAATGAATCTAATTTCTCATTCTTTATGGCTGAGTAGTATTCCATTTTATAGAAAAACCACATCTTCTTTATCCAGTCTCCAACTGATGGGCAAATGGGCTATTTCCAAGTTTTAGCTATTACAAACTGTGCCGCTATAAACATAGGTGTGCATATATCACTGTGATATGATGCTTTTAATTCTTTTGGAAAGATACCCAGCAGAGGGATGGCTGGGTCAAATGGAACTTCTCGTCCCAGCTCTTTGAGGTATATAATAATTTTTTCTACCTAGAACATTTTCTTTATCCATATTGTAACATGTATTAGAATTTCCTTTTTAGGTTTCAGTAGTATTTCACCGAGTGAACATACCACATTTTGCTTATTCATTTGTACATTGATGGATATATAGGTGGTTTTACCTTTTGGCTGTTGTGAATAATACTGCTATAAATTTCAGTGTACAAATATCTATTTAGTTCCCGCTAAGTATAATGCCATCTTGGTTTTTCACGTATGGCCTTTATCACGTAGAGGAAGTTTGCCTTTGTGTTAGTTTTCTCTTTCTGCGACAAAATAGCTGAGAAAATCACTGTATAAAGGAAAAGTTTTGTTTGGTTCCTGGTTTCAGAGATTTCAGTCTGTGGTTGCTCGGCCCTGCTGCTTTGGGCCTTTAGAGAGACAGAACATCATGGTGAGAAGGGCATGATCCAGCAAAGCTACCTGGTGGCCAGGAAGCAGAAAGAGAACAGAGGGCTGATGTCCCATTTATCCTCCCGTGCATGCCTCCAGGGATGTAGTTGCCTTTGAGTAGGCCCCCACCTCCTGATACTTCCACCACTCTCAGTAGTGCCAGAGGCTCGAAACCAAGGCTTCAACTGGTGAGATGTTGGGTGATGCCCCAGATCCAAAGTGTAACACTTTATTTCTATTCTTTTTGAAATGATATTTTTTTCCTCCCTTTCATTCTGTTAATGTGATACATTGCATTAGTTGACTTTACTATGCATTTCTTGGTGGGGGGAATCATACATACATTAAATAATGCCCCCACATTTAAATCTGCCAGTATTTTGTTGAGGATAGATAGATAGATAGATAGATAGATATTAATTTGTAATTTTCTTTTAATGTCTTTGCCTGGCCTCATAGAATTTATTTCTTCCTTTTTGATGTTTTAGAAGAGTTTAAGGAGGACTGATGTTAATGCTTTGAGTGTTTGGTAGAATAGGTCTGTGAATCTTTTCTTTGGCGGGAGGTTTTTGATTACTGATTCATTCTCCTTAGTTGTTACTGGATCTGTTTAGATACTCAGTTCTCTCTGAATGAATTTTGGTAGTTTTTGTTTTCTGGGAGTTTGACCATTTTATCAAGATTATCCAGTTTCTTGTCATTCAGTTATCCATAGTCATATTTAGTTTTGTTCCCACTTTTGTTTATGATTTTATTAATGTATATCTTGTTTTTCTTAGACAATCTAGGTAAAGGGTTGTCAATTTTATTGATCTTTGCCATGCTTGGTTTCATTTATTTTTCTCTTTCTTTCTAATCATTGTTTTTCTTCTACTAGCTTTGAGTTTAAATTTATTTTTTCTTTAGAGTTTCTTAAAGTGTATGGTAGGTTACTGATTTGAAATCTTTTTGAGAAAAAATCTTTTTGAAAAAATCTTTTTTTGAAATCTTTTCAAAGTTGGTATTTATAAACTTTATTGTAACATTGTTTGTGTTAGTATCTTGGGTTTTAATTTTCTTTGTTCTCAAGGTATTTTCTAATTTTGTGATTTATTTTTTGACCTGTTGACTGACTGGTTAAATTTCCACATTTTTGTGAATATTTTAGTTTTTCTTCTGTTAATGATTTCTAGTTTCATTCTGTTTCCTAATTATTTAATTAACTTTTTTGGGGGTGTTTGGAGGCAGGGTCTTGCTATGTAGTTCAGGCTGGGCTTGAACTTGCAGCAATCCTCCTGTGTCAGCATCCCAAGTGCTGGGGACGTGCTACCAGCCCAGCTCATTCCATTTTGATTGGAAAAATTTTTTTTTTTATATTGTGGTAGTTAGGGTGGAATGTCAATTTGATTGGCTTTAGGATCCTCATAGGAGACTGGTGGAACACCATTCTGGGTGTATCTGGGTAGGTCATGAAGGCATGACCATGGTCTGTATGTGTGGTCTTTGGCCCCTTCCTCTGGCACTGTTTCCCTGCTCTACTTCCTAGCTGCCATGGACTGAACGTCTTTGCTCCACCTTCCTTCCAGTATGATATTTCTGCCTTTGAGCCAGCTGACCATGAATCCCCGGAAACCATGAGCCAAATTGAAGCCTCTCTTCCTTTTAAGTTGTGGGTATTGTGCCAGCGATGAGAAAGCCTACTAATACACATGATTTCAATCGTGTTAAATTGTTTGAAGCTTATTTTATGGATCATATATTCTGATATGGAGACTGTACCATGTTTCTCTTAGTAAATATGTATTTTCCTCTTGCTGGGTGGAGTTTTCTATATAGCTGTTAAGTCCACTTAGTCTGTATGTAGTATGGTTCATATCTTTTACTCCTTTTTGGCTCTTTTTTGGCTATTTTATCCTTTATAAAAGTGACATGCTAGGGGCCGGGGATTTGGCTGACTGGCACCACACTCCTGCCTTTCAAGCTCAAGGTCTTGAGTTCTGTCCCTGGTACCAAAAACACAAAGACAACAAGGGGCTGGGGATTTAGCTCAGTGGTTCTGCCACCTGTCTTGCAGGCGCAAGGACCCGAGTTCGATCTCCTGTACCCCCCAAAAAAGTAAAAGTGAGATACTGACTCTCCAGTGGTTATTGTAAAATGATTTCTTTTAATTCTGTAAATTTTTGCTTTATATATTTGGGGATCTGTTGTTAGGTACATATGTATCTATAATTACTGTATCTTCTCAGTCAATAGATTGAGGCTTTTATCAATATGAAATATGTAATCTTTAGACCCTTGTAACCTCATTTAAAAAAAAATCTAAAATCTATTTTGTCTGTATTTTACCTTTTCTAGTTTTCTTTTGGTTACTACTTGGAATATCTTCTATTCTTTTACTTTCAACCTGTTTGTGACTTTAGATCTACAAGTAAATATAGTTGGATCCTTTTTTAAAAAAATCCTTCTAAAATTTTTATTCTGCCAGTCTGTGCCTTGTGATTGGGAAGTTTAATCCATTTACATGTACAATAATTACTGATGGAGAAGTACTCACTTTCCTATTTTGTTGTGTTCTGTATGTTTTATGGCTTCTTTTGTCCCTCACTTCTTTAATAATGCCTTCTTTATGTCTTTGATAGTACATGGTAAAACAGTTTGATCCCCTTCTCACCTTTTTGTTAATATTTTATAGGTATTTTCCTTTCGGTTTCCCTGATGTTTACAAATATCATCCTAAAGTAATAAAAATATTTTCAGTGTATGCCAACCCAAAGAATTTCCTTTACCATTTCTCTTATGACACCTCTGCTGTTCACAAACTATCTCAGCTTTTGTTTTTTGAGAATGTACTGATTTTTCTCTTTTTTGAAGAACAGATTTGCTTAATATAGAATCTTTGGTTTTAGCTCTCTTGCCATCTTAAATATATCATCCAACAGCTTTCCGTTTGGAAAGATTTTCTATGGAGGAATCCACTGGTAATCTTACTGAGGTCATCTTACGTGATGAGTCTCTTTTCCCCTTATTTCAAAATTTCCTTTTTGTTTTTGTCTTTTAGCACTTTGATTAAAGTATCTTAGCGCAAGTCTTTTGGGGGCTTGTTTCACTTGAATTTAGTTAAACTTGGATTTGTGGATTCATATTATATTTTACAATATGTTTGTGCATTCTTGAATATCCTCAAGGTATTTCCCAGATACACGGATACTTTGTTACAAAATTTAGATTTATGACAAGTTATGTTTGCATTATGAATATACAGTTGGCCCTCTATCTGCAGGTTCCCCATGCAAAGATTCAACTACTGTGGATTGAAAATATGTGAAAAGAAATACTGCCTCTGTACTGAATATGTACAGACTTTTATTATTTCCTAAATAATACAGTATCATAGCTACCTACGTACATAGCATTTACATTGTATTAGGTTTTGTAAGTAATTATAGATAATTTAAAGGTACATTTTGGTTATCGGCAAAGACTGTGTCATTTTATATAAGGGACTTGAAAATGCATGGGATTTTGATATCAATAGAAAATGGGGTTCAAAAACTTTCCTCTTGGATTCCACAAGACTCTCTGCAATTTTGAAACTCCATATGCTATGTTAAGACATATAGGGAAAAAATGTCAGAGCCTTTGCTATTTCTCTTGGTTCCTAGTTCCCATTTCCAATAGGTGATTGCTTTCCATTTTATTTTTAGCTGTTCTTTTACTGAGCTCTTCACTCAAATTTTCCAAGTAATTTGCTTATTCTCTTTTCTCAGTTTCTTTCATTTTTACGTATTACCTATTAGCTACCTACCTACAATTTAAGAGAACCTATTAATATTTTCACATATTCCTACTGTCCTTGTATCTCTAATCTTTCCTGGGAAGAGGGAAGTTAAGGATCTTGGAAATTCTTAGTTTATTAGTGCATATTAGTTAGAATAATGGGTTTTGTTTTGTTATATTCATTCATGTATATAACATACTTTATTTTCACCTGCCCTCTACTATCCCTCTTGTCCTCTGTCACCATCTGTTCTCTTTTCTCTAGTAGTCTCCTCTCTACTTTCTTGTGATCTCTCTCTTTATCTCTGTTTCTGTCTCTAAGATTCCACATATGAGAGGAAGCATGCAATATTTGACTTTCTGAGTTTGGCTTATTTTACTTAGTACAGTGGTCTCCAATTCCGTTCATTTTCTTACAGATGACATGATTTAATTCTTTATGGCTGATTGATACTTCATTCTGTATGTATACACGTTTTTTTTTTTTTTTTTTTTTTTGGATTGAACTCTGGTCTTTGCGCTTGCAAGGCAGGCCACCAAACTGCTGAGCTAAATCCCCGGCCCCCACATTTTCTTTATCTATGTATGTTTCCATAGCTTAGCAGTTGTGAATTGTGCTGCAAAAAATTAGAGTGTTTTGACTTTAGTTCTTTGGAGGATATACTGAGGACTGGTTATAGCTGGATCAAATGGTAGTTTAGGG